>NC_056725.1:1606958553-1607116053 GCF_019279795.1 Protopterus annectens
GAAATAAAAATGCCCTACCTGTAAGAAAATAGTACACAACCTGCAGCAGGCTGAAAAGTATAGCTGCAGAAGATGATGAAATCACATGTGTGAAATATATCCCTGTTGAAATACTGAAACATGATAGAAGTGAGACTGCTGGAAAGGATTGCAATAACTACAGGTAAAACATGTCAATAAAGCCTAGAAGTAAGTACCATCCTGAATAGTAAAATGAAAGCAAGTGAGAGAGTGTGAGAAAGTGTCATGAATCCAGCAATTCAGTAGTAATAACCCCTGAATAAAGTATACTGCAGTCAAGACAGAATGAAATGCATGTGAGAATCAAAACCAAACAGCGAAATCTGTTCAAAGTGTTGCTGCATCTGGAATGTGTATCCCAAAATCTGGATATGTTGCTCTCAGTCTGCAATATGCAGATAGGATGATTGTCTGATATACCAAACATCCACACTTGTCTACAGCTATATAAAGCAAATGTAGCAGGATGATGTAGCTGAACAAAGCTAGATATGAATGTGTATGAAGAACAATAAAATGTATATTGATGTTGCAGTAACAGTGCTATCACCAAGTTGAAATAGTTATCATATAGAAAACTGTAGTTAGAACAGTAGTGTGTATATAACTGTAGCTATTAGAAATGTACAGCATATGTATTGTTATTCGAAGGTGTTAATATTATTTCCTTTACCCCACCCTATAACCACATATAACCCATTCCACGTGAAAATGGTATGTGCAATCACAATTAACACCCCTAGACATTTGTCCTGTTGGGTCATATATATTTGCATGTCCGTTGATGCATCTGCCCTGTTCATACATCCACACCTGATGGCCTGTTGCCATCAATTAACCCTGCATGTTGTTGGACTGTGTATTTCTGTTCAAATTATGCATGTGTTATGCACGCTGTTCAATGGTGTGAATATCTGGGTGTTTGGTTAATGGGAATACTAATGCATGCTGTTACAATTAATTGTGAATGGTATTATATGTCACTAATCCAAACTCTCATGACATAATGCAAAACATAGGACGACAGGGAAGGCGGGTTCCAGCGGACCCACCTCTCCCACCTCAGCTGGTGAGTGCACCTGACACTAGTGCCGAGTCCGGACCCTCCTCCGGTGGCCCAGTGCCACCTGTGGGTTGAAGCACTGCAGGGGATGGGGCTCACCCCCCCTCTGCAAGTGTGGCCGGAGGAGAACCACCACTCACCCTCCGTAGCGTCCGGACTGTGGTGCGTATGGAGATTCGGGACTCTGTTCTCGAGCCCCTAGGCCAGCTCGATGCACAGGTAGCACAACTAACGGGCATGCCTGTTGCCCGGCCTACACAGCCCCCAGCACAGCCCCGTCCTGGGCAGTGAAGGAACAGTGGCAACTGCCTACGGGTGGGGATATCAGTTCCACTGTTGCCATCTGTGGGCTCATGGGCTCTGGATATCCAAACCTCTGTCCCCGTCAATTGTGTAACCCCCCCACACGTGTCATACACCGCCCCTGTATGCATCTTGTTTGTCTTGTCTGTTTACCTACCCAACCTACCTCCCCAGCTGTACCGACTTCCTTCACCTGACATACCACTCTCACCTGAAAAAAAAAAAAAGGGCACTCTGTACCCACAAAAAAATCACGCCCCATACATAGCTGCCCATTCTGCACACATGTCTGCTGGACATGGAACCTATCAATTACAGTTGGCTGTACAACAAGTATTATTGTTGTCCTGACACCTCTCTCAGGGGTGGAAGGTTTCAAATGTCACACCAAATTACATACATATGCACAGCTGTTGCTGATGAATAAATGGGCAGCTATGGGCCTTACCTACATCCCTCCTGCACATCCCAGGCTTGTTTCCCTACTGTCTTACCCTCTTTGTGACCCCTTTTTCACCACTTTCCTGTCTCCACATTTTCTTTTCTTTCAAAGAAAATAGCGCAGGTGTTTGCCAGAGTAAGCACTGTTAAGCGGTTGTAAGCGGGTGTGCGCTTGTGTGCGCGGAGCTAAATGCCAGTACGCATGTGTGAGCTCCGCGCAAACCAGCGCTAACCCGGTTACAACTGCTTAAAAGTGCCTTAGTCACTTTGATTGACAGGTCCTGTACTCAGTTCAAAAGCAAAATAATATCCCACTGTCAGTCCCGAACCCAGGACCTTGGAAACACTAATCTGTACGACCTACCACTAAGCCATGACTCATACAAAAACATTGTGCTAAAATAAATACAACATGTAATAGTAGGAATGAATGTAAAGGGAATATAGGATGTGTAGTACCCAAAGCATGTCATTTAAAATTATTGTCAAAACTACTGGATTTCCATAATAGTAGTGTGTGAACAGAAACAGCCATGCTAGTTGGTAGCTTGTAGATAATAAAGTCAGTTAAAGTACATATATAAATGTATGTATATGTACATATATATATATATATATATATATATATATATATATATATATAAATATATATCTATATATAGTTGTAGGTGTCATTGTGCATACACACTTGCTACAGGAACATGAGAGAGGAATGGAGAAATGTGAATATACAACACAGCCTGAATCATGAGAGAGATACTAACCTTTACACTCACAGAACACTGTCCACAGCATACCAGCATGGTCCCCGCCCTCACAATCTGAAAGGGCAATGCCTATCCCACATACCGTTTTATAGCACTGACCTGAAATCACAGTGAGAACTGCAATCAGTACACAACTGACTGTATGCAATTAGCAAATGCTGGCTTACAATTGGTGCATAGGCCATCACATGGACCTATGCAGATACCTACAAAACCATCCAGTGCTAACACTCCCCACATGCAATACATTCATTGCATTGTCTGTAAGTGGACAGAGGGAGAGCGAGAAGTGAGAGAGAGAGAGAGAGAGAGAGCAAAAAAAAAATAAAAAATACACTGTGACTCTGTCACCCGAAGCTGTCAGCACTGACAGTAGCAGCAGCAAGCAGAAGCAGTGGTAATGCAACCAGCTGTGACAAACACAGGTAATGCAAAGTAGCAGGTTAATAGTGTGCATACTGTGAACCCTCCAAATGTGCCATAGGTCTGTATCCATAGGTATATCCATGTGATATGTTGTGTGTACGTAGTTCCACCAAAAGGGGATGACCATACATTACATGTCAATCAGTCTTAGGCCATGATCCTGGCAGCAGTTGTCTGTGCGTTGGCCCAGCAATGGCTGTAGTGACTGCTTTGAAAGGTCAGCCAGCTTCAAAAGGCAGGATCAGCCCATCCCAAAGGCACACTGGCAGGGAACAAGTGTCTGCAGGTACCTGATATCACTGCATATGCATCCCATACTGCATAATTCCATAGCTTAGCAGACCAGGCCCATTATGCATATGATGTGGTAATTCCCAGGGTCAGTTGAGGTGCCCCCTCAGTGGTGTGGGACCACTGTTGCTGTATGCCACTGTCCATGTACATATCCTGTAGTATGGCCAAGATAAATTGTCATTGTTATATGTGGTTGTATGTCCTCTCGGAGTGCCAGTAGCACACATCCAGAGATACCACAAGGTCACAGTGATGCTGTGTGTTCTTCTCTGCTGAGGGTGGCCCTCACCTGGACATGTGAGATGATAGGGAGGTTACATCCAGCTGTGATAAATATTTCAACTGGTGGGGGAGAAGGAGGGGGGATACGTGCACCGAACATGTCCGCAAGATTGTTGCCAATATCCGTGTGTTTGGTGAATGTTAAGTAGGTGTGTATTAACACAGAGCATATCTGAGGCATGTGGTCCATATCTGTAACATAACTGAAGAAGGCCTTGTGGTCATCCATAGTGTATGTGTCCATTTCCCTCCCAGAGTAGGCCGTGGCCATTGTTATGACGGACCGTAGCGTAGTACCAGTGCTGACCACAGATGCCTTCCCTTAATGTGAATGTGCTCTGTCCTGCAGTAGCCTCCTGATATTGTTATACAATCTGCCTCTGTCTGGGGTCCACCGGACAGGATGCCTAACCTTTGTGCATAGGGTCTGGATTAGAAATGTGTGTGCAAGTTCCATGCAATGTGTGGCATGTCCGTGGTAAGCATTTGCAAAGGGGTCAGCAGTGTGGCTTGTGGCTTCCACTGGCACAGTGTGCTTCATGGATACCATCTTAGTCCCAGCAAGTGAATAACTTTCTAATCACATACATATCAAAGTAGTCTACTGTGCTGGTGGTGGTGGGATATGTATATCCAGGCCGAGTAACTGCTGTCCACATCACAGTAGTGGACAGTGTCCCACATACAGTACCTTGGGATGAACCCCCAGAGTGAGGTTGTGCATTGCACCTGTCAGTGTGTGCTGACCGATGGGGCATGCTACTATGTCATGTGGAATGTGGCAGGTATTGTTGCACAGGTGTTGGCTGAGCACTGATATCTGGCCATGTACCTGTGTATCAACCATGACACACACATGCAACATATGGGAGTAGTAGTATATAACTACACATGAGTATCATGTATTGTATGTGTGCCATATATTGCTGACATGGTCTGCTGATATTCTGTTTGTGTTCTCTTCCAGGGAGATGGCGCAACAGTGTAACCCCGCCTACTCTGTGGCGGAAGATGAGGAGATCCACCAGAGCCTGGTGTGGGAGTATGACATCCTGTTTTCCTGCACCAGTCAGAATCAGCAGGAGAGGGTCGCACTGTGGCAAGACCTTGTCCATAGGGTAAATGATATTGGCATGCATAACAGGACATATGAGCAGGTACGACATCACTGCAGTGATTTAATCTGAAGTGTCCGGCAGCGTGCATCAGATATCCATAGGCAACAGGTCGCCACAGGAGGTGGGGTGGCCACACATCCCCCCCTCACCAGACTGGAGGGGCTACTCCTAAGTGTTGTGGCTCCAGCCCCGGAACACCAACAGCAGTACACCTGCATTATGATGGAGGCTGGTTCCACACAGCAGCATGACATGGAGCATGCATGTAATATGCCATATGTACACTTGACTGTTCTGTACACTGTATCATATGCAATATCAATGGCACAGTTGTGCCCACTGACATTAATCTCATCATTTCTGCAGGTCCCCCCAGGGTTACAGCAAGGCAGGCCATCCATGCTGGTGAGTGTGTTTAACATAACCTATAATAGTCCTGATAATGCTAGTAACAGTAGTGTAACTCAGTAGTGCTCTATGTGTATACTGCGGGGTGTGCATGTGTGTGTGTGAGCAGGTGTGCCTGTGCCCATGTGTGCATGTGTGCATGTGTACACGTGACCACGTGTGCATGTGTGCATGTGTGCATGTGTCCATGTGTGCATCTGTGCATGTGTCCATGTGTGCATGTGTGTATAAGTGCATCACTGGTAACAATGTCTGGAGACTGTAAACTGTGTTTCCTGTCTTCCTCCCACAGGTTCTGGGGCTGCTCTGGTGACCTGCAGCAGGGAACCTGAAACCTGTGCCACAGCTACTGGTAATGATGATATTTGTGTAATGGTACAGGAAGGTGTGTCAGGGTCTGCCATTGGTCAGCCAATTGACAGTACGCAGCTGTCAACCCCATCATTGCGCACAGTCATCCTGCCTGTACATCCTTTGTCACCATTGTCCCTAGGTGATGGACAGGATACAGTGGGCACAGACCAGGGTAATGTGGTACCTGTGGCACATACATCCCCACACAGCAGCCATGGGCAGAGTCCTCCGATGGTACCACACAGACAGTTGCCCATGGGTTCTCGTGGGAGCATCCGTGGGCATACTGCCTCTGGCCGACGTGCCCAAAGAGGTCTGTCAACCTCAGCTATGTTTCGGACTGTCATGCAGGCACAGTCACGTATGGAAAGGTACACCAGACACGGTCTGAGGGAGCTGAGAGCATGTCGCACAGCCATGACAGACAGTATGCGTGACATTGCGGATGCTATCCGTAACTTCACCGATGTCATAGACAGATGTTGTGGGGACATATTACAGTAGTTCCATAACCAGATATCCATGAGCCAGGGCAATGGTGGGCATTTGCGGTGTCGACATGGCCATATGCCGGCAGCAGCTGGCAGTCAGCGCAGATGACAACAGGCTCGCGCACACCCCCATAGTGCCAGCAGCAGCCCCAGCAATGCTGGGTCTGTGCTGTCATCGGAACGCCCCAGGAGACCACGTGCCCGTGGCTCTGGACACTCGAGGCATGTGTCAGACATGGTAACTACTGCAGGTCACAGGTATTTATGTGTATGTGTCACACACACATACATCATGTGTGCAATTCCATTGCTGGTATAGGCAGTAGCATGCATTGTTATGTACAAACACCCACACAAGGTCATACTGTGTGACACAACCACACGTGACAGTTGTGGGTTACCAAAACATGCCTATCTGTACTCTGAAAATGGTAATAGACACAGTAGCAGAGCACACTATTGGCATTACTAGCCAACTAGCCCTGTTTGGCTGTGCTGATAGTGTGGTGACATCCCCTGTGTTTACTGGGGGAGTATGCAGCATCTGGTGTATTGTAGTAATTACCAAAAGGATCTGTTCTCTCACACTTGCATTTACATACACCCTACTACCCCCACACACATGCACACTTGCCGGATTCATTCCCCTACCTAACTAAGTCATGACACGTAAGAGAGACGCATTAGGGGTTGGGAGGGTGGACTAATGGTTAAGGTGTTTGCCTTACAAACACAAGGTGCAGGGTTTGAGTCTCACAAGCGATAATTGGCTAGGCTTACAATGGCTCGCAAGGGCAGTTAGCCTAGGACTAACCTATGAACCTATTAGCAAAGTGCACTATTCGGTTTAGTAGATAGTTCCTCTTCTCTGGCTGTACTTATAGGGTGCTGACAACATCAGTATTTTGAAAGGGTAATGTGCATCAGGTAGTGTGATTTCCTGATTGCCAAAACTAACATGTTTTTCATATGGAAATGCACACACACAAACTCCCCACATCCAAACACACACACATGCCATTTACAGGTTTCAAACTCCTACCTAATTACATTACGATACTCAGGAGAGACGCATTAGCAGAGCGCGCTATTCACATTACTGGGAGGCTTCCCTTCTCCTGCTGTACTTATAGGGTGCTGACATCATCTGTGTTCAGAAAGGGGAGTGTGCATCCTGTAGTGTGTTCTCCCAGTTGCCAAAAGGGATGTTTCCCTCACACAGATTTGCACACACACACTAACCCCCCTCATCCAAACACACACACTTGCCATTTGCAGGATTCAAACCACTTCCTAACTATGTTATGACACTCGAGATGGACGCATTAGCAGAGTGCGCTATTCGCATTACTGGGAGGCTTCCCTTCTCCTGCTGTACTTATAGGGTGCTGACATCATCTGTGTTCAGAAAGGGGAGTGTGCATCCTGTAGTGTGTTCTCCCAGTTGCCAAAAGGGACATTTCCCTCACACAGATTTGCACACACACACTAACCCCCCTCATCCAAACACACACACTTGCCATTTGCAGGATTCAAACCACTACCTAACTATGTTATGACACTCGAGACGGACGCATTAGCAGAGTGCACTATTCACATTACTGGAAGGCTTCCCTTCTCCTGCTGTACTTATAGGGTGCTGACATCATCTGTGTTTAGAAAGGGGAGTGTGCATCCTGTAGTGTGTTCTCCCAGTTGCCAAAAGGGACATTTCACTCACACAGATTTGCACACACACACTAACCCCCCTCATCCAAACACACACACTTGCAGGATTCAAACCACTACCTAACTATGTGATGACACTCGAGACGGATGCATTAGCAGAGCGCGCTATTCTCATTACTGGGAGGCTTCCCTTCTCCTGCTGTACTTATAGGGTGCTGACATCATCTGTGTTTAGAAAGGGGAGTGTGCATCCTGTAGTGTGTTTTCCCAGTTGCCAAAAGGGACATTTCCCTCTCACAGCCTTTCACACACACAAACCCCACTCACCCACACACACACTGAGCATTTGCAGGATTCGAACCCCTACCTAACTATATTATGACACTTGAGGGAGACGCATTAGCAGAGCACACTATCTGAATTACTGGGCATCTGTTCTGCACCTGTAGTATTTCTAGGGTGCTGACATCTTTATTTCTACAGAGGTATGTAGATGTAGTACTACCTGTCAGGTGGGGGATAGCATACATATGCATTTGCAGCCACCTACGTCAGGGTCAGATATGCAAATTGCACTGGCAGGCTATGTTCTATACCATGCTTTGGGACCACAGAACCTGTAACACACAACACAGCCAGTCCAGAACACCACACCCACATCCATGACACACACTTAGCTTCCCTGGGAACAGTGCCAGGATATGCAGGTATTCACATACACCATTCCAGTTGTTAACATCAGGTACAGGCATATTGTGTGTGAGAACTACTCAGGCCTCTACCACTTTACCCTACAGCCACTACAATTCGTGGGTCCATGTGCTATGGCAGAACCACACACCACAGCCACATGGGTGACTACATATTGCACCTGTCCATCTGCAACGTGGGTACTCACTGTTCCACACCAGAGGTAGACCACCATTGTTGATATCTGTCCATACCCACCTTTCCCTGGACATCCATATCTCATCTCCACCCCCAGGCAAGGTTGTCACTGCACACAAACTGTGTTTAGCACAAGCAGACTCTATACTTGTGTAGACTGGGGTGGATGACTTCAGAGGACCCATGCTGGAGGACTATACTGGCCACTCAGTATAATCCTTGACAATTGCATCCTATGAGCATGTGTACAGTTTGCATTGGTCATGCTATCACACATATACTCATGACTGCTCCACAACAAGACACCTGTCAGCTGTACACCGGCCATATATGCGCCGTTCAACAGACAGAGTGACCTAATACATTGCAGAGCTGTAGCCCACAGAGGGAGGACATCTGTGGACAGTTCCAGCATGGCACTTCATTCACACATACTCATTACAACACAGTGTTGACAGTGGAATCATCCAGAGAATGCAGATAGGGCTCCCCTCAGTCTGTTATCGACGGACACCTACTGTCAGAGATCCTCAGCAACCCTCTCACAGCACACACCGACAACATGGCTGTGGCTTAGCACATTCAATCCCTGAGGCCTCCACGGTGCCCCTGCTTGACAGAGGCACAGCTCACTAGCCTCACATGTTGCCTTCTGTGACCTACTTTACAGTGGCATGGTAGCCTACTATCCTGGGGATACAGATGCCAAGCACTCTATGGCTGAGCTGTCATTTCCTGGGGCAAGAAGCCTAGTATTGACCTCTACACCCATATGTTCAATTGTCGGATGCACAATATTTGTTGTGCTGTTCTACTGTTTGCAGGTCTTTATTGCCATAGCATTCCCTGTTCCTATGACCAACTTGTGTATCTGTGGCAGATGTTTGCATATGACGGCAATCCACTATATCACTTATGTCTCTGCGGTAATTTACTGTGTGCACTGGGCTGATTGCTGTGTTGTGGTTGGTTCCTGGACTGACACATACAAATACCAGATATGTGTGGCCAGCTGCTACACGGAGATATGGCCTAAGTGTGTGAGCATGCCCAGTTCAGCCTTTCCATGGCATGTTGTCTGACATATGCCTCATTTATCAAAGTGTGCGAGCATGCCCAGTATGAGCTTTCCATATGTTGCACTCTGATGATTGTGTGTTGGGTGTCATGTTGTGTACTTACTGGCCAACTGCTTCATGTCTGCCACAACAGGGATTATACTGTGCCTGCAGGAATTGCATGGGATACTTTGCAGACAATTCTCAACATACTTTCATAATGACCTAACACTGTAGTACCGTATAGTGTACTGGTTCGGTACTTTCACTGTGGTGGACAGTATCCTGGGCTTTAGTCCTATCACTGCTTGACATCTTCATAGTGAGCACAACAGACTGTGTAGGGGCCAGTTGTGCACATATGACCATGTTGCAATACGTTCAGATATGGACTACCTACACCAGGCTCGTCCAACATTGCTAGTTTATTCCAAAACATACGTGGACACTGGCAAACACTAGCGATGTTCCGTAGGCCATTTCTGATGGTAGTCACAGGGTGTGTTTGTCCTTCGACACACATTGTAACTGGAGTTTGCCATTAAATATGTCATGGTTGGTATACTGTGCCTCTGTCTACCTCTGACATAACAGTGATACCCAGGGTAGCCTACCATCTCCCATACACTCATCAGGATGCCTCTTGAGGGGTGTCGATATGTGGCACTCTGGCTGACCTGTACCAGGAGTTTACTGAAGTGTGGGGGTGCCTTCTGTGTTATGGATCATTCTGTACAGCTTGTCCTATGTATGTCAGTGCTGGGGTTCAGGTCTCTCATGTGCATAGCTCACTGCCATTCAGATAGTACAAGGTGCAACATTTTCATTCATTCCAGGTTGGACATGGCTTCATACATCAGGCACAGCTTTCCTGTAGCTGGGAAGGATGGCGGTGTGTGGGGCTGCAGTTTGTTTACTCAGGCAACACATGGCATCTGTTCATGCTCTTTGCTACCCCTAGTGGGGTACTGTTGTGGACTTTACAGTTGATGTAGGTGTCTGCTGCGGTATATCCCACAGGGGCTATTCTAGTCAGTTGTGATGCTGATGGAGGATGGCTGCAGAGCCAGAGTGAGTTCCCCTTATCTACATCTGCCAGCCTTCATGTTTGGGTGGGTATATGGTACATGTTTCTGCGAACACTACAGCCACATGTTTGGCCAGTGCAGGATACTTATCACCTTTTGTACCCAGGTCTCACATTACATGTTAGGTACCTCATGGGTTAACACCTGTGTGGTAATTTGTGGGCACTTACTGTATATCCACGGTGGTTGTCTATACACAGTTCTGCAATTAGCTTGCTGACATGGCTATGGCTACAGTTGTCTGTTTGTAGGTGGCCCTTTTGTGGGTTGCTTGTGTCAGCTGGGGGTCGGATATGGTGGGCTGTTTGTACTCCTCTGCATACATGCTCAGTCACAGTCCTTCCATGTTGGCCTATACCTATGGGACATGTATACAGAACGGGGGGGGGCAAGACTAGGCCTTGTGGGATGCCACTCATATCCGCTTTGCAGTCTGACATGGATGCGGCATGTCTGACCATGTCAGTTCTGTCCTTGGTCTGCTTTGCAACCCCTCTACTGACATAGGGGTGTATATTTAAGCTGGTGAACATATCCATACTGAACACGTACGGTATTGTCTAGAAGCATGTGCACGGTCCAGCTACGCTGTGTGGACCACATAGCCCTCATCAATGACCTTAATGACTGCTTCAAATGGGTCAGACATGTTTAGGGGCCAGTTCTGCAGTTACAACAGCCACAGTGTGTAGGGTCCAGTATCAGTAGGTCCACATTAGCCTTCTGTCTGCGGTACATACTGATCCTTTCCATAGCTGTGCAGAACAAGCTTGTCAGGATCCTGGGGTGGTAGTTTGGAGTATCCATTCAGGCAACACCTTTGTTGTGATGGACCACTGTTGTTGTACACTGCTCTTTGGGTACATATCCTGTGGTAAGGCTGACATTGGCCAGTAGTGTGATTTTGCATTCCATTACTCTAGGGGTCCATGTTGGCCTCAGCACAGGACACCATCATATACCTTTGCTGCTGTGTGTTCTGCTTTGCAGATGATGACTGTTACCTCAGCATCTGCAATGTCAGGGGACCATCTGCTGGGATAGGTATTTTGCACTCGAGGGGGGGGGGGTGTTTGCACTGCACCTGACAGGTTGTATGTTAGCAATATGTGTGTGTGTTTGGTATGTTGTTTGTAATATCTGTGTGATTCGGAGCATATCTGTGGATGCCCAACATGGTTCCTACCATCAGTTGGGTAAGCCTTGTGATTATCCTTAGTGTCCTGTACGTTTTGTATCTTCATAGGTTCATGGGTTCATAGTAGGCTAGACACCCTAGGCCATTAGTAAGCTAGAGTGTGTGTGTCTTTTGCCACCCCTTGCTATTTTCAATTATGGCCATTTATGAGGTTCTTCATTGTGCCTCTGTCTGGTCGTGACACAGTGGGGACCCCCAGTATACATGTACGGTCATCCATCCACTTGGCAATATTCCTGTTGAGGGGTGTCAGTGAGGGGCTCTGCCTACCATGGATTGGGATCCTGTTTCTGGGTGTGGGGAGCCTATGGGTTATGTATCTGTCCCTCCAGCACATCTTATTTCATTATGTGTTGAGGTTGACATCTGTGACTCTCACAGCTCCAATGGCTTTGATTTCCTGTGGTGTAGCATGTCCATTACTCCTGTGTTGGACATGGCCTTGTACAACAGACATACAATGCCTCTGTGTAGGCAGTGTGTGACTGCAGTCAGCTGGGGTGTCTACAGCCAGGCAGCATATGACATATATTTCACACCCTTTATCCTGTTAGTGGGTTTTCTATGAGGTCTTCTGAACCGCTGCAGGTGCCACGTACGGTACATCCCATATGAGTCATTGTACTAGATTATGGGTCTGATAAGGGAAGAGTACAGCGGCACATTGACCTCTGTTGATGTTGATGTGAATCCTTTCATGATACGGTGTCCAGTATCAACAGTCTTCATAGCCACATTGGCATTGTGGCTGTCACATGACAGATTAATGTTGACCTGTGTCCCTAGGTCCCTGATGACTCCTTGAATACATAATGGTTTGACACCTATGTGGTACTTTGTGTACCTTGTCTGGTATTTGGTGGGACATTCATACTGTCCAGTGTCTTCGGATGTCTGGGTGGGGTTCTTGTGTGTGAGAGTGTGGTCTGTTGCATGCTACAGACTGTACAGCAGTTTTGACTACGGTTATGTGCACATGGGTGGTGTCCGCTGCTTTGTGCATTGTCAGTTAACTGGCTATATGGGTGTCTGTGCTGCATATGGATACTCCCCCTCCTTTGATGTCTTGGTGCAGGTGTTGGGGCCATAACACATGATATGTGGTATAACCTAGTAGTGCTGGTGTGCTATCACTAGGCCTGCAGCAGGCTTCTGTCACTGGACAGGCATCAATGTTCTCCATAATGGGAAGTGCCTCAGGGGCATGCATATTGCAGTTTACACATCTGGCATTGCTCAGCATTACCATTATGTTTCCTACCAGTTATGTTTTCTAGGGTGGTGGGTAGTCTTTTTGGCCTTGCCTACATACGGCTCTATGGAGGCGGCAAAGACCTTATCCAGTATCCAGATGCACATGGGTAACAGCTGACAGCCATCCCTGTAACAGCAGCATGGCTTGTCATGCTTGACATCTCAAGCAGACACACATTACACCCTCTTGGACTGACAGCTGTAACTGTGCCAGCTGTTAAACATGAGCATTCTGTGTTTGTACTGTGGCATCATTCTTGGTGAGGGTTGGATGCTGCACACAGCCAGTGTCATCCTGCCCTGGGGACATACTCAGAGGGACCATCCATGTCTCATTTGATGTTGACCAGGGAGGTACATCTCAGGTAATTCACACCAGCATGGACATTGAGTGCATCATATTTCTGCTTGCTTTGGGGTGACCTGCGTACTTGTGTTAAGTGGCATTTTGTGGCAGCCTACAAGCAGCTTACTCTACGCTTTCCCTTGTTCAGTCTGGTGAGTGGGACAGCTGTGTGTCTGCCTATAAAGACACCTATTATGACTGTATCAGGCATGTTGTTTCTCCTTCGGGCCTGTGACTGTTTGGCACATCAGCTTTGCGTACTATTCATTGCAAGTGCTATGTTTGAAGGTTGTGGTTGCTTGTGATCTACTTTGGAGGCTTCTGTTGGTGTGGTGTGTTTGTAATTAAGGCCTACAGGAATATTTGTCTGTGTTTATGTGTTTGGTTTACAGTTGTGGTAGGTCTATGTGGGACTGGGTTTGTGGTGTATGTGGTTACCTTCTCCTCCTGACTAGTGTTGATAGTACTGAGTTGTTGGAGCTCAACCTCTGGTTTGGATACATGGATGCATCTATCACATATGTTTGTATTTATTGGGGGGTGTTGTGGTTGTCTGTGTACTTGGTACTGGCGTCACATTGCCTCTGGATTCACAGGTTATACTTGTTGTGGCTGGACTTAGTGGATTGTATGTGTGGACATATGTTGTTGCCATACTACTGGTCAGTGATTACTTCCCTTTTTATGTTTGCTCTATCATGTGGTAACTTCCTCATTCTCTTGCATGGTTTGGTAATGGCTGGAGGCCAGCATGCCAGATGCCTGCTTGTATGGCATTGTGTGTTGTTGTTATTTGTGATTGCATACTCCAAGCATTCCTGGCTGTGTTCATGGAATGCCTGTATAACATGTTCTGTGGTGTGTCCCATATTCTGCACTTACACAGGGCCTTTTGTGGATTCAACATCGGTTTTGAGGGCTGCAACCTATACTTTACACATGTTTTTCACTGTGGTATTCTGGCCAGGGACTGGGGTCAGGGTGTGTATATCCAGTGTGATTACTCGATGGTCTGGTCTTACCAGTGAGGGGTACACTTCTCATCTTGCCATCCAGTACACATGTTGCTGATTATCACATCCAGTATGCTTACCCCTCTTGTGGGAGTAGTACATTGTTCGGGGCATTTTGGTTTATGGAATCTGGGTAATTTTCTCCTACTGTGTTGGTGCTAGTACAATGCTACCGGTGTATGTCTGGGTATTTTCAGTCAAGCAATATAATGTGGTTTGGGGGGCTTGATATATTCATGTATTCCGACATAGGCCAGGTGCTGTTCCTGGTATTAGGACAGTGGTCTGCAGCAGGCTATATACTGTGAGGCAGTTTTAGCCATTGGTATTTGACCATGGCTATTCCATGCTGCTTCTTGTTGTGGTACCAACATGGGAGTGTGGTTATCCTTGCCATTTCTTGCTAGTCACCCTCCTTTTGTAGCTTGTTTCATGTTTTGCGGCTGTACAGCACAGTATGAGGTGTGACCTGGTAGTGTTAGAGTGCTGATGTGAGCCTTGCCCAGTTCTCTATTACAGGACTGGTATCTACATTCTCCTTACTGTGTGCGTTTACACTGCACACATCTTGCTGTTTATACATCTGTCATGGGCTAGTATTACATCTAGGTTCCTATCCCTTGTAGAACCTATGAAGGTGGGTTTGTGTTTTGAGACTTACCTATTCAGGGCATGCTGTGGGTACTGACAGCCTTTGCCGGTATCCATGGGGCATGGCATGATAGGTGCATGCCACCCCTAGCAGGTGGTGCATCATGTCAAACTCCGCATATCTTCCCAGCCTGTAACACATTGGCTCCCCTTTGACTGACTGCATTACTTCAGCCAATTATTGTACTTGATCTTCTTGTCTTCATAGTGTGGCATCATGCTTGGTGAGGGTGAGATGTTAGGCAGGGTCTTCATGTTTGCATATACTAGATAGTGTTACATTGCTTAACACATGGCAATCATGCCTCAGGTGGTGCTGCAGGGCTGCCTCTGTCGGATGCACATACTACACTCCCTGTACATGTTTGAGAGCAGGTTGTGTCATGTTAGGCATCCCTGTTACTATATGAGTGAGTCAGAGAGGGGCATCATTCCCAGGGTTCCTACTGAGCCAGTGTATGTGATATGCGTTGCCTCTTTGCCAAGGCCAGGGCATACTGGGCACGCCTCCTTCTGCCTACTGGGGCAGGCTCAGGTTGTTCCTCCTCCGAGTCACACTCTGCCTGTGATGGCCTTGGCAATGGTGGGGGGCTGTTTGGCCCGGCCCTATGCTGGTCCTGCTGCAGCAGTTATCGCAACATCATATTATGTAGCATAGCACATACCATGACAATTTGGGTACATGTAGTTGGTGTGTACTGCAAGGCTCCACCAGATGTGTCCAGACACCGGAACCGTGACTTGAGCAGCCCAAACACACGTTCTATTACATTACGTGTTTGTGCGTGTGCCTCATTATGGCATTCCTGTTCAGGTGTGTGTGCATTTCTGATGGGTGTCATCAGCCATGGCTCCAGTGCATAACCTGCATCCCCCACTAGGTGTCCGTGTGGGATGTCCCCATTGGCAAATGTCTGGTACAGCTGCGTCAAATGCCAGATGTGGGAATCGTGATAACTCCCGCGGCAGCCAGCACACACATTCATTATTATGCCCTGGGCATCACACACAACCTGGCAGTTGATGGAGGGGAAGCCCTTGAGGTTAATGTAGGCCCTACCCTGCTCACTGGCTGGTGCTTTGATGCGTATGTGCGTGCAGTCTATTGCACCCAGTACCTCAGGGTATTCCGCTATTTGCTGGAAGAGACGCATATTGCTGGACAATACCTCATGGGCATTGGGGAAATATACATGATCACCGACATGTGCTGACATGGCATCCAGGAACTGGTGCAGTACCCTGGAGGCTGATGCCTGTGATATCTCCATCATATCGCCGGTTGGTCTCTGGAAGGTACCTGTTGCTAGTATTCTTAGGCCAACACATACCTTGGTTTCCACTGGGATGGGTTCCCCTCTGTTGGTTCTGTGTGGAGGCGTGGCCTGCACAGCTCAACAATTTGCTGCAGGAGATCTCTGTCCACTCTATAGCGCTCTACTATCTCCAGCTCATGTAACCCATGGTAGGTGACCCTGGGCCTGTACACTCTTCTCAGTCTCCTCACTGTGGGTTGTCTGGCACCATCTGCATTGTCACCACCCTCAGCAAGTCGCCTATGTCTCATTATGACAGCTATGGCAGCCCCTAACATTTCTGCTCTGAGTGAAGCTTTTTCAGTTTTCACTTCTATTAGCTTACGCCTGTCTTGCAGTGTCTCTTAATGGAAACATCCTGCACTACTGTTTGCAGAGTTTTAAGTGCTGGGCTGGGCTACTATTCTGCCTGTGTAATTGCCTGCTTCTAATTGTTTTCACCTGCTAGCTTCAGCAGTTATCCCTGCTAGCTTCCTATTAATTCTGTTGCTTCCTTTTTCCTCTCTGTTTCCTCAGGGGGGAGCAACGTGCATACTATCTGAAACACGCTCACAGTGGCTTACACGCGTGCACACGTGCTTACACGGTTCAGAATCTACTTATTCGGGTTTAAACGCGCGTACACCCACGCAAACACTGTTACACGTCTGCCAACAGCCTCCAACATTCTCAGCCTGCCTTACACATGCGCACACCCGCGCAAACAGTGTTAAACATCTCCCAACACACTCCCACATGCTCACACTGCCTTACACGTGCGCACACTGTCCTACTTGCGCTTCATGGTGCGCACACCTGCGCATGCACGGCCAGCAAGAAACTTTGGTGTAGGTAACAGTGTACACCTTCCATTTCTTGACTTTCCATGACTTATCTAGTGGCACACCTCTTTCCATGATCTGTGCCTGTCATCTGTCATGTTATACTGGCCTCCAATGAACTGCATTTCTTTCTACCATTCCCCCCTGTGATGTCACCTATCTCCTACTCTATTCCTCCCCCTTTTGTATCTCTTACACTACTCAGACTGTGCTCATTTGCTATGTGACTGTGAGATTCAGTATCCGAACCCTCATTTACATGAGATTGCCTACTAATGCTTAGTTACATGTCTTAGACTCAGCTTCCCCCCTTAGCAACCACTACACAGTGGCCATGTTGGTTTTGGTCTGCTGGTCCCTGCATTGTCATTCCATGTATTGCATGAAACCCACATTTGTGGGTTTATAACCTTCTTTTTTATGGTTTTATACAGCGCAGCTCGTTTGCGCGGGGCTGCGCTGGGTTTAAACATCATTTTGCCATCAGGTTGTATTGCCAATGGCCACATATTTGGCCATTGGCATGCTGCCTGAGTCATATGCAACCTTTTTTTGGAACTGACATCGTTCCATTGTGGAATTTGCAGAAATGTACTCAGTTGTCAACTGAGTACATTTCTGCAGCTAAAACGTCTCCTACACGGACTGGTTTCTGCTTTGTGGATCGCTAATATACCTCATTTGCATACCTTTCAGATGCAAGTGAGGTATTTAGCATGTTCACGCCCAGTCCGTGTAAGAGACGTTTTAGGTGGTCTCTTACACGGAGCTTAGGGCTGTTCCTGGATCGCGAGGCTTGCATGGAGTGTTGCACGTCTCTTACACTCCATGCAAGCCTTCGTGAATCCTGCCCATTATCATTTAAGCACAATTCAATTAATTTTCCTTAATCACTACCACATCATTGTTTTATCTATCCATGGTATATTTCATTCAAACCCTCAAATTATTTCTATGTATAACTATTCAGGTCTTTTTACTAAGTTTGTTGAAGATCTGTACATTTTGTACAATCAATCCATTATGAACAAATATTTAATGTCAATGTCTCCAGTGATAACTTTCCTAATTCATTATGCAAACAGTATAAGGTTTCAGGCAGTAATAATCAGGACTGTATTTTAACTCTCAATACTCTGTAAATGCCATGAATCTGTTTTTGCCTCAAAGTTTATAGATCACCATATTAATTTTAAAACTGAAACTGTGATGAACAACATAGTTTCATGCCAAATCTTATATAGCCTTTATTAATTTCATTAACTGAATATACAAATATGCAGGCTTTAGTAACTTGACATGTCATTTTCATAGACTGGATCAAGGATGTCAGTATAGTATCCCAATGCTTGGTCTTAAAAGAATTCCAAAAATATAACTTAGACCTCCTCAAGTGCTAGGAAATTATCTAACAACTTGAAAATACATTCGGTATGCAGCAAAAATGCAGTTATTAGTAGGCTGGTTATACATGTCATAGTATAGCCAGTACTCCAATATAAACATAATAATGTAGTCAAGGATCTTGGCACTTGGGTTGATAATTCCCTTTCCTTCAACCACTATGTAATAACAGTAGTCAGAAAACCCTTCTATTTAGCATCACTGATATCTACAGGTATACCATCCAGATCAAAATAAGTTATCCTCACTCTTTATGCAGCTCTAATCAGACCATCTACTGTGTACAACACTGCCTAAGCAACTGAAAGGCCTAAGATGTCCCTAACCAAGAAGTTTGTTGGCCTAAAGTTGTTAGTCTAACAAGAAAGCATATTGGCTGAATATCAGGCTGATAATTTAACTTGCATATAGAGATATTTTGAATGCGCATTGACTGGTTTTGACTACCAAAAGAATACAATCTTTTTTTTAATTTCTCCAAATCATTTGGGTTTCTAATACTATGACGGGAATGGATCACATTCCTAAGTCAAAGTACAATTAAAGTTCATGAAATTAGTATTGTTTCAATCTTCAATGTCAGCCAAAAGTGCTCTTCGCAGCACTCTGAATGTGCCCAGTAATGACTCCTTCTGCAATTCATACAGGGTTACATGGATTGGTAACATATCTACATACGATTGTAGATTCTTTTTTATAAGACCCGTTGCTCCAACTACTATTGGAACTGTCTGGGTATCTTTCTTTTACATTGCTCTCATTTCTGCCTGCAGATCCAGATATTTTATGACTTTGTGTTGCTCTGTATACAAGACACTGTAGCCACTGTGTGTAGCAATTTCAATGATCAATGCTACTTTTGTCTTCTTTTTTTGGACCACTATATCCGGTTTTCTAACATCTATCTTTTGCACTGTTATTAAGAGATGATCCCATGTGATATAAACTTCATCATTTTCTATGATGCTTTGTGGCTCATGTTTCCAGTGTTTTTCAACCACTTCAATACCATAATGTTTGCACAATCCCCAGTGCAACAGTCTTACCATATTATTATGCCTTTCAGTATACAATCCTTCTGCCATTAGTATGTCACAACCAGCAATGAGGTGCACGACTGTTTCCAATTCGGTTTTGCAAAACCAACATTTATCTGTTTCTCCCACATGTTCAATGGACTTTGTAGACTAGTGTGTGCAGAGCCCACTATCTTGGGCTGCCAGTATTAACCTTTCATCTCTTGCTTTGAATTTGCCTCTCCTATCCATTTCTGTGTTCGTTCCTGATCAACATGAGGTTCTTCCAGAAGTTTTCTATACTTGCAACTTTATTTATGCTTTTTCCACATTTCTTGCCTTCTCATCTGGTCCTTCACCTTATATGTTTTCTTTTGTTTTTGGCACATTCTGTTGCTGTCTGATTTTTATCTACTTCTGGTTTGATTTCCATTCCTGCTTGACGCCAATAAGCTTCTGCTGAATTAAGCAGAGAAGTCATCTTAGATTTATTCTCCTCATGTTTCAAAACTTTCATTACATTTGGGTCTTGTGAGGTCAGCAGATATGTGTGGAGTCCCACAACTGCAGATCTATACATGTAATCAATTTCAAGGAGAACCATCCCTCCCTCAGAACAGGGAATATAAATCCTGGTATACACTGACTTTTATAAATCATTTGGTGAGCATGAAGCATCCTTCTTGTTTTCCTGTCTCATCTATCCAGCATGTTTTGGGGCCAATCACACTCCAAAACTGTAAGTTAGGACAAGAAGAGCAAATTGGTTTCTTGCTTGGATTTAGTTCCTAGAAGTCAACACTGTTTTCAGAATTAATTTAAGTCTTCTAAACTGTTCCTTACTAAGTTTTACTCGCATTTGTTCATGTTTTATTGTTGATCCTTCATCAATTCCCAAATATTTATACACTCCCTCTTGCTCAAGTTCTTTTATATCACATTCTTGTCCCAGAATGATGTTTTCCTGGTGCTGCAGTTTTCCTGCTTTAAAGGTTGTTTTTGCATACTTATCAAGACCAAATGACATTTTTATATCATCTCAAAAAGTCTTGGCAACCTGCAGCTGTGCTTTCAGTTCATCATCTGATGAGCTATACAGTTTTAAATCATCGACAAAGAGAAGATGAGAAGTCTTTATACTTTGTTGTTTTTATAAGCCAAATTGTAGCTGTGGCCTAAGTTGTTAAGTAAACAGCTTAATGGGTTAATGGCAAGGCAGAATAGCAACACTGACAGAGAGTCAACCTGGAATATCGCCCTTTGAATTTTTATCCCTGGGATAATAATCTGTCCTTTATCATGTCTTAATTGCAAAGTGGTCTGCCACTGTTTCATGGTTACTGTAATGTAGTCAATCAGTGTAGGGTGTATCTTATACATTTTTAAGTACTCTTTTATCCATAAATGTGGGATATTATCAAATGTTTTTTATAGTCAGTCCATGTCATATTTAAATTCTTCACTCCAGTATGACATTTAACAACAAATGATCCTTTGTTCCTTATGACTTTCTTTAATTGCCCTTTTGTTCTACTGCCATAATTGAGTTTTCTTCTAAATGACTATAAATTCTGTTGGCATCAATTCCCATGTACGGTTTGTGGGTCGTTAGAAGGCAAATTAGTGATCTTTAATTTTTAGGGTAGCTTGCAGGTTCACTCTTAAGAAGGAGCATTGTTTTGCCTGTTGTTAGCCAGGTTGGTGTCTGTTCGAAGTGCACATATAAATAGTTCTTACTCATGGCTAAATCCTCATGCAAAGATGTTAATACTTTTAACCAAAAGTTAGGTACTGCATCTGGGCCTGGGGTTTTCCAGTTAGAGGCTTTTCTTAACTTTGTCTCAATCTCTCTGGCTGTTACTTCATCCCATTTCACATCCTACAGCTTTAAACTTTTTATTCTTTCTTTTACTTATTCTATCCATTTAGTATCTTTGTTATGTTCCACAGGATCTTCAAAGATACTTCTCCAAAATGTATCTACTTTTTCTTTAATTTTTTTGGTGGTCTTTCAATTCCTTTTACCTTATTTCGCAATTCTCTATAAAACCTTTTTGGGTCATCAATAAATTGCTTATTTTGTACTTTTTCTTTACATTTATCCATGTATCTGCTAAATTTTTCTGCTTGTGCTATAGTGCATAGTAGATCCTGGTATGTTCTAATACTGTGCATGAGTTTAATCACATCTGTCTTTCTTAGTATTTTTGAAAAACGATAACCTTTAGGAAGAAGCCAAAATGTATACCACAGATTGTAGACCAGTTCCACTGAAGTACTTTTATAGAAATGTATTATAAAATGCAGAAAACCAGTTCCAAATCACAAAAAGTCGATCTCGTCTCTAGCGCCTTGGCCACACTTGCCTTTAACAGAGTAAAAATGTCTTAGTATTTTTGTTGATCTATTCCCTCTTCTATAGTCTTCTAAGAGTGAAACTTCTTCTCTTAATTGCTTTATAGTTTTCTCTTCTTTCAATAATATCTGAACACACTGCTAACATATTCAGAGTACCAAGTAATGCCATTAAGTTGCAACTATTGATGTGAACATAACAAATTTAAAAAATAGGCTTGTTTTAAACAGAGACCCTTAAAGGAGTAAATTCTTGTAATCTTCTGATTGGCTATGTACTTTCCTATTAAGACATTCTAGTGTTTAAGTGCGTTATTATTTCCATTGGTTACAACATGGCAGAGACCATTTCAGATTGGTTCCTAACATTTCAACAGACCAGTGAAATGGTAGAACATATTGAACATACCTTTAACTTGTTTTAATTAATCTCCATTATTGATTGACTATGGTTGTGCTTAAATGAGAGGGAATAATGCATGTTTTTTAGATGTGAAGAAGGGTTTTTACTTGAAAGCGCTTATCTGTATCACATTTAATTTTTTATCTGTTTTTATTAAAGTGGATAATTTGGACTGTGGTAGTCGGACTTTTCTTCATTTTCATAGCTATTGCTTTTGTTCAAGTCTGACTTTTGGAAGCTGCTGTTGCTTTCTTTTGTTTACTGCTGTATTTTGGAACTTATTAACTAAAGTCATGTTTAAGAAGATAATGTTTATCTAGCTAAGGACATTTTTTTTTCTCAAGCACCATCATGTAGTCAACCATAAAAATGTAAAAGGAGCTCTGAATCCTCTTCTTCTCACTTACTCAGCCATCCCACATAAGTTTCTTTCAATAATATGAACAAATATCGGAATACACTGCTAACATATTTAGAGTACTAAGTAATGTAATTTAGTTGCAATTATTGATGTGAACATAACAATTAAAAAATAGACTTGTTTTAAATAGAGACCCTTAAAGAAGTAAATTATTGTAATATTTTGAATCATTGTACAAACCCCATAGCTTGCTCAAATCCAGGTTGATTTACACCTGGCTATAGTAACTTGCATGCTTCATTTTAGGCAATTCTTCATGGAAACTTAATCCCATGTGTAGGTACTGTGGAACCGCCTCACATGCTGGTTTCATGCTCTGTCTCAGAATTAAACTAAGACAATGAGTCCACCTTCCACCTCTTCATGATATGACTCCCCCCATCACCTTTGGAAATGTTCTCACACTTATTATGAACAGCATAAACTAGCCTTGATCACCTATTACTTCCTCCCAGGTACCTGTTAAAGTTTCTGGAGAGGAAGGCTGAGGTGTCTTGGAACCCTTAAGCCAGCCACTTGGGATGCCATGAAAGCAGCACGGGTGCATCACAACTCTAATAATTTGACATTCAAAAAGCACAGCACCCTTTTTAAGCTATATTTTTGGTGAGAAGATTAACATACTATGTATCTCAGTGCTGTCATTATCCTGACCACAGCACTTTGCCACCATGCTGCCCAGTAAGGAGTAGCAGGGTTTGAAAAAGTATGACAAGAAAATGTACTTCTCTTTTCTACTTGGGCTCAAGGTAGTCAGCTATTGTTATTCTTCCCAAGTCCTACATGCACATTAGTTTGTCCTCATGAAGGAGAAGGATGATGATATTTTTCACAACAGGATACCATCTACCTCACTGTAGTTTTGACTGTGTTGATACACTGAGTTGGACCACAGGTTGAATTCCAAGACTATGTTTGGGTATTCAACTACCCAAACATAGACTGGGAGCACTACTCAAGCCCCAAAGACCCTCGTCCAACGGTTCCTAGAATTTATAAACTCAAATGCTATGGAACAACTGGTCACCACTCCCACAAGAGGGGAAAACATATTGGACCTGATCATCACCAGCATGGGGACTCTATGTTCCATACCAGAGGTATACCCCTCATTGGTAAGATCTGACCATAAATTAATCTCATTGGATATCCATATCCCGTCCCCACCCACAGCCAAGGAAACCACGGTGAAGAACTTCTCAAAAGCAAACTTCACACTTCTCAAAACCGAGGTGGAATCCTTCAAAGCCCCCAGGCCAGTGGAAAATATGGCCCAAACTGCAGAATCCTTTACAAATGCTTTCTATGGACACCCACAGGAATGCATGGATCGTGCTATCCCAAATAAAACCAAGACTCATTCCTCCAAAGGCAGGAGACCTGTCTGGTGGACCCCAGACATAAATAAGCTATACAACAGAAGAAGAAAGCTACTACATGATAGAGCAAAATCCCAAAAAGGGAAGGCATCTCTGATCAGTACTAGCAAGAAACTACGATCCCTCATAAAATCATCTAAGGCCAGCTTCGAAAGAAAAATTGTACAAGATGCTAAAGATAATCACAAGGCCTTCTTTAGTTATGTCAGGAACCTGGGTGGCAACTCCCAGATATGCTCTGAGTTAGTTCAAAATGATAAAAAATACACTGAACCCACAGACATTGCCAACATCCTGGTAGACAGGTTCAGTGCAAACTTCTCCCCCCCAAAAGAGCAAATGTCTATCCCAACAGAGGGTAGCCTCCCTGACATCACAGGTGAGAGCTGCCCTCTCCAAAGCAAAAAGCACAGCATCAATGGGACCGGACAGTGTCCCGGGCTGCGTCTTACACGAACTCCAAGAAGAACTGAACCCTCACATAAAGTCGCTGTTCAATCTCAGCCTTACTACAGGATATGTACCCAAGGAATGGCGTACAGCAACAGTGGTCCCACTCCACAAAGGTGGTGCCACAACGGACCCTGGAAACTATCGCCCTATAAGACTGATTAGCCTGGTCTGCAAAGCTATGGAGCGTATCATCATGAAACTCATAAACAAAGACATTGGGAACCTCCAAACACTGGATCCTACCCAATTCGGCTTTGTTAAGGGCAGATCTTGCCTCTTGAACCTGGTCGACTTCTTTGAAACAGTCACCAAGGCCATAGATGAAGGGAAGGTAGTCCACACAGCCTACCTGGACCTCGCAAAAGCCTTCGACACACTACCCCACTCGGGCATCATAAATAAGCTCACCAGCTTAAATATCAACCCCTATGTCACAAGATGGGTTGCAAACTGGCTCAGGGATAGAACCCACATGGTCAGAATTGCAGGTGTCATGTCAGACTCTAAACCAGTTACAAGTGGTGTCCCACAAGGCTCAGTCCTGGGACCTCTCTTGTTCGGTATATATTTCTCTGAGGTACAGGCTAACATTGGAGGACTATGGCTGACCAAGTTCGCAGATGACTGCAAACTGGGTGCTATAATCAACTCGCCGACTGACACAAGCATCCTCCAAAAGGGTCTCACAGAGACAGATAACTGTTGCCAGAGCCATGGCCTAAAGCTAAATGCCAAAAAGTGCATAGTCATCCCCTTTGGGAAAAACAAAGTGCCCACAAATTACCACATAGGTGGTAATCCATTAAGTACGGAAGAAGTAATTAGGGATTTGGGGACCCAAGTAGATAGCAATCTCTCCTTTGACAATCACATTGCCAAAGTGGTAAGAAAGACCTTCTATATAGCCCACCTTATCATGAAAGGGTTCACATCTAGATCAAGAGAGGTCATTGTGCCCCTCTACTCATCACTCATCAGGCCCATAATTCAATACAATGCCCCATTTGGGATGTACCTTACCAGACACCTGCAGCAACTGGAAAGACCCCAAAAGTACCTCACCAAGAGGATCAAGGGACTCAAACAGATGCCATACGCAGTTAGGCTAAAGAAACTCCAGCTCTACTCAGTTGTTACTGCCTACTCAGAGGCGATCTGTGCCTGATGTATAAAGCCATGCCCAACCCAGAATTAACGGACATGCTCCACCTCAGGAAATCTAAATCCCTTAGAGCTACATGCTCCAGGGACTTAAACCTCAGCACAGAAATAAATAGGACATGCTGGAGGGACAGATTCATATCCCAGAGGCTCCCCTCACTCTGGAACAAAATCCCAATCCATGTTAGGCAGAGTCCCTCAATGACCCTCTTCAAGAGAAATCTTGACGAGTGGATGGGAGATCGTAGGTTTACCCCTGGGATCTCTTCTGTGTCCCTACTAGACAGAGGCACAGTAAACTAACCTCAAAAGGGCTATCTTCTGTGACCTACTATACAGAGGCACAGTCAACTAATCTAAAAAGGTGGTGAAAGCCAAACACACTCTGGCTAGGCTTATAAATGCCCTAGGGCAGATAGCCTAGTATCAACCTATGAACCTAAGAAACATAGCATAATTAAGGTTTCCTTTCCTAAATGAGTTCCTTAGAACAAGGATGCCCATTTCTTTGATTTAGCACTTTTTGGCCAGGCTACCTAGATACTGGCAGATGACAACTTACAGAGAAACCAGGTCATCACCCCTGTTCATGGCCTCAATGGTTCCACTACTTAATTCATCGCTTTTTTGTCTGGGTTACACCAAACCCAAAAAAGGAAATGACTCCACCACCTGAGAAGGACCCTTAAGTATCACACAATCCTAAATCTTCCACTGACAAGGAAGATAACCAGCAGAAGTATTTTGACTTAATTTGCCCAAGTCTTTTTGGGTTTCTAATGCCATAATGAGAATGGACTCCATTCTAAGTCAGAGTACAGTTAAAGTTCATAAAATTAGTATTACTTCAGTTTTTGATGTCGGCCAAAGTGCTCTTCTCAACACCTAGAATATGTCCAGAATTGACTCCTTCTGTAATTTGTATGGAGTTACATGGACTGGGAGTTATTATTTATTTATTTTATTGACATTTGATTGCCAGGAATGTCTGACTGGGTAGGCACCCACTTACAGTGAAGGCCCAGATGGAAAAACTCCAATATATTACAAAACATTTTAAGAACAATAATTTTAAAGTCTTCTAAAATAATGCAAACATGTCTACAGTTTAAACACTTATACCAAGTTAAACATAATGTAAAAGCATCGGTTAAGAATATACACCACTTATATCATTCAGACAAATTTTAAACAGTTTAGAGAAAGTAATGGTAAGTTAGTATAACACAAACAGGAACTGATTAAGAGAGAGGATTTATTTATTTTATGAGGGAGGGATTCAAGGAAAAAGTTTTTTTTTTGGGGGGGTGCAAAAGCAATGTTTCAGTAATTCTGGAGGTGTGTCAGGTTGTCTGATGTGCATATGAGTGTGAGGTCATCTGTGTATTGCATTAAGGAGGCCTGTTGTATGAATGTATGGAGAGTGTTGGGGAAAATGATAAGGAAGGGGGAACCAAGGACAGAGCCTTATGGTATACCAGTGGGGACGGGAAGGAATGGAGAGAAGATGGAGCACTATTTTACTAACTGATATCTATTTAAACAAGTAGCTTTTATACCATAGAAGGATGGGCTGAGATATACCTAGTGAGGACATTTGAAGTAGAAGTTTGCAGTGACAACTATATTGAAGGCTTTAGACAAGTCTAGAAATAATGAGGGGACCACTTTGCAATTATCTCTATCTTACTTTTATTTACTTTATTATTTATTTATTTATTCATATTTGTTTACTGGGGTTGTTCACTGATCTCACTGAACCATTTGCAGACACAGCCTGGGTGAATAGGATTACATAAGAAATGAACAAAACATACTTACCATTACAAGAATATGTTAAAAACATACATATTACTAGATACAAGAGTATACACCAATACATAGTTCCAGAAGTAGTTTACAATGTCAGATCAATGATGTAAAATGGAATTATGCATAGCAGAGTAAGATGTAGCCATATTGACTGAGATAGCTTATGCTACAGGGATAGCATCATATCATTATATAGAGAGCTATGAAAACATTAGAAAGCAGGCGTGAATAGTTACAAGACAGGATGCAATGAGCAAAAGATAGAGAAAAGGGGATAGAGGCATGCAGAGGGAATTAGAGTAGAAAGGAGAAGCAGTGAAAGAGATGCAAAGAGAACAGGGATGTAGGATGAATGAGAAGCAGTAAGTGAGGGGATAACAAGGTGAGACAAGGAAGGATGAAATAGGGATAAAGAGGTGAGAAAGAACTGCACGGTTCATGTAATGTAACTTGTGTGAGTGCAGTTATACTATGTTTGAGTGAAGAGGTGTTCCTTCTGCTGTTGCCTGCAGTCTGGGTACTTTTGGATGCCTCAGACTGAGAAAGGAATGGAGTCACATAGTTTAGTTGTAGGGTGGAGAATGTATGTTTAGTGTAATGAAGTTTAGTTTTTGCAGTTAGTAGGGTGTGTTGAGACTGAGAGATGACCCTGAGATTATATGTGGGGGGTTATGAGTAAAATGAGAAGATGTCTCTGGAGAAAGGGCTTTGTGAATTAGTGATCCTAGTAGGAGATTGCATCCCAAATGAATCGGGAGCCATTTAGCTTTGGCAAGAGTAAAGTAGTGGTCATTAATAGGGGAGTTAGTAATGAACTAGTAGATTTTACTGGAGATTGTTTGCAAGGTGGTGACATTTTTCTTTGAGGCTGTAGCTATTATGGGTAGTCCATACTCAAGTCAAGAAAAGAGTATTCCTTTGCCTATGGTAGCTTTGGCTGGCTTGAACAGGTTATAGCTTGTTTGCCCAGAACAGTAGTGTCTTGATCTTTTGGTGTGTGTGTGTGTGTGTGTGTGTGTGTGTGTGTGTGTGTGTGTGTGTTTTGAATGTGTAGTTGAAAGTTAAGAGATTGATCTAGCAAAATGCAAAGGTATTTGAAGGATGTGGTAGTTTCTATGGAGGTGGTGTTGATAACATCTTTAATATTAAGGACGCAGGGCACTTTGACTAATTTTTTGGTTGGTCCCAAATAGCAAACATTTTGTTTTTGAGGAAATGAGTGTACGTTTCAGGCCTATTAGCCGCTGGTTGCGAGTTTGGAGGCTTTATTGACAGTATCCACAAAGGTTAGAAATGCAGTGTTATATGTACTACGGAACAGACAGAAGCTGTATTGTGAGAGGGATGGAAATAATTTAGCAAATGTTTTGAATACATTTTGCAAGTATTTTGGAGAGGAGGGATAAGATTGCTAGAGGTCTAAAGTTAGTGATGTCTTTTGAATGTCTTCCTTTGTGTAGAGTGATAATATGTGATTTTTTTCCAGAGATAAATGGAATGTTGGATTCCTGGATTGACTTATTTATAATATTTGAGACAGGATAGGCAATGCTATTGGCTGCTATTTTAAGGTATTTGCTTGGAAAGTCATCTGCTGAAGTAGAGCATGGTTTGAGTATGTTTAAGAGTAGCTTTATATAGAGTGTGGGCACAGATTTGAAGGTGAAAGTGGATATGGTGATATGTTTTGTTTTGTTTGTCTTTCGGCTTTTTCCCGGTAAGGGGTCGCCACAGCGGAACTCCGGTCCACTAATGATTGGCAGTAGACTTTTACGAAATGCCGAGTTGCCAGCTCGACGCCCAACCTTCAACGAAGGCATGCCCATTTATGCATGCATGTCTTTCGAGTACTACCCAACCACAGGGAGGACATGCAGACTCCACACAGAAGGCACTCCCAAGCCAAGCCGAGAATCGAATGGGAGAACCTCTTGCTGTGAGGTAACAATGCTACCGCCATACCACCGTGGCATCTGGATATGTGGAAGACTGAATTAGACAAGGGGGAATCCTTGATTAGGGACATTATATTAACTATGAAATAAGAGTTGAATTCTATTGTAGTTTCAAGTGGTGAGCTATTGGAAGAGAGATTAGAGGTGAATATTTGGCTGGGATGTAAGATTTCTTTAATGGCTGACCAGAGTTTGTTTTTAGCATTGTGTTTACTATTGCTCTGAATGTTGCTATAGTATAGCTTTTTTGTCCTCATTTACTTGATTTTTAGAATGACCTCAAAGAATTCTGAAGTCTTTAGATATTGCGGTGTTTTATATTTTGGCTATTCTTGCCATGCCTTTTCTCTATCCTGTCTTTGCATTCTACTCTTTTTGGTTTGCCAGATTGCATTATTTGTTTTTAGACTCTTTCTTTTAGGTGGTGCAAGGCTGCTTGGATATTTATGAAGTTGTACTGAATTTGGTTACAATACCATCTAAAGTGAAGATTTTTGGATGTTCCATTTAATAGCAGTAATGAATATTTCTGGGTTAAACTTTGGCAGGAATGAATACAAATTTCCTTTTGAAGCCGTTGGCAGTTTTTTGTGCAAGTATTTTCTTTCTTTTAATTTCTCTCTCTTAATCTTTTTTATTATCTTCTATCTAGAAATTCTGGGCTTCTTGAATAAAAGTTAAAATACATAATCTGTACCTTATCCTCAACAGTCCACTCTGTCATCATTATGGCTCTTTTTTGTACTGTTAGGATGTTGTGTGTTTTGTGGACTACTTCTTCCTTCAACAACAGGTGACCATCTGCTCGCTGAGTCTTGCCTATCCCTGTCATAGGGAATGATTCCATGCCCTGAGGATTCTAAAATTACTTTTTTTCCAGTCTTGGCACCAGTGCAAATACCCAGATTGGGCACTTTTTTATCCTGGGACCTGTGCACTGGCTGTCTTTTTTATCTTTTAACCTACCTTTCTCCATGATATTTGTTAAATAAAATGCAGTCTATATATCAATGTTGTCTTAGTGAGATTTTGTAAAAACAGGGTCCAACACATGTAAATGTGGATTAGTGTATATATTGAATCTAGTCAGCCACTGTAGCTAGATAGCACATGGTTATAATTTACTGAGCGCATGAAAGATCAGTGCCATTTTATATAGTCATTCAGTGTGAGTGCAAGCTTGACTGGAGATGCACATGTGAATGTGTTAGAAGTAATGAGTCAGTCGGTAAGTATATGAAGTTTGAAGTACATATTCCAGTTACAACTCCTGATGTTTTTATGTACAGTAAATGACTTGAATGCATATCCAGTCTCAGTGTCTCTTTTGAATATATGAGACATGTGACATGGTGTCAGAATGGGATCCGAAGTTGAAGCAATAAGCAAACCGTGAGGAATGTTAGAAGTGGAGAAATATACAGGAGTAAACTTGCAAACAGGTCAACAGTTATTCAAAGGTATTTAAACTCATTTAAATGATTTTTCAGTCACTGAATGTGTGACAAACCATTCAAAATGTTCAAAATAATTACTGCGATAAACAAAATGTCCAAAATAGCAAAATATTGATAAAAGTGTTCAAAATAATTTCTGGAGTGTTTAAAATGTATGAAAAGGCCAAAAATGACCATTTTTTTTCTCAATGTATGACTTTTTCGCATTAACTAAACCTTTTCAAAGTATCCAAAGTGTCTGGACTGTTCGCAGTGTTAAAATAAAGCCATTTCTGAGAGATTGTTGTACAGTTGGGCATAATTACAAGCACCTGATCTATGGTTACATTTAAATGAATTTTTGTTGTTATGGCAGAGGGATTTCACAGACCTGGACCATTGGAGTTTGATAATAAAATTGCTTAGAATTGGCAAGTATTTGAGTAAGAATATGATATTTTCATACAGGCTGCATTTTCTGATAAATACGTATGTAGAAATGCATTTATATGCCTCAATTTAGCTGGCTTGGAAGCCATTGAGAGGGAACATTCATTTGTGTATGCACCTGCCATGTATGCAGGGGAGGGAGAGAACCACCATATTGTGATACAGGCTGAAACGTGGAAAGACCCTGCTTAAAACATAAATTTAGAGAAATATGTAACCCTCAAAAGAATATTACAATGGAAAGGCACATATTTTACACAAGAAATCAAAAGACTGGTGAAACTATAGCAGCATAGGGTCCCTATTAATTATTCAAACTTTTCAAAGTTCGAATGTCATATGGTCAACACCATATGATCAAACTTTGAAAAGTTTGAAGGTTAAAAGCAACGGATCCATATGGTGCAGAATGGGAAAATTCCCCTTTTCTGCACGGAAGTGCAATCTTGGAGTTGGTATATTTAAGTAGGGGGATTTGGGGGTGCAGGGGGGCTTGCCCCCCTGCTCAGAGCATTCAGGAAAGTTTTTTTTTTTAAATTTTTTATTATATTTTCGAAGCTTCAAACTTCACTCATATGTTGTTGAACATATGAGGTTCGAAGTTTTGACACATCAAAAATATAATATAGACCCACAGCATATATTATGGATTTGAGAAATAAAGCAAAAATGTGGAGATTTGCTGATTTAAGAGATGAGTTGATAAAAGACCGTCTTGTGTGTGGTGTTAATAATGATGCAGTGAGAAAGATTTTGCTTCGTGATAGTGAATTAACTGTGAAAAAAGCCATGCAGGCATGAAAGGAGATGTACACATGATAGTGTCTGAAGTAAGAAGTCCCTTAGTTAGCTTATGAAGTTCAAAGTACATGTTTCATTTTCAACTCCTGATGTGTTTATGTACAATAAATGACTTGAATGCATACTCAGCCTCAGTTTCTCATTTGAATACACAAGACATGCGACAGAAAGTACTCACCAAAATGTGAGGATGACTTAATTTCCAGCAATATTACTTTCCTTTCCATGCTGATTTCACCTCTTTAGTTGGTTCTGGGCAATGAGGGGCTGCATATGTTGGTGTGGTTAGTAGAACAAGCTTTGGCAAATAAAGTGAAGATAGTGCCCAGGATAGACTTTGCAGCACCTTTAGAACTTGATAGCTGCCTGGATGTTTATAACAACATCTGAACTCTTAAGGAAGCAGAGGTTGCAATAAACAGTAGATGTTTAGTGTTTTTCCTGAGGAAGCTCACAACGCCATAGAATAGACTGCTCTATGGGAAAGGCTGAAATGTTGATTTGTATTCATAACATTGTTTTCTTGTTTGATTGCAGTGGGGATCCCTATGTTCTGTTGAGACATTCATGAATGAGCCTTGCTTTGTTCAATGTTTCACTAGCAAGAAGGTTTAGGTAGGGGCCACAGCTCAGTCTGTTGAATGTTCATTTTCTTTTCTTTTTTTTTTTTCCTTTTTTTTTTTTTTTTTTTTTTTGCAATGTGGGATTGCTGAATTCATTAATACTAAAGAGGTGTGCTTTGGGTTTAGGTGTGTGTTAACTTTCAGATATATGAAAAGTTTCAGCATTAGGGGCAGGAGTCTATGAGTGTTCATGTGTGTGTTTGTGAGTCTGTTTGCTGATTAGGGTTACAGTAAGGGTTATTAAGGGGGTAGCTTTAGTGTTGTGCTTCAGTATAGTGTCTGGGTAGCAAATCCAAGTATGTAGTTTAATTGTGCTGTTATGAGAAGGATTTTTTAAATGGTAATTGCCAGGGTTAAGGTCAAGGGCAGGGCACATGTGAGTAAGACAGAATATGGGGGTGGAGAGCAGACAATCACCCACATCTAATGAGTGTCATTCCATTGGATTCCTAGCAGTGGCACATGGTACCTGACTTGGGCAAAGAGCTAATTGGAAGAAGACTTCATCCAAGCAGGTATGAGGTGCTGTTTGTGCTGATATCATCTGTGGATAATCAAGCTTCTTCTCACCAGTCCTCATCCAGACCTTCCAAAGAATTAATTCTGAAGGCTCTGCTGGCACGGCCACTGCCACTGGTGATCCCTTTGCTGTTTTAGCCACTGCTGCTTCTGCTGCTGCTGCCAGTTCAATCAGTCCACCCCAGGGCTTTACCTGCAAAGCTGTCATTAGCATGGATTGATACATCATCTCTTTCTAGTCCCTAACCCTACCTCCCAGGTAGGTAATATGATCCCTGGTATCACTGTAAGGGCCTAGTATGCTCCCTCCAATTGCACTCATGTTCCCACCCACATGCCATTAAAGATTGCCCTCATTGACCTGGTGAGCCAAGCTCACATCCCCACTCAGTGCTACACTACTAGTGCAAGCAAGCTTCTACTTGATAAAAGTTCAGTGTAGCCAATGAAAGAAGCCACCATAGCCACTCCTAGATACAGATGGGCCAGCATCAGCTATCAAATTCATCCTCCCTCACCCAGCTCTTCCATTGCCTGAGTTGATATTCAAATGCATGTGGTCTAGGCAGGAGTCCCAATTGGTCATGGAGCTGGGAAATCCAACAGGATAAATCAACAATGGAAGGGGTAGAGTGTTTTCTGACACCTCCAAAGAGAAACAATGTGTGATTGTGTAGCTCTATGAAAAACCATCATGGAGCTCAAGCAGTGTGCCATCCATAGGCAAATACTATACAGCCACTGTGCAAACAATTGTACCACAATACTTTGCCAGAAATTTATTGTAAAAAGAGAGAATTGAAATCAAGTTAAGTGCTTTCATCTCAAACTTATATGGACTTCTTCAGAACCACGATCAACTATAATCACGACATTTGAATACAAAATTAAATCAGTCATGTGACACAGAAAACAGTTATCTGAAAGAAATGCATCTAAGGTACCAACAATGAACCACCAAGTAGAAAATTATATCTCTGTACATTATTTAATTAAAACTTTAAAAAGACTTGAAAAAGGATGAATGAATGCATGTATTAATAAAATATGTTGATGATAAAATGAAGATGAAAGTAAATGTTAAATTGCCACTATGTTTAAAAACACACTGCAAAATAACATCTAATTGCCTTAAAATATATTAATTCACCAAAATCAAGTTAAAATCTATGATTTCCTTGCCCTCAGTTTGAAAAATAGAACTAAAGAAACATGTTCACTTAATCCTGGGGTTTAAGAAGCATCAAGTCTCACTTGCCACCAAAGTCTTCTGATCATAAGTCATTTTTCCAAATCAACTCCCCGCTTGTTAGGTGCAAGTTCTAAAATTCCAAACCAGATCTTTTTGTATACACTACACGTCAATATATGCTTAAAAAGGGAGTCTGCACATTTTCCTTTTTAATATTGCAGATATGTCCATATATAACATCTAAAAAAGGCTCTCTCTCTGTTTTACCTATGTAAAAACTTTTGCAGCCAGAGCATGTGGTAACATATACCACCCCTTTAGTATTTCCCTTAACTAAGTTTATTCTATGGTTGATCAAAACAATAGTATCTTCATCCAGAATGAATGAACATTGGTTATATGTAAATATATATTTGTATAAAGTTAAGGGCCATTCTAGGATTGATTTAAGATTGTTTCCTATTTTATAAACAAAACATGGTTTCTCCACAACTAATTTCAATAATTTTGGATCAATTTTAAATATGTTCAATTTGTTCTTAACTATATTTTTAATCTCCTGTGACAATGTCCCACATTTTATAACTAATGAAGTGTGGAAGTTGTCTTTGTATTGTGTACATATAGTTGTGTCACCTTCATCTCCAGGATTAGAACCAAGTAGTAGTTGAAGGTTGTGCATTAGGTCCAGCAAGCCAGCACGTAAAAATCTACTGCCAATCATTAGCAGACCGGAGTTCCGCTGTGGCGACCCCTGACCGGGAAAAGCCGAAAGACACGCACACACAGTAGGCATATCTATGAATATAACATGGATGCCAAGATTCATCTCTCAAGCTTTATGATTAATGATCTGCTCATAATCTTCTGTATTATACAACTGAGACATGAATGCTAAGAAATTCACCTCAAGAGCAAAGCTTAAGAGGGGAAACTAGGCATCCATATTGAGAACAAATAATAGCATGTTATGTTCAGAGATCCAATCATACTTGTTTGTACTGCATGGTGCTTTATCTGCTCCATGTACTAGCAGTTACACAAAAGTTAAACTTAAAAAAAAAAAAAGAAAAACAAATGGGATGTGTTTGCAGTGGGGTAGTGTGGAAGTTGTTGATGTCCTTACATATTCCCTATCTAAGGGAAGCAACTTAAATCAAAAGAGTGGCTGTAGTGTAGTAGACAACAGACAAAAACAGGAGTTGAAATGAAGCTGTTTCATATTCTACTGTTGCTGTTTTCTGGTTGGCTCCATCAGCTATTGCTGCCAAATGCATTGTTAACAGCATGTTGGGGGTGCTTAACAATTGTGAAGCACCCTTGTAAGTGTTGTTAAGGTTAGGTCTCGTACTAGAGTAGTGGCGAACTGGAGTTTTAATTATCATTTATTAGCACTCTATTCACTACGATGCAATCTTCCCAGCAGCAGTAACAGTAGTAAGCACACAACTGAACCAACTATTCTATGAGCAATCACATGACCCACAGAAAGTGACATGGCAGTGGTTTGCCCAGCAGTATGTACATTTCACCCAGAATTGAAACATCCCATATCTGCTATGTAGGCACAATGGACAGTCCATATAACGTCCCCAGAGCAAAGTGCAAACTATCTTATCTTATTGTTACCCTTTTCGTCTATTCCCATGGTTGAATTTTCAGCGAAATGACTATAAACTCTGTCGGCATAAGTTCTAATGTATAGTTTGTACATCATCAGATGGCATCATCATCATCAACCCCCCCTTTTCTACATGGGGTCAGGCTATCGTGTTAACTGTTGCCATTTCTCCTTATTCCATGTTACACTTCTGCCTTCTTTAACACTGAAGCCTAATTTTTGCAGATCTTCTTTCACACAATCCATCCACCTCTTTGCTGGATGTCATCGCTTCCTCTTACCTTCTTCCTGTCTGTCCCAAATCTTCTTCACCAGATTGTCTTCTGCTTATCTGCACACATGTCAGAGCCACTGTAATCTGCTCTCTTTGACCTTTTCTGCAATTGGAGCTACTTTGGCTTCTGCTCTTATGTCCTCATTTCTTCATCTGTCCCACAGTGTGCATCCTACCATCCTTCTCAGGCACTTCATTTCCATCACCTCCAGCTTCTTCATCTGCTCTGCCTTTACTGCCCAGGTTTCTGTACCATACAGTACTACTGGTCACACCATTGTACTCTACCTTACTTTTCAGCTTTTTGGCATTCTTCTGTCATATACTACACCTGAGACTCAGTGCTAGTTGGCTTCAGCCCCTCTGATTGTAACTTTGACGTCTTCATTCAGACTTCCTTCTCCTCAACCACCCCTCCCAGATACTTGAAGTTATTTACCTGTTCCACTATCTTCCCTTCTATTGCAATTTTCAGTTTCTTCTGATTTCCCCAATTTGCTGCCATTTTGCTTACTATCAGTGCAATGCAAATAGATTCTAACCTTTTCTTTTTTACAATTATTTTGCATTGTGATTGTTATTTAATATTTGTACATTGTCACTTGATATTTACTTATGTTTACTGGGGCTTTTCCCCTCGGGTCTCCACTGAAAATGGGTTTGCTTGCAAACTCAGTTGGACTAACCTAGTCAACAAATGTGAAATAAATAAATATATCAATAAATTACCCCATGTGCCTTCAGTTTTGCATTCAATTCCTCTATAGTTTGCCGAAGTTCTTGCACAGAGTGCATCTGTAATGCCACATTGTCTGCATACAACAACTTTGTTCATCTGTCCCCTCCAACCTGTTTGCTAATGTAGTCCATCACCAGTATGAACAGCAGTGGACTCAGAGTTGAACCCTGGTGTACACCCACTCCCAGCTAGAACCCCTCTGTGAGGCTGAACAATATTAATACTTGAGTCACTGGGTCCTTGTACATAGTCTGCACTAATTCTACAAATGTTTCTGGGACTTTCAACCATTGCAGTACTATCCAGATCAGCTTTCTTGGGACCTTGTCATATGCTTTCTCCAAGTCTAGGAATGCCCAGTTGGACTCTTTTCTCATTGCTCCTTCTCAACTATCTGTATCACTGCAAACATCAGGTCAGTTGTGCTGCATCCTGATATGAATCCAAACTGTTTATCTCCCATCTTACATTCTACTACTCTGTGTATGCATTTATCAATCACCCTCTCCAGAAATTTCATGCAATGTGACAGGAGTTTGATGCCTCTGTACTGCCCAAAGTTGTGGATGTCCCCTTTGTACTTGAACACTGGCACAGGTATGCTTATTCTCCAGTCATCTGGGATACACCTTTCACTTCACACTGCTATGAGTACCCATGGGAGCCATTTATCCCATATCTCACTCAGCATCTTTATCATACCTGCTGCGCCCTCATCTGAGCCTGCTTCTTTCCCTGACTTCATCTTCCTTAGTGCTGTTCTTACTTCTTGTAGGTTAGGCTCCTCTTCTTCTCTCATTGTAGGCTGTTTCTGGGGTAGTGCAGCTTCTGTGGGGTTTTCTTCATGCAGAAGCTGCTGGGAATACTCCTTTCATTTGCCTTTGATGTCCTGTGGACTGGTAAGCACGTTGTTGCTATCAGATAGCATATTGATCTATAATTTTTAGGTGGCTTGTAGGTTCACTCTTAAGGAGTAGTATCATTTTTCCTGTTGTTAACCAGGTTGGTGTTTTTTCGGGATGCATATATAAGAAGTTCATTCTCAAGCGTAAATGCATTAAAGATGTTAATACTTTTTGCCAGACGTTAGGTACTACATCTGGGCCTATGGTTTTTCGTTTAGGGACTTTTTTTTAACTTAATGTTATTTTCATTTCACTGGCCGTTATTTCATCCCATTTAATATCCAGTACATTTGAACATCTTATTGTTTTCGTTTACTTATTCTATGCATTCAGCATCTTTATGTTAAACAGGGTCTTCATGAATATTTCTCTAAATGTACCTACATCTTCCGTTTTTGGTGGTGTTTCTCTTCCTTTTGTTTTGTTTCTCAGTTCTCTATAATACCTTTTTGGGTCATCAGTGAATTGTTTATTTTGTACTTTTCCTTTATATTTATCTGCATATTTTCTAAACTTTTCTTCCTGTGCTGATATCTCTAGTTTATTATTTACAATAGTATATGGTAAATCTTGGTCTGTTCTGATACTGAATGTTGCACTTATCATGTTTATTTTCTAAGCATTATTGTTTTGATATTTTTCTTCTTCTATATTCTTCTAACAGTGACATTTCTTGTTTTAATTGCTTTATAATTTTTTTCTATTCGATACTTTACCTAGATCGCATTTTTTCCACTTTCTTTCCTTTATCGCTCTGCATTTTTGAGGTAAGATTTATCTGGTATTAATTTAGCCACACAGTAATATGTCTTTTTTACTTCTGTTATATCACACACATTTCTGTAAATAGTTTTGATTAGTGTGTTCATCTGTTTTATAAGACTTCTAACATTATGGGTCTTGTTTATTTTCTGTAATCTATTAACATCTATCAGCAGCTATTGAGAGAAAGCCAAACAAATAATAAAAAAAATCTCCAAAGATATTTGACGAGAATATATGCAAAAATAGCCATATATGGAAAATGTCATTATACAAACAAATAAGATCACAAAGTGGGAATGCAGCACAAAAGGTTGGTAACTTAGAAGTAAAACAATTAGAAGCTGAAGTTAAGGAAAACCTATGAAGCAAAGGATTTAGTATAGAAAGTCTAACGTAGGTTATGTCACACCATGATGCAACAGTGAGTCTCCAAATTAAGGAGAAATGGGAAGAGCGGGAGACTTCTGAAGATGAAATATGGAAAGAAGAAAGAAAACGGTTGCAAATATAGTGAAATATTTATTCAAAGGAGAAGGCAAAACTGATCAATACAAAAAAGCAGCACCAAAGATGTTTGAAGAGAAATACAAGCAAAGGGGTACAGATATCAGAAATTTCACAATTCAAATAAAAATCAGAAAACATCAGGGTAAAGTAAAAAAGAGGATCAGTAGTGGATAAGTTAAAGAAATAGAAACAGAAGTTATGGATTGTGAAGTGAAGGATTTAGTGTAGGAAATCCAACTCAGGTAATGTCAGCATGATGCAGCAACCAGTCCCCAAATGAGGAGAATGAGATGGAAGAGGAAGTATCTGATGAATTGCCATATGAAGATGATCTGGAGTCTTCAGTAGGAAACCAGTACAAAAGTTCAGCAGGAGTTGCACAGCAAGGGAAGGAGTAAGAAACAGAGGCAACTCTGATGCAGTCAATGTTGTGGAGTGACAGGCCAGTGAGTTCCCATATAAAAAAGCAATTGATGATGTAGGATGCAGCAGAAGAGAACATGTCACAGGAAGACATTCTGAAGCTTTCTACAGAATGCCAGCAGGAAACAGAGAGCAAAGTTTGAAAGAAAATGATCTAAGGAAGAGGTGCTTGATTTATTAGAAATAGATAGACATTTTAAGAAACCACCTGAATCACATCACTTCTGTCACTAAAAACATAGGTAGAGTACCTCCTCTTGTGGACCAATGGTTAGAGGCAGCTGACTGCAAAACTCTGCAAGCCACATGTGAAGGTACTCCTGGATTGTAATGCAGACTTTGAGCCACCAGCCTATTTTGGTCCTCAATAACTATTGCACTTCCCTAGAGTTGACAGAAAAGGTCTTTCTATACCACTCTCTGAGATGATAAACCTACACAAAAAAATGCTGCATTGTATGATCTCGAGTACATAGTACGTTGAATGACAACTGTTTGCATTAGTTGCAAGTAGAGCAAATGTATTTGACACCACGTATCGTTCGCCTTACTGTTTCATTCTTACTCAAATGTTGTTGCATCTCAAACAAAAAACAAGTCTGGGAGTGTAGAGCTGGTCTCACCTTTTCCCTGAGATGCTGTGAGACTGACTACTCAAAACACAAGCACATATGAATTTTTACATCTCACTCACATTTGATTGAACTTACACCATTACAAAATGTGAGCTCTTATGTTAAAGCAAGAGTTATGTAAGCTGGGGTGATCTGAACAATGTGATGTAAGCTTCTTTGGCACCTCATGTATCCTGTGTTTACCACACTGTAAATGTAATAGTCAACACAGAGAAATTAACACCAACTAAACCTACATGGCATCATGTATAGATTCACAAACCTACAAATTCTATTTTGTAACTCTTCACAATCCTGCATTAGAAAATGTTTCATCTACAGACAGGTATTATCCTAATTTTGATGCGTGGAAGTGAACACATTTTGCCATGCTACCAAAAGATATTGAGAGAAAGGATGTCTTTGTCTGTAGCTATTTTATGCTTTGGTTCTTCTTGGTGAGAGAGAGAGAGAGAGAGAGAGAGAGAGAGAGAGAGAGAGAGAGAGCCTACGGTAGACAGTTTCTGGAGAAGTCTATTGCATGTGGCATTGTCAAATGTTCTATATAGGTCAAGGAAAATGTGAAATACTAGGTTATTATTTCATCTGTGGTAGTGACTATTGTCAGTGAGAGCTAGAGGAACACAGTGTGTGCTGTGCGAAAGAAAACCATGTTCAGATGGGGAAAGAAGGTTTTTGTGATATTAATTGGAGGAACTGGTACTGAATGGATTTTTTCTAGGACCTTATATCATGGGGATAGTATAGCTATGGGTCTGAGATTATTTTGTTTATTGGAAGAACCCACTCTATGAAGTGAAATGGTGCATGATGTATGATTGTTTACCGATTTTAGGGACATAATGATACTTGACTGGGATTTTGCCTGGAACTATATACTGATTGATGACTTTAGTCTGTGCTGGGTAACAAAGTGTCAAGGAATGCTAATGATATTGCAAACTTCATTTGGTTTTAGAGTTCTTTCTACAGAAAGAACAGCTGAGTGCAATTACAAGGGGTAGGTAAAGAAAATTAGGAGATAAATAATCAGTAAAAGCACTGAGATCTGCACAAACTCAAGATAGATAAACAAAAAAAAAATCAGATTAAAAAGAAGAACAAAAAGTGCTACGACTTATTTAAATTGTGGTGTGGATAAGTTCTATTTTTTTATTTTTATTTTCAGCAAATAACTGATTTGCCAGCATCTCCAGTGCTTCAGGTGGTCCATAAAAGCTGTACAAAATATACTTGTATGCAGGGACTGTCTATGTTCGTTAAGATACTAGCAGGATTTAAAAACGCATAACATTATGTGAAGTTTTGATAAGTTATGTGTTTGATATGTATGCTGTATCACTGTAGTGGTACAAAGGCACTGACCAGGAGCTTAGGAGTGATCTTACTAGTAAAGGTGATATACCAATGCAGCGGTCTAGTCATGCAGCGATTGCAGATTAGCCATGTGATCTATCCTGAAAATGCTTAGTGACATTGGAATAACACAGAACAGAGATTCAAAGAATTACCTCTACTGTGTCATGCAGGGTACACAGTGAAAAAAATGTATGCAGTCATACCGATTACTTCCTATGGAGGAGTGGGGCCATTAGGACTGCATAGGGAAGGTACTGCAAAAGCGTGTGTGTGTGTGTGTGTGTGTGTGTGTGTGTGTGTGTGTATGTACATGTGCATGTAAGTAGACACTTAGGGCAACAATAGGGCAGATAGCTCAATCTGCAGTAATGTTCAATTCAGAGACATGATAGTGACCACTAATGAAATACTGCTCAGTACAGCTTTATTATATCACTGAATTGCTTAATATTGCCATCATTTTACTAGGCTCAGTGGCTTTACCCAGATAGCTCTGGTGGTCACATGTCTCTGAATCCCAGTGATTAATTTTTGAATTGCAATGATGATATATAGTATTTTATACAGTAACAACTGCAATAGTAAGATAATTGCACTGCAAATTATAAAAACAGCTTTACTCTTAATGCTTGCTTTTAAAGCTTAAGTTCTGCTTTGAGTCTTAATTTTATTACTATGTTTTATTTTGCATTTGCCTTTTTTATCCATTTCCAATCCTTTATTTTAATATCACCCATTATATAACATTCACATTAATTGTGCCTATCTTTTTTATCCATCCATCATTCTAACATAATTATTCACACATTTATCATAATGAAATTTGTTTATATATATTTGACATTTGTTAACCGAGTAACTGAGCTGGTCCAATAACCCATTTCAGCCATTATTCAGGCCATAGTGTTACAACAAAAAACAAGATGTGATATTTAATTTATACAAATTATACAGACATATAGAGTATTGTTTTTTAGCTCATCCACAGAGAAGAATCTAACTGTACCTGCAAAAGTCTATCAAACATTTTCACAGACATTATTCTGAAGCACACAAACAGGAATTCAATTAAACTTACAGTGGTTCCATAGGCTAGAACTAGAATTTATGCATAATAACAATCCCAAATATGTCTAATAAAGCATAGCAGAAGACAGCTTTCAGTGGTTTAACAAGCTTGAGATCACATCCATTAATAAAGGCTAGCATGATTAATAAAGCCTATCAGGATGCAACAAACATTACTAAACGTTATTTTTAGACAGTAATGTGTATATATATTGTTGCAATTTTCCATGCTAGTTATTACTTGTGCAACAGAAATAAATTTACAACATTAACAGAAGTCTCTTACAGGCTGGAATAATTTATTGCTCATTCACCTTTTTTGTCTTTAGAACACCTTTCAGCAGGTATGCCTTATGGTCTTACATAAAAAGCATTAGATTGTCCAGTTTCATAATATTTTCTTGCATGTTTTTACAAAATATGGGGAGTCATTTTAGTGAATGCTTTCTTAACAGTGGTAATCATCAGAGTTTCAGAAGTATAGGGCTGATAACTAAGAATTATTTTATTTTTCAGAAATAAACAACAACCTACATTTAGCAGTTTGAAAGTTAGTGTGAATAAAATTGATATGGTACTTAGCATTGATAAGGTTTTGGCCAGACTTAACACTTTTTTGAGTTGCATTTCTGTATGTGCTCTAAAGGACAATGCCTGCTCTAACATAATACCTATGTATCTTTCTATGTTTTTTTATATCTGACAACTGCTATAGTAGCCTTGGTTATATGGTTTTCTATCCTGCCAAGTGCTTGACAGTTTGGGTGCAGGGAAGGTGCCCTGAAGCTTTTGAAGCTATCTGTCTGTCTGTGTGTCATGTCCTTGGCAGGATATAATCCATATAGCTAAGGCTACTGCATCAATGATCATCTGAACATCTACTGTTATTCTACGTTCAGCTTAGAGAACTGAACTTTTGCAGTCCAGGGATGGGGTTTGCTTGTAGGGTCAGGGCTATGATGGCATGAGTATTCTTCAAACTCTGTGTTGCCCAAGTACCATGATTGTAATATTTTTGGCATTTACTGTTAATTTCTTAATGGCAGGCTAATTCAGTTGTAACTTCCGGCTGTCATGTATTAACTCTAAAATAATGTTTAGCTTCATGCCAGGACTTGTTACAGCAATATCAATGGCAAATAAAATACTGCTGATATTTGCAGGTTCCATAGCAGGTCATTAATGAAGGGAGAGAATAGGAGAGGACAGTATACTGCCATTTGAGGGACACCACACATGATAGTTCCTGTTTCCTCAAGCTTGTTAGTAACTAGAATGTTTAATGTTCTCTCAAGCCAATGTGAGAACTCGAATGAAAATCCACAGATTGATAATTTCTGGAGAAGAATTGTATAGTCAACAGTTTTAAATGTGTATTAATCTAGATAATTGGCACCTGTGAGCAGTTTATGCCCACATTTGAGTACACTGGTTTTGTTAAGATTATATAAGCAGTCAGTGTATGCAGTAGTTATGTTAAAAGCCATGCTGTTATCAGTCAGGGCTTATACCTCATAAGTAAACATAACTGACAATAAGGCCAAAGTCACTTAGTAGTTAAAAATGTGGGACTTTGTGAAGTGGAATTATTAAAGCATGTTAGACGTTGTAGAGTATAGATGTTGTGATAAGAGAAAGACTATATTTGAAAGTGATACCATTGATATAGAAATTTAGAATGTCTTTATGCAGGCCAGTATTGGGAAAGACTGAAGTGGCATTTTGGAGAAGTGTGTTGCTGGATGCAGGAAGACAGGACATATTGTTTATGACATTTAATATATGTTTTATGAGTAGATTTCTTGCCTTGTATTAGGAAAATGTAATTGCTACAGAAAATTTAACAGACTGCAAAAATTGTTTGGATCATCTGAAATATCTTATTTGACTCTGTGACACATATTTTCCTTTGGTTGCATCACTGTTGTTGCTTTAGCTTCTACTAGTCATTATATTCTTTTTATTGTTAGGATTTACCCTCCAAGACTGCCAGGTTATATAGAGGGTTTAGTGTATCCTATATGAAATAGCAAGTTAAGATGTGGATAATGGATAGATCAGGTCATTACATTCTAACTGAAAATTCTGGACAAGCTGTCAATGCTGTTATTAAAACATCTTTTAAAAATTCAGCAGTAGCTCCTGAGTAAATTATGTGATGTAGAATTTTGGCAAATGTTGTGTTATTTCATTCAGTTTATCTGAATAAATTAGTGAGCATATTATTTATTTCTCAGTTCAGAACTTTAACTAGTATAGTGTGGCATATGACTATAATGAATTTAATTATGCAACAATCAGTAGTGTGAATGTATTGAACATCAATCATCATCATTATTTCTGCCAACGTCTATGTTGTTTTGCTTTTTCTTTAGATTTAAATTACTGAAGCTGCATTTTAGAAGTGGGTATCATAATGTAGTAAGCCTGTTGTTGTTTCATTATGCCTGCCTGTCTTTTTGCTTTGTAAATGCCTGAATAGTTTGTAAATGTTTGCAATTTCAGTACTTCTTCTGTGAAACATTATATTGTACTGAGGAACTCTTAATTTGATTCATAGAACTGTACTCCCTGGCTCTCTGTTGAAAATGGTGATGGATAGCTTAGATATCCAAAGCATAAACAAATGAATTAATAAATGACCATTGCTTAATGGTAACTCTGATACAGCTGCACAAGACAGCCCCATTTACCTTCCTATCTGCATAAAAAGGCTGGCCTATAAGATAAGATGGTTCAAAGATATGGGCTGAAAAACATAGCTTAGATTGCAGGCAACACTGGAAATGATCTGGGAGGCAAGATGCTCTCTGTCAGAAACTGATGTCCAAACAGTCCTTCTTAGCTTATTGAAAGTGCATAGTGCTGGACTACTGAATGTATGCCATAAAATTGGTTCCAATTGCAAAGCAACCACAGGTATATGGGCTAATCCCTCCAACTTCTTATTAGGTAAGGTCGATGGATTAATCTTGCATACCTGTAGGTATAAAAAATTAAACCAGTCACCCAGTGTTTAAAGTAGTATGTGACAATAAAGTGTCAAGTACTGATTAGGTTGCTGCTTGTCAGGTATTTTTCTTCCAGTAAGAAAATGCCATTTAAATAACTTAGCCATTCTGAGTTCATAAATACTTTTTCTAAGAAGACTTTTTCCTGTTACTTATTGTTTCAGTTGCATTTTAAGTTGAAGTAAATTTCTCTTCTCAGAAAATCCCCACTTGTGAAAGCAGTCATTGTGGTATAAAAGCAGCTATTTGCATAATTAGCAGATATATTTTGTCTATCATTTTATGCATGTCTTCTTAACAGCAGAAATTTATAAAGCTGGAAAAGTCTGGCTACACTTTCTGTAGTCATAGTCCCTGCAACATTTAATTGCATATGTACATGACGATTCCAGCTAGGTCTTATGAATACGTTAGTTAGCCTAAACACAGCTGTCTGACACATATTTTCCATCATTTCCTTATGTCCAAAACAACTCTGAAACCCTCTGCTAAACAATAATTTGTTTTCTGTCTCAGGCAGTGCATTCCCAGGCCTTATCACCATCTCTACAAATTAACATTTTAGGTCTAACTGAAAATGTTCTGTTCCTTCTCTTTGAGTTACCCCTTGAATAAATTCAGTAGCATCACCAAACATTTAAACTATGAACTTTATATTACTGGCAGACAATTTGGGTTTTACATTTTCAGCAGTGCCAACAGTGAGTTGATTTATTTGACATCTGTTATCTAGGTGGGTGCTCTGGTCTGTAGACCCTTTCTAGGTACAACCAAAGTGAAAGAGGTAAGAGATAACAAGGAGTATACTATAGTTACTGTTTTCCCATATAAAGACAAATATACGATTAATAACCTTGATGAACAGAGATTTATGATGAATGATATATTCTATAACATGACAACAATACAAACACAAATATGATAGTATTAGCAGTGATGAGGGACAGATATTTAATAATGACTAATAACTATAATAATAATAAGGACTGAATTATATTGTCTATAGCATGACAATTAAACAAAGAGGGTTATGCTTGTAACATTCCTTAAAGAGGTACAACTGTCAATATGCTATATAGTGAAATAACTGAATAATGTATCCAGAGATGTCTGTAATAGGTGGCTTGAGCAATGGCACTGTTTGCATTCAGTTCCATTGTGGAAAGGCCTTTATATTCATGGGTGACAGTCATGCTTTAAAAAAACATAGATCCTGATAACCATAGTACATGATGCAGTTTGCTATGACTGTTTCAAAGATCTGTTGCTGTGTCTAGCACCTTAGTTATTTTACCCCCCCCCCATTCACATGAAGCTCAACAGCTTTATATTAATAAATGATTGTGTCAAATTTTTATTCAGTCCACTTTAATGTTCCAGAGAGCATTTATGTGTAAATATACTGAGCTTTTGAAGCACAGCATGGTTGAAATATGACCAGAGATTTTATGCTAAACTGTCAATAATTTATTTTTTTAGGTACAAGTTAAATTTTTGTTATATAATCAAGACTGTTTTCAGCAATGAAAAGGAATTTCACTTGCCAGATCACGTTGGTCCTGTGATCTTAAAAAGAAATATTTTCTTGAACAGCAAACTGGAAATCTTTCAGAGCTGCAAACCTTGGTTGCATCTTATAAGATGTATTATTTGAATACCACTGTTGGGTTTCTGCAGCTGAACATTTAATATTATAAATGATACCCTTTTTTAATAAACATTTTACTGAAACGTGATATAATATACAGTAATGCTACTTAGTAATGGCTAAGCATTGGACTCTACTCTAAAATATATTTAAACTGCTAGAAAACAACATTAGTATAAGTTTAATCCCAAAAAATCATATATTTAAAATGGCATTGTTTGATGAATGTCATCTCCGCTTTCTTGAACTGCATGCCAGATAGTTTTGCTTCTGTATTATAGTCTATTTAATCGGGTCTACTTATCCTCCCTAGAATTAGCCAATAACATTCTAATATATTAGCTTTTATGTCAAATAACCCATATGGTTCTAATAAATTAGTATAACAGGACTTAGATTTCCGTTTGCTTTTGCTGGGTATAAATTAAATCTCACTCTTATTTACCTTTAGGGCAAAGTTGAGTTTATATGTGGCTTCTTTGTGCTTTAGATAAATGACTAATATAGGGTTTTGTCGGCCTTAAAATATAAAGGATGACTATGCAAAACAAAAACAAAAAGCAAAAAAAAATATCTCTTCTATAACACTCAAAATAATGTTAACCTTTTGGACTTTCTATTCTGCATCACAGGAAGCAGTGAATAACACAGCAGGAAACTGCCAACAATGGAAAATGAATGAGGAATAGTTCATAAAGGGTTCTTTAATAGACAAAACACTAAATAAAGCTTGGACAAGCAGAGAAGACTCTTTCCCTTACTTAAAGTTAAAATGGGCTTTGCAACTCACTTGTAAGCAGCAAAAAGGAAGAAATTTCCAACAAGAAATGTCTGTAAGACTTTAGTATATGAAGCCAGAAGACCTAATAAATATTTAACTTCACCTTTTGTACTGTTGATCTTTGGAGATTACGTTTACACAATGTTTCCTGGAACTGTAGAAATACCTCATTTCCACTGGCTATTTTCTCAGCATTTTTTTCCATCAATGCAACCTGTATGAAAAATACTTGGCATACTACATTTGGTCCTTTAGGACTGAACTATAAAACATTAGAGAAGACAAATTAAGTTTCCATCTCTAGTGACATGTCTGAGCAGAAAACTGAATGCATGCTGCTTTATAAGGATTAAAGCTAAAGTGCAATTTAATGTACTCCTGAAAGGTTTTTCTAAGGACTTTGTTAATGTGCAACAACCTGTGGTCACTACATCCAATCCAGATCCAGATACGGCAGGAGCTCTTCAACAAGGCCTCACTCCTGAAAGTTTTCACTGAGAACTTTGACAATGTGCAGTAGTCAGTGGTCACTACATCTAATACTGACCCCAATACTGCAGGAGCTGTGCCACAAGCTCAACTCCTGAAAGTCTTCACTGAGAAATTGTCATTGAGCAAAGTAAGCAAGATTAACATGAAGCACCTTGTTGTGTCGTAATTTTGACTAGTAAAATATGCGCCTACCCTGTTCTGGAAAGTGGCTGTGATATTCCCCCCAAAGTTGTAGTTCTTGTACTCTAAAGACCACTTACTGTTGTCTGCTATCCCTGTTCATGACCAATAGATTACACTGTATATGCTAGTTACTTAGTCTCGGTAGATTCCTGAGTTCTGTATACAGTAAATGAAAGAAAACCTGTTTTACTTTGTGCTTCCTGGTTAATTTATTAGTACTGTCTATTATCAAGTTTTATACAGTTCTATACCCTATATTTCTGTAAATCTCATCATCATACCTCCCGCTAAACCTATTTTGTTGTTACATTTGCAAACATTCTTACCATCTCTATAATCTTACAATACCGGTATTCTGTTGCACTGACTCACCTTGGGCCGTCCTCCATCTCTTGGAAAAGCATTAACTTTATTGCCTCAATATAATTTTATGGTGTAGTAGAATTTGTCTTCTCTTTTTCTTTCCTTCTGGAACCTGTGGTCACTAATTCCAGTCCTGACCCTGATACTGCAGGAGCTTTGCCACAAAGCCCGACTTCTGAAAGTTTTTCTCTAAAAACTTTGACATTCTGCAATGCATGCAAGCTTTACCTGAATAGTGTTGTTGTGTATTAACTTTAACTAGTCATATACCTGCCTGCCTTTTGTTGGCAAGTGGCTGTGATATTTCTCCAAAGGAGTAATCCTCCTAAGGACCACTTACTAAGTTGGCCATTGTTTATTGACCAGTAGATTACTCTGTATATGCCAGTTACTTAGTTTACATAGCTTCCTGATTTTTTTGCATTCAGTCAATGAAGCAAAGTATGATTTACTTTCTGCCTCCTTGTTAATTGCTTTGTACTCACAATACACTGATTGCTCTCTGTAATAATTGACCCGAGGGTGAGACGGTCACTGGAAGAACTTATAGCTAAATCTCCCATTACTTTGGTCTCTACTTCCACTTAGTCTCTATCTACTTTCACAGTACAGATATGTGTCATATGTTATTACATTTGGGTCTACATCACCACATAGAATGGTGATAAGTTTGAACACCCTTTGTTCAAACTGAATATCATTTGGTTGGCGGTAACCTCTAGCTCCCCTACAAATAGCATAAACACATACAGTTTATCACAACTAATTAGTAGCAACACAAATTATAGCAGGACATCAAATTCCTTTTAAGACTGGATTTTAATATCAAACCCTATCAAATTCACCACCACAGGAACAATGTCAGACTCTGTCAGGGAGCCATCTCTCAATCTGTACAATCAGATATTTCACACATTTATTTAAACAGCATGTTTAGAAAACTACATGCGACCTGTCCAAGTTTAACCCAGAAATATTTATTGCTAAGCTATCGTCTATTAACCAAAACATCCTAAAACTGCTTCTCTCAGATGATGTTGTAACTGAATTCAGTAGAACTTTTCTACATATCCTAAATAACCTGGCACCTCATAGAAGGAAGTGACTAAAAACAAATAATTCAATTCAGCTGTACAAAAACAGTATAATTGCTAATGCAGGCTTGAGAAAAGGCATTGAAAGAATGCCAAAAATATAAAATGCAACAATATCGTGACAACTTTGGAATGATCTGTAACTGTACTAAAGGGCAAATAAATGAAGACCAAAAAAAAAACTATAACAACTGTCAGAATGGTGATATTATAGTTGAGGTCTGTAATTTCAGTCATTTGTGATGGGTTTAAGCCAAGTTTCAGAACAATAAACACGACCCTAAAAACATCTGGTCAGCCATTAAAGAAATATTCAATTCCAGCCAAAACGTTAACCCTAACCCCTCTCACAATAACTCACCACTGAAATCTGCATTAGAATTCAACTCTTATTTCATAGACAGTCTCAGCCCTGCCCAACAGGCATATATCTTCATAATCAATGATTCCTTAACACCCAGTCTCAACCCTGTCCAGCAGGTATATATCACTATTATAAATGATTCTCTAGCACCCAGTCTCAACCCAGCTCAACAGGCATATATCATCATATTTGCTTTCACCTTCTAACCTATGCCCACATCCTATATAAATTTACTCTTAAACAAAATCAAACCATGTTCTACTTCAGCTGCTGATCTTCCAAACAAGTACCTTAAAAAAAATAACCAGCAGCATTGCCTATCCAATCCCAATTATTTTTTATAAGTCATACCAGGAATCCCACATTTCTCTCTCTGTAAAAAAAAATTATATATTATCCCTCTACACAAAGCGAAATTCAACAGACATTCCTAATTTTAGACCTATAACAATCTTACCCCCCCCCAAAAAAAAAATCTGTGAAAATGTATCCAAAAACAATTGCCAAACTATCTACTGCTGGAAGAACTCCTATACATTATACAACACAGTTTCAATCCCTGCTATACTACTAACACTGCATCTCTAACCTTTACAGATAATGTCAATAAAGCTAGAGATAACATCAAATTATCTTCTCCTAGACTTGTCTAAAGTCTTCAACGCAGTTTGTCACAGCAAGTATCTACTTCATATGTCCTCACTAGTTTTATCTCAGCCCACCCTTTTGTAGTTTAAAAGTTACCTTTCTAATAGACGTTATACAGTAAAATAGCATCCCTCCCTATCTCCTTACCTCCCGTCACCACTGGTGTACCACAAGACTCTGTCCTTCGACCCCTCCTCTTGAACGTTCTTACTAACACCCTCTACACATACACACAACAGGCATCCCTAATATAATACGTAGATGACACCCCACTCATATGCACATCAGGCTACCTGGCATATCTAAAAAAATAAAATACTCAGAAAGCTTCAGAAGACACTGAAACATGGTTTTGTAACTTGCAACTCATACTCACCCCACCAAAACAAACTACTTTGCTACCTCAAATCTCTTTCTCATGAAAAAAAACATTTAAAAACAACTTTCTTAATAACACAACCACTGGAGTCACGTCACATAGTAAATTATTAAGGATATTGGTGGTTAATAATCTTAAATTTGACCTGCATATACAGAATTGCATAAAAAAGTCACCAAAAACTAGGGATGCTTTAGAAAGCCAAAAACTTTCTCACTGATGCAATTAAAATTACACTGGCCACTATTTACCTCTTCCCATCACTATTTTATGACACTCCTGTCCTTACTAACCTCCAGGCAACACAGAAAGTGAAACTTGAACAATGCTATAGTAAAGTGGCTAAATTTGCAGCAAATCCCCCATTCAGAATCCATGACTGTATAGCACTTGTTGTTTGTCTTTCGGCTTTTTCCCGGTAATGGGTCGCCACAGCGGAACTCTGGTCCGCTAATGATTGGCAGTAGATTTTTTTATGAAACGCCAAGGTGCCAGCTCGACACCCAACCTTCAACGAAGGCACACCCATTTACACATGCATGTCTTTCGAACGCTACCCAACCACGGGGAGGACATGCAGACTCCACACAGAAGGCACTCCCAAGCCACGCCGAGAATCGAACGGGAGAACCTCTTGCTGTGAGGTAACAATACTACTGCCATACCACCGTGACTGTGTAGCACTAAAATGCCTAAATTTGTTAGAACTATTCCAGCAAATAACATATACACAGCTTCTAATCACCTATAACATTGTCCAGTATCCATTTGCTTGTACAGCACTAAATACCATTCTACACAACTATGGTCTCAATCACTCATTATGATCCAATGACCAAAAATTCCTCTCTGTCCACAGTCCTATCAAATCTGCAGGACATGGTCTGTATTATCATGTTGTTAAGGTCTAGAATTCCTTGCCTGTATTACACTTGTCAATATCCACCCTCATGTCCTTTAAAATCATTCTGAAAGACTTTCTAACCAAAAGCTGTATGTGGTCCTGATCACCTTAGGATAAACTATATCCCTAATATGAACAAGTACCTATTCATACCTTATTCCTTCACTCACATCTGAACTTCAATCAATTTCTCTCCACTGACTCTATCTAAATGTACCATAACCCTGTTTTTTTATCTCACTTCATATCACAAATTTTCTTTGCATTATACTAACTTCCCTTTAATTTCTCTATAAACTGGCTGAAATGTACCTAAACATTAAATCACTGGAAGATAAGTTGTATCTATTCTTAACCAACAGTTTCACATTATGTCTAATTTGGTATAATTATTTAAACTGTAGATGTTTTTGTATTATTTTTGAAGATTGTAAAATGATTGTTCTTAAAATCCAAAAACACTGATGGACTCAAAAATGGCACAGTTCTCCTGGATAAAATGCACTTTTATTAACAAGTCATAAATGCTTTCACAGCTCCTACTGCTTCATCAGATGACAATAACACACTCTACTAATGCCTCCATTAAATATACAAGCCTAAAACACTAATTAGTCACATGACAGGTGTACTTAAAAGAACCAGTACTACAAAGACATAACAAACCATCTAGACTTACATACTATACAAATGTAAAAAAAAAAAAAAAAATATATATATATATATATATATATATATATATATACATACAGTAATAAAGGTTGCAAATACTAAAAAATAGAAACTTCTAAAGTTCTAATGAAACATATAAAGTGCAAGTTCTTTGTAAACTCACATTTTTACCTAGTAAGTGGTCTAGATTTTAACTTGGGTTTGATGGGTGCAAACACATTCAGTCCGTACCCATAATCTCCCCTCAACCTAATTACCCATTTGCTTCCATTTGTTCAGTTCTGCTCCTAACGTCTCCTCTCCTCATAGTTTCAAATACTCTTCCAACAACCAGAAACTTAAAGGTATGTCCAGGATCTGTGGCTAACACATGCTTAGATAGGGCACTTACTTTATTCGTTCTTTGAATATAGTAAATATGCTCTTTCTCTTAATGCCCTGTATGTCTTTCCTACAAAGAATTTCAAACATTTGAGACAATAGACTAAATAAACAACATGTCCTGTGCTACAAGTAGCAAAAATATTAAACTGATAAACTTTATTTTGATCAGGATGTTGAAAATGTGCACTGCTATCAATATACTGACACATTGAACACTTACCACAAGGCATTGCAGCTTTGAATTTATGTTCAACCAATTTCCTAATTGGATGACATCATTGTCTTTTCAATGATTTCATATTTTTAAATAGGAATCTAGGAATGTCATTGTCAGTGGTAAGGACAGCCAAATGCTTTCTAATCACTTCCATATAAGTGGATACATTTGTAGAATAATATAATGGAACCCTAATTTTATTATTTAAGTTTGTTTATTCTGATAAGATTGATTGGTCTTGCCTGAAAAATACAGTGTAGCTACAGTGGACCTCAAAGACTGAACTTCACCTATATTGCTCAAGATGTTTTGGGTTTTATTGCCCCTTTCTCCTAACTCTGTATATAAGGTTTCAAGTTGACAATTGAAATCACCATCCCGAACATTTAACCCTGAAGCTCTGAATATTTGATTCCTAACCACATTATTAAAAATGTGTGGTGGTGCATGCTATCCTTGGATAATAAATGGGTGACATGACAAGGTTTCCTAGACAACCTAGTAAATAAACCATCCACCTCATCTATCTCAGTAATGACATCTAAAACCTTTACTTTGTTCAAAGACACATTAGATGTAAAATGTAAAAACATGGTGGCATTGTTAATATATGCTTCAAATTCACTAAATTCCTCAACTGTTGCATTCCACAAAAGAAACAAGTCTTCCATGAACCATCTATAAAAGACAACTTGTTGACTATAATGGAGGCATGTGACTAATTAGTGTTTTAGGCTTGTATATTTAATGGAGGCATTAGTAGAGTGTGTTATTGTCATCTGATAAAGCATCAGGAGCTTCAAAAGCGCTTATGACTTGCTAATAAAATTGCATTTTATCCTGGAGAACTGTGCCATTTTTGGGTCCATCACTGTTTTTGGATTTTATGGTCTTATTTTATTTTTATTGGACTAATTTATTCTGGAAGGTTGGTGGTTGTGTTTGTGTGTTTAATTGTTCTTAAAATGCTATAATACTTTGGAGCTTTTCTCCGTGAACCTCTGCTGAAAATGGGCACTTACCCAGTTGGACTTTCCTGGTAATCAAATGTCAATAAATAAATATATACTGTCATTGGCCAAGTTAGTTTCTATATGCCTATGGTCTGTTTTCAGGGGAGTCCATTGGTTATATCTGTGTATGATACATTTGGCCAAAGAACTAGAGAAATTGTGCAGTTTATTTCCAGGAAACACCATAGAACATAGAACATTCTTTCTTTAGATATCAGCATTTCCCAAGTGGGGTAGGAGCAAGGAAGAAGAGCAGTTATTCATGAACTATGTGAAAGTTACCATGTTGAGCAGTGGTGGTTTGAACAACAAACACTGCTGACAACAGGCAATACATCAGAAATGAGACATATGTGAGTGATTCTGATCTGGTTTGGTCAAATTCCATTGTGTTGGCAGCAGGCAAAGTTGTGAGTGATGAACAAATTGGCGTGCCCTGTTTTGCTGAAGAAACAGATACAGTGACTGACTCTGTAATTGTTAGCCCAGTTGCAGATGTGATGATGTATGCAGTCAATGGGTTTTGCAAAGAACTCCAGCAGAGATGTGAATGAACATGACACTGTAATGAGGTACATGAATGTAATATGAATGAACATGACACTGTAATGAGGTACATGAATGTAATGTGAATGAACATGACACTGTAATGAGGTACATGAATGTAATGTGAATGAACATGACACTGTAATGAGGTACATGAATGTAATGTGAATAAACATGACACTGTAATGAGGTACATGAATGTAATCTGAATGAACATGACACTGTAATGAGGTACATGACTGTAATGTGAATGAACATGACACTGTAATGAGGTACATGAATGTAATGTGAATGAACATGACACTGTAATGAGGTACATGAATGTAATGTGAATGAACACGACACTGTAATGAGGTACATGAATGTAATGTGAATGAACATGACACTGTAATGAGGTACATGAATGTAATGTGAATGAACATGACACTGTAATGAGGTACATGAATGTAATGTGAATGAACATGACACTGTAATGAGGTACATGACTGTAATGTGAATGAACATGACACTGTAATGAGGTACATGAATGTAATGTGAATGAACATGACACTGTAATGAGGTACATGAATGTAATGTGAATGAACATGACACTGTAATGAGGTACATGAATGTAATGTGAATGAACATGACACTGTAATTAGGTACATGAATGTAATGTGAATGAACATGACACTGTAATGTGGTACATGAATGTAATGTGATGGAGAAGAATAAGTAAACGGATGAAAGACGTCATGGTATGAGTCTAATACATCAGAGCAATCTACTTCCACATGAGAAGTACATTTTCAACACATATATTTTGCTGACTTTAGAGTCTGCAATAAAACACACAAAGCACTTGACATCAGATGAATGAGTGTCTGTATGATACATCTTTAAAAACAAGGCTTGGTTTATAAACTTTGTCAGAAAGAAGAGTCTGAAGCCATGGGGTAATATTTATTCTGGCTTATACAAGTAAAAGCATTGTTATAGCAAAGCGGCTGATATGCAAGTGAGGCAATTTTTCAAAAAGATCAGCCACTGCCAATAAACACTGCAGGAAGTGTTTGAATCTGCACCTGACTAAGAGTTTTATGTGTTGGTATTATTACTGTCAATTAGGTTGCAATTATTTTCCATTAGACCATAATAATATACCTGTCATGCTGTGGTTCTATATCAATATTTCAGTTATTTTCTATTATGACCTTCAAAAAACATTTCTTTTACCAGTGATAACTGTTACAGAATACCTTTGAAGTTCAAGCCATAGATCAATTGCTAGTTCTAGTGCAGTTTCTTTCCAATAAAAGACAATAACAAATATGTTACATTGATTGCTATAGTTCTGTTTCAGTATTTTATATACAATTCAATTGCACTAACAATTCATTGTGTGCCTTATAATTCAGCATAGCATCTTTAATATTAAAAATGCTGCTGGCATTGGATCTGCTATTCCAGTTTTTACTTGCTGTATTATGCAGTAAACTTTTGTTATCTATTTTAAATACGAATTGCAAAGCAAACATATCTCAGCAAATATCTCAGCTGTGTTTGGATAAAATTGCTTTCTGTGGTTTCATAGAGCATTTGACAGTTTTTGCAAAAGCAATGCAATTATTAAGCACCAGATTCCAAATTAATGGAGTAATGAGAGTACATGGTCTCAGCCATCTCACCCTCACTATTCCAAACAAGACAAATATGTCTTCAACCTACATATGTTGCTGCACAACTATGGTTCAATGCCACAGCTCCATCCTTTAAATCTGGCTGCACTTCCCCTGTAATACCTTTGTTTTCTGCAACTTCCCAAAAGAAAATCTTCACTTACTTGATGACGTAAATAAATTCTGCTGTAATCTTCCTCTGAAGGATTGCATTGCTTAAGTGCTACCCATGCCTATGACCTCCACTTAAATAGTTATATCGATTAGTCAGTCCTTATCTGCATAAAATAAAATGAGAAATTAAAAAAAAACAAGCCCTTGTAGTGGAATATCCCCACAGATAAATACCCATACAAATAAATTACATAACAAGAGAAAGAAACTGCTTAAGGCTTATAGAAGGTCTCTTTCATCTTATTTTTTAAGAACATACATAAACAAACTAAGAAAGAGATTAAAAAACATTGTACAATGCCATTACACAAGGATGGCCAAATTACAGACCCTGGTAGCATTATCTCAGACTTCATTAATCTGGACATTGAAAATCTTTTAATCCCAGACCTTCATCAATTTGGCTTTGTCAAAAGATGGTCCTGCCTCTTTGACCTCAATAATTTATTTTAAAAAAAGTAACTGAATCAGTGGATAATGGTTATGTAGTGCATGCAGCATATCTAGACCTGGACAAGACCTTTGACAATCTTCCCCGTGCAGGCATTATTGACAAGAGTTGGAAATTTCAGTATAAATCCTTACATTGTGCAATTGGTAGCTAACAGGATGTCAGAAAGAACCCATGTGGTTAATGCTGCATGAGCCACTTCTGAAAAAGAATTACCTGTGGTGTAACTCAGGGCTCAGTGTTGTACCCTCTTCTACTTGGCATATATTTCTCAAACCTTCAGTCTAGAACTCTTGGCCTATGGTTTACTTAGTTTTCAGATGACTGTAAATTGGATGTTGTTGCTCATTCTTCAACTGATTTACAATTGCTCCAAAATGAGTTACACCACGTTAAGAATTGGTGGAAGAAGAATGGCCTCAAACAAAATGTAAACAAATGGAACATATTTCATTTTGTTAAGCAAGACATTTTCACTTACCCTATAAAAAATTCACCTTTCCAATTAGACACTGTTGTAAGGAATCTAGGCACTCTTGTTTATAATTCCTTATTCTTTGACCATCATATCTCCACAGTAGTTGGAAAGCTTTTTATCTGGCCCATCTAATTTCCAAATGCATCTACACTAGATCTAAAGACATCTTAAATTCCCTTTGCTTGTATCTTAATAGATCCATTATTGAACATAATGTACCATTTTAGATGTATTTAAGTAAACATGTCACACAACTTGACAGACCTCAGACATGCATAAGTAAAACAATTAATGGCCTCAAAAGTCTTAGTTATCAGATGAGATCAGCAGCCTTTATCTATACTCAGTCTCTTACAGACTCATCAGTGGAGATTAGCATCTTTCTAGCCATGAAAGATCCAACCTTATTTGACCTCCTATTCCTTCACAGAACTAACAGTCCCCCAAACACCCTGCTAAAAAAGTAAACCTTCATCAGCAAATAAATATGTTGTATTGGCATGATCATTTCATATCCCAATGTATCCCTCACCTCTGGAACAAACTTCCACTACATGTCAAGCAAATTAGCATCCTTGCTGCCTTCAAGGTAAATAAGATAATTGGATGGGCAGTCTCAAATTTTCCCCCAGTCTATCTTGTCTTGCCCTCCTTGGGGCCATGCCTCTCAACTGTACTGATTTTCACAGAATGTCCAGATTTGTGTCTCATATTTTTGGTCTGTTCCTCATAAACATTTGTGTATTTTTGGAAAATAAGTGAGGATTTTAGTCACTAAATAATAACATACATTTGCGTTACAGACTTTATATCCTTCAGAAAATGCATGCTAACACAAATCCTGCTATTCTAGCAACTTTTCTAAGTTTATGAGAGCAATATTTAAAACCTATCCCTACTTTTGAGCCTCCCCCCCCAGTTATTTTAAGCACCATTGTATCACCCTCTCCAAAGCCAGTAGGCTACCAGTCTCCTACAGAGTTGAGATGCCCTTTGTATCTCTTTTTTAGACTGCTTCATGCAGGTGTCTTCCCACCACATGCAGCAAAACTCCATAATAAAACCTTTTCCCCAATCAATTCCCCCACTCCAGACACCCCCAACCAAACTGCCGTGTACTGATCATTCCTTTTCCATTCTTGTACCCAAACTCTTGCAATTCCTCCCCATCTCGTAAAAAGTCTCCTCTTTCCCCACATCCAGAGCAAAACTTGAAAGATATTTTTAATCAAAAATCTGACTGCAAGTGCTTTTCCACTAGACTCATCACATAATGTCTTCCTGACCTGCATCACTCCTACTTTGTCCCTGTTTTCAGCTGCTGCTTCTCTATTATATTTATTATTAAAATTAATTCATATTTGTTTTTCACTCTTTTGATAATATTTATATATTGTTTCAATTGTCTATTGGATTATCTACCTTCCATGATTAAAAACAGTAGAGGAGGCAGAAATATAGAAGAGATACATGCAGTGGTGTCAATAGCAGTAAGGGCTGAGTTAGAATAAGAGAGGGATTGGAAAGAAAATGGATAATATAAGTATTAGGAAAAGAAGCAATAAAAAACTGAGAGAGGAGAAAGTGAAGGTGAATCTTATAGACTAGGCAGAACAGGACAAAGCAGCAGTTAGGGAAAAATAATTAAAAAGGATGGGAGGAAAATAAGATAAGATGAGGAGGACATAGCAAAACTGGAAGGACACAAAGGAAATTAAGGTAAAACAGCATAAAACAGAGAGCAGTAAGACTAGAAGAAGCAGTAATAAAAGCTGAACTTGAAGTGAAGGTAACAACTGCAGTGCATTTAGAGCATGTGTGCTGGAAGGACTACTGATGGATAATTGGGCAAGGACAGGAGACATATCTAATGGACAATATAATAAAGGAAAATATGAGAAACTGCTATCAGGTATTAAGGGAAAAGAGGGCCAAATCATATAGCACAGGTAGAACAGCCCACAGGAAATACAATCAACAGATATACCTAGCAGAGAAAAAAGAAACAAAAGTCTATTGAGAGGTCTCAGATAGAGGAGTGGAGTATCAGATGAAAGGAATACAGAGGGAGACACTGAAAGCAAAAAAGATCAGGAGGCAGGAGAAAAGAGGCAGTGATGGAAATGAAAGACAGAAAAGTAGTTGGCTGAGACGGATACCCAGTCGAGATCTACATGTAGGGCTTAGAGGTAATATGGAAAGTTATGTATATTATGAATGATGTGTACAAAAGGATAAGAAAAATAGGGGAAATAATAGACAAAATGAAAACAACCAGGGTGGTACTGATCCCAAAAGGGGGGTGGGGTGGAAGTAGGGGATTACAGAAATCTACTTAATAAACACAGACATCAAAGAGATGGCAAACAGAAAAATAGCGTGGGTGGGGTGAAGAAGGCAACTGCCCCAGGTTCAAGCTGTTGGGGGGCATGATTATCAGTTGACTATGTGGTGGCATTGCAGTACCAGCATTCAGAAATGCATGCACCACTGCATTTGCAGTCATGGTAGAAGTGCTGAAGCCTTTGTGTGTGGTACTCTAGCTGTGGCAATCCACATTGTTACACTTATAGCAAGTGTTTGCTACAGTTTTAACAATTTAAACAAGAATACAATTTTTCTTCTCCTCAACTTAGAGTTGGTGAGTGCATGCAATTCATGAAACTGCACCAGACTCTAGATAAGATAGCTATGGCTCTCATGACAATAGTGTTAGCAAGGAGACTAGATATGATTCTTTGAGTTTAATAAAGAGGGGCAGAATAGCTTTGTGATAGGAGGAAGAGTAGAAATGAACTGGTGGGCACTAATGGAGCTTAGGGACAGGGAAGAGCAAATGGGGAAAGCAGAGGCAAGGATGGCCTTTTTTTAACCTACAAGCAATCTTCACTAGAGTCAGACAGAATTCCTCTGAAAAAGGTTATAGGACAGATCTTCTTCTTCTTCTTCTTTTGGCTGCTCCCGTTAGGGGTCGCCACAGCAGATCAACTGTTTCCATTTCTTCCTGTCCTCTGCATCTTGCTCTGTCACACCAACCACCTGCATGTCCTCTCTTACCACATCCATAAACCTTATCTTAGGCCTTCCTCTTTTCCTTTTACCTGGCAGCTTCATTCTTATCATCTTTTTCCCAATATACTCTGCATCCCTCCTCAGCACATGTCCAAACCAACATAATCTTGCCTCTCTGGCTTTGTCTCCAAACCTTCCAACCTGGCTGACCCTCTAATATACGTATTCCTGATCCTGTCCATTCTCATCATACCCAGTGTAAATCTTACCATCTTCAACTCTGCCATGTCAAGCTCTGACTCCTGCCTTTTTGTCAATGCCAGTGTCTCCAACCCATATAACATAGCTGGTCTCACTACCATCTTGTAGACCTTCCATTTCACTCTTACTGGTACTTGTCTGTTACAAATCACTCCTGACACTCTTCTCCAGCCATTCCATCCTGCCTGTACTCTCTTCTTCACCTTTCTTCCACACTCACCATTACTCTGAACTGTTGATCCCAAGTACTTAAACTCATCCACCTTCCCCACCTCTACTCCCTGCATCCTCACCATTCCTGTATCCTCCCTCTCATTCACACACATATATTCTGTCTTAGTCCTGCTGACCTTCATTCCTCTTCTCTCTAGAGCATATCTCCATCTCTCCAGGGTCTCCTCCACCTGTTTCCTACTCTCACTACAGATCACAGGGTCATCTGCAAACATCATAGTCCACAGGGACTCCTGTCTGATCTCATCTGTCAACCTGTCCATCACCATTGCAAATAAGAAAGGGCTCAGAGCTGATCCTTGATGTAATCCCACCACCATCTTAAACACATCCGTTACTCCCACCGCAGACCTTACCGCTGTCACACTACCCTCGTACATATCCTTTACCACTCTTACATACTTCTCTGACACTCCCAACATCCTCATACAGTACCACAACTCCTCTCTAGGCACCCTGTCATATGCTTTCTCTAAATTCACAAAGACACAATGCAACTCCTTCTGACCTTCTCTGTACTTCTCCATCAACACTCTCAGAGCAAACATCGCATCTGTAGTGCTCCTTCCTGGTATGAAACCATGCTGCTGATCACTAATCAACACCTCCCTTCTTAACCTAGCTTCCACTACTCTTTCCCATAACTTCATGCTGTGACTGATCAGTTTAATCCCTCTGTAGTTACTACAACTCTGCACATCACCCTTATTCTTAAAAATCAGTACCACAACACTTTCTCCATTCCTCAGGCATCCTCTTACTTTCCAAGATTTCATTAAACAATCTAGTTAAAAACTCCACTGCCATTTCACCTAAACACCTCCATGCTTCCACAGGTATGTCATCTGGACCAACAGCCATTCCATTCTTCATCCTCTTCATAGCTATCCTTAGTTCCTCCTTGCTAATCCACTGCATGTCATTATTCACTATCTCCACATCATCCAACCTTCTCTCCCTCTCATTTTCTTCATTCATCAACCCCTCAAAGTACTCTTACCATCTGCTCAACACACTCTCCTCGCTTATGAGTATGTTTCCCTCATTATCCTTTATCACCGTTACCTGCTGCACATCTTTACTAGCTCGGTCCCTCTGTCTAGCCAATCGGTGCAGGTCCTTTTCTCCCTCCTTAGTGTAGTGTCCAACCTTTTATACATCTCTTCATATGCCTTATCCTTAGCCTTCGCCACCTCTCTCTTTGCCATGCACCTCATCTCCTTATACTCTTGTCTACTTTCTTCATCTCTTTGACAATCCCACTTCTTCTTCGCCAACGTCTTTCTCTGTATACTCTCCTATACCTCTTCATTCCACCACCAGGTCTCCTTGTGCTCCTTCCTCTTACCAGATGTCACACCAAGCACCTTTCTAGCCATCTCTCTTACTAGCTCTGCTGTAGTTACCCAGCTATTCGGTAACTCTTCACTGCCACCCAGTGCCTGTCTTAACTCTTCCATGAACATCACCTCACAATTACCCTTTTTCAATTTCCACCATTTGATCCTTGGTGCTGCCCTCACACTCATCCTCCTCTTCTTGATCACCAGTGTCATCCTACAAACCACCACCCTATGCTGCCTAACTACACTTTCCCCTGCCACCACTTTACAGTCTGCAATCTCCTTCAGACTGGCCCTTCTACATAAGATATAATTCACCTGTGTGCATCTTCCTCCACTGTTGTATGTCACCCTATGCTCCTCCCTCTTGTTAAAATACATATTCATCACAGCCATGTCCATCCTTTTCACAAAATCCACTACCATCTGACCTTCTGCATTCCTTTGCTTAACACCATACCTACCCATCACTTCCTCATCCCCTCTGTTCCCTTCACCAACATGCCCATTGAAATCTGCTCCAATCACCAGTCTCTCACCCTTGGGTACAGTCATCACCACTCCATCCAACTCGTTCCAAAATTTTTCTTTCTCATCCATCGCACACCCAACTTGTGGAGCATATGCACTAACAATATTCATCATTACACCATCAATTTCCAGCTTCATAAACATCATGCAATCCGACACTCTTTTCACCTCCAAAACACTGTTAGCATACTGTTCCTTCAGGATAATGCCTACACCATTTCTCCTTCCATCCACACCATGATAAAACAATTTGAAACCACATCCGATACACCTAGCCTTGCTCCCCTTCCATCTGATCTCTTGCACACACAATATACCAACCAGACAATAATCAATGACAGAAATAGAAGTAAAGGCAAATGGTGGAGAGTCTGTTGAGGATAAGGAAGAAATTATGCATTATTATAATTATGCAAGAAGCCCAGAATTTCCAGATAAAGGACATGCAAAGAGAGAAATGAGTGGAAAGAAAAATACTTGCACATGAAGTATCAAAAGCTACAAATAAGCATGTTTATTCATTTATACAACAGATCCATGAAAAACTTTCTCAGGTGAAAAACAATGGGCAATTTGGAAAAAGAAGTGACAAATGAAGTCTAAAAATATAAAGAACAGAACTCAAAGGTTTTTGAATGCTGTAAAAAGAAACATGAACATGGGAAAGGAAAAGAGATTTAGAATGGTACAATATGTATTCAAAGTTGAAAGTCAAGCTAATCAATACAAAACAATCAGTAAAAAAAATAAGAAAACAAAAGGGGAATGCAGAAAAGAGGATTAGTTAGGCAGAAGTTAAACAAACAGAAGATGAAGTTATGTTTTATCTGAGATGTGAATGACTTAGTGTAGAGAATCCAACACAGGCAATGTCACAGCATGATATAAAAGTGGGTTCACAGATTAAGTAAAAACAAGTGGAGTGGGAATCATCTGTAGGACGTTTGCCACATGATGATGCTCTGGAGCCCTCTGTAGGAGACTGGTGCAAAAGTCTTGTTGAAGCTGACCAGCAAGAGATGGAGCAGGAAACAGTGGCATCTCTTCACAGATAATGTTGAGGAGTAATGGGCCAGTGGGGTCTCATATGAAAGAATGGCAGATGAAGCAGTGTGCATCTGAAGAGGATATATAAAAAGGAAGATGTTGTGGAACATTTTGTAGAATACTTACCAAAAACAGAGCACAAAGAGACTCTCAGTCCAGATGAAAATTATATAAAGTCAGACTTGTTTGATTTAACATGGATGGATAGACATATTAAAGGAGAATTGTACCCAAAAACTGCATTAGTAATGTCTTAGTATCAAACTAATTGCTTACTGTTATTTTCCAATGTCTGATACCTCCTATGCTATTTTACAAAAGGTCCCCATTAAATCAGGAGGTGGTGCTTGGAAAACAGCAATTGAATATTGCACCTGCAAAGTCAAGTGGTGCAGTGGTTAAGATGTATGCCTTTCAATCGCAAGGTTTGATTCTCACCACGGGCAGGAGATTCACAGAGTGTGGGTTGGGAGGGTGGCCTAATGGTTAAGGTGTTTGCCTTACAAACACAAGGTGCAGGGTTTGAGTCTCACAAGAGATAATTGGCTAAGCTTAAAATGGCTCGCAAGGGCAGTTAGCTTAGTACTAATCTATGAACCTATGAATCTATATAAGGAACTTATTTGCCAACTTAAGCGAGACACCAGTAAACCACCAGGTATTAATGAGTATATTTCTATAAACCCAGTATTAAAAATGAGAGTGGCTAGATTATAAAGGTACTGCAAGTTTAGTTTTTATGTATGCTATGAAAGAATGATTGTTAACTATGATGTTTAAATGAAAGTTAAGTTTGTATATGCTTTTCATTGTGTATGGAATGGACATATAAATTTCATAGGGTAGTTGGTAAGATTTTATAAAATTGTTTTTGCACATTTTATGCTATTATTCTTAAATAGTTAATATTTAACAGTGAATACTTTATAGTCGGTTTAGTGATGATTGGACATTTTTTTATTAGTTAAATTTTAGCAGGTGGGGATACAGCTTTAAATGGGAATTGCTATGCTTGTGCTTGTTTGTCATGTGATTTTTCAAGCATTTTAAACAGCATTGCATTGTAATTCATTGTCTTGAAGTCCTAACATTGGTTTAAAATGCTGAAAGCATTTTGTTGATGTTTTTGGTGCTCAACTATTCTATTAAAACATTTCGTATAACATATACTGGTGTTAGCTTCCTGAGAACTTTTTTTGACATTTTCAACCATTTCGGCACACATTTTGGGATCTTTGCTTAGTTTAGCAAAAGCATTTTACAACCAAGTAAAATAGAAATCAAACCAGAAGTAAACAAATATCAGATAGAAACTGAATGTGACAAAATCAAAAGAAAAAACATTAGGAAGAAAATCAGATGAGAAGAGAACTGGAAAGTCCACAAATATAAATAAATATGATAAGTATAGAGATCTCCTGGAACAACCTCATGCTGAGCAATATTTGATGCAGGAATGGTCAAGGAGAGGAGAACTGAAAACAAAAAAATGAAAGGCTAACAATGGTGACCCAGGATAGTGGACTATATACATATTGGTTACAAAGTCCACTACAAATGTAAGAGAAACAGACAGATGCAGGCACTGTAAAGCAGAACTGGAAATAATTGCACATCTTGTTGCTGGGTGTGATACATTCATGGTAGAGAGCCTGCATACTGAAAGGCACAATAATGCCACAAGACTGCTGCATTGGGGATTGTGCAAACACTACAATATAGAAGTAACTAAGAAGCATTGGAAACATGAACAAGAAAGCTTTATAGAGAATGATGAAGTGAATATCAGATGGGATTGCCCATTACCAACAGCTGAAAAAAAAGATGCAAGAAAACCAGAAATAGTAGTCCATGAAAAAAGACCAAAATAGTATTGCTCATTGAAATTGCTACTACAGTCAGTGATTATGGTATCTTAAATACAGAGAGACACAAACTCATAAAATACCACGATGTGTAAGCAGAAAGAGAACAATGTATAATAAAAATAACCAACATGTTCCAAAAGTAGTAGCAGGAGCAACATATCTAATAAAAATAATTTACATTTGTACTTGGATATGCTACCAGTGCATATAACCCTATATGAATTATGTAAGGCGGCAGTTCTGGGCACATGGAAGGTGCTGAGAAGAGCACTCTTGGCTAACATCAAATATTGAAACAATACTAATTTCAAGAACTCTAATCATACCCTTGCTTAGAATTGGGGTCCATTCCCATGATGGTATTAGGAAACTTAAAAGACCTGGAGAAGCTAAACTGAAATAATGCCAGTTTTTATCAGGTCTGAAAGGATATCAAAGTGTAGATGCAACCGGAAAAGTTCTGGTAAGGATATGAGAAAGAAAATGAAAGGAAGAAGTTGGACACATCAAGTAGATGGAATATCCCAAATATATACAAAAGAATTTGGAAAAGATGAGACAAAGAGAAAATTCCGGTGATGCTGGAGGGTGACTTGAAACATGAACGTGACTAGGTAGATTAATGTGATTAGAATGATGATATTCACAGTTATAGCTCATGTACTATGAAACCTGATGATAAACCCATGGAGACCAAACTAATAAAATTTTGGAATGACTTGGAAGGGTGGATAGAGAAAATGAAATGGAGAAAGATATCAAACAATAGTTAAGCTTAGAAAGCAGTAAGAAGGCTGTGGATTTCTACATATACCTATGCAAGCTTTAGGATGTAACCTCCTTAGTTGGATAGAGAATAATGCAAGAGGAGAGAGGGAAAATAGGATAGTGGGAAATATAACAGAATTAATAAGGAGGCGCTAAAGAGACTGGACAGCATAGCATGATGGTGCAATGGAGAGGAAGAGACATAAGACATCATACAGGATGGGGCACTTTCATAGGGAAGAAATACTAGACAAATAGCAAAAAAGGAACAAGAGAACAGTGGGAATTAATGAAGGAAGAGGCAGGATGACAGATAGTTTTCAAAACACTACAGGAATTCATACAAGAATTTGGAGTCATGTGAAGTGAATGGTGGACATACACATGACTGGAAGGAAAATCCCAAGAAAATGAAAAGAAAGGTAAGAATGGAAAGGAGGGCCACATGGGGAAAGAAGTAAAAAGAAGAAAGGTAAACGTAGAAAGATTTATTAAGACCTGAGGTAGAGAAATGGAGGAAACTAAAAGGAAAGAAATAAAGAAAGGATGGGAAAAGGAAGAAAGATGGAAGACCAAGGAAGCTGAATGGTGAGAAGTCTGCAAAATAACATCAGAGAGGTGGAAGACACATGGAGTAGGAGATCTAATGTTAATAATGCTGTACAGATGGAATCTCACAGCAAAAACAGTTTATAAGGAAGGAAAGAAGGTATACACAAGATGCTGGAGGTGCATGACAGAAGTGGCACGCATGAACCATATGTTCTGGGAGTTTATTTTGGCAGAAATGATCTGAACAGAGGCTGTCAAAATTGGAAAGAGGATATATATGAAAAAGAGAAAAAATCATCGGATGTTTACATTTGGGACATAGGGAATGAAAAGGAGGTGGCACAAATAAAAATGTGGGTGATAAGACAAACATCAACAGAGGTGAAGAATGTAACAGCCAGAAATGGGAAACAAGGGGCATGTGATACAAAAAGTGCTGGAGAAGAAATGTGATTGTAAAACGTATAAAGCAGATGAAAGCAAACGTAATGGGGGAAATAAACAAGGGAAGAATGGAAGCAGGCTATTAGCTATTAACATTCAAAATGCTGAATGGAAGAGGAGGTGTAAGATGAAAAATGCACCATGCATGATGATTGCAGAGTATGTAATTATGAACAAATATAAAAAGAAAAAAAAAACATTACTGGACTTCTAAAGGTATAGCTGAGAAAAACAACAAAAATAAAGAATGATAGTTAAGTTTTGTATGATCTGAGCTGTAAGACTGAAGCCACTTTAAATAAGTTTAGGGAACACTAGGGGAAACTTTTCTATTTACATTGTTTTTATTTAAATAACATTTATTAACACCTTTTAATATAACAAATAAATATTAACAATTATGTACATCTATCTAAATACTTTTCAATATCAAAAATAACTCAAGCAAATTTCAAAATTAAGAGACACTTTTGAGATAAATTGAGGTATTTTTTCATATTTTGTAACACTCAATGTGATGATTTAAAGAGAATTAATGGATGAAAATGATATTTGGAAAGCTGTATGGGAAAGAAAGATTTTGCTACACTTGTAAGACAAACTACTCTAGAACATTCCAAATGCGACTCGTTTTGAAAGAGACACTGAGATTATAAACTATGCTGATGACCCTATGTGCTACAGTATCTGTAAGTAGGATGGCAACATCAGTAATGTCTAAAAAAGAAATATGTGGAGTTTATGGGGAGTGGGTATGCACTGCTAATAATAACTGTGAAAGGAAATGTTGCAAATCTACAATTACAAGACTGCAGAGACAGTGAAATATCAGTAAACATATTCAAAAAGATGTTACCATGGATCAAAATATGGACTACAGTGCTGTAGGTATGAAAATGATGCAGGGAAAACTCAACTGATAAAGGATGGACAACAATTCTAAAAAAGATCATACTCCAGTATTAAAGTGCTGACAATAAAGCAAAACAGACCTATAGAAGAAAGACAACAGGGGCAGCTCATGAATGAGCCCACATTGCTGTTCCTATTTAACCTGGACTCAGAATTATCTACAAGAAAGGAAATAACTAGTGAGGGCTGGGCTCTTAAGTAGTGTTTCAGCAAATGTGCATGCTTTATAGAAAATAGGATTATGCTGCTAAAAGTTTTTGTTGTTTCCCCTGAGCAATTTAATGCATGTGAAAAATATGGCAAATGAGAGTAAAGTAGCTCAAGTTAAGGAAAACCTAAAAAACACAATTTCTTTCAGACCAGAGATATGTCTTTCTCTTTAAGACTCCTGCAAGGCATGACTTTAAAACCAACATGTAAAATATGTGATAATAACTTAGAATAGTTAAAACATTGGGCGGCTGCAGCTGTTCATATGGTTGGAATAAGTGAGGTATGTCAGAGACCGAGGGGAGAGGATGGAGGTCAGATAGGCAAAGGGTATGGCAGAAGTATGTAATTACAAACTACAATTAACATTTTAACAATCATTGATCCAATCTGACTTTCACAGAAAATGTTTACTTACCAGATTCACAAAGTTAATTAACAGGTGCTGAACTTACACACACACACACACACACACACACACACACACACACACACACACACACACACACACACACACACACACACACACACAGGACCAAGAGAACAAATTAGAGCTTACAAAATATCAGTGGTTTAACTGGCATGAAAAAGAATAAGACAATATGTCTATCACTGTGCTGTGCCATATTGTTAATCTTGTTCAGATGCTTCCAATGGAGATCCTAGAACACAAAATTCTGCAGCTGTAAATCATAACCAAGGAAATAATGTGTCACAAGTTTAGAGTATGCTACATGCTGTAAACTTAAGATATGGCTTTAAAAAATACAACTGGATGCCAGGACATTGATGTACACATAAGAAACTGGTACAGGGGAAAGAATGAAATATGGCAACCTGAGAACCTATTAGAGATTCCAGATGGCCACCCAGAATGAATAGTGCTACTAAATGATGTACATTAAAGACATGGGCTGCAATAAAGCCTACACGATATGTATTTAGTAAAATTCTTATCAGATTTTTTGTGCTTTCTAGTCACTCAGAAAGATTATATTAAGTGTACATGTAGTCTACACTTTGTGGTAACCTTTATAAATCCCTGTCAATATTTAAAGCTGCAAGAATATCAGTGGGAAAAATAAAATTAGGAGGAAAAAGGTGTGAGTTATGTCTGCATAGTCTGTTTACTCAGAACAGTGTACACTTACCCCCTGATTCAGCAAGCCCTGCACGGTGTTCAGGACTAGTGCAGGAGCTCCAGCAGGCAATGTGTCACGTGTGCGATCGAGGAATAAGCTGTAGGGACGTGCACAAGCGCTCCTGCACTAGTCCTGCATGGACTCAACCCTTCTATGCAAATTACCCCATTTGCAGGAGAAATCAATGCAAATGAGGTGAATTTGTGATCCAGGAAGCTGGAAGCCGGCCGTGCAGGGCTAGTGTAATCTGCAGAAATGTACTCCGCCAGTAACCGAGTACATTTCTGCAAAGTACAAAACGGAGCCATGACAACTCCAAATAAAGGGTGCATATTATGTAGAAAGCATGCCAATGGCCAAATACAAGTCCATTGGCATGCAAAACAGTTGCAAAAATAACAAAATCAACTTTTTTTTTTTTTTTTTGCCGATCTCAGCTGTTTAATCATAGGGCAGCGTCACGCAAACGGGATCAAGTGAAAAATAAGAAAAAAAAACTAAAATAAGCATTCTAACCAAAATCAATATTTTGCCATTATACTCAATGGCAGGCAGAAGACAACATGGCCAGTGAATAGTGGTTGCTAAGGGGGGAGGCTCAGTGTGGGACCTGTAACTATGCATCAGCAGGCAATCCTATGGAAATAAGGGGAATGATACTGAATCCCAGATTTCCCCTGCATGCTAGTCAGCACTCAACAGTGTAAGAGTAGGAATAGCTCGGTGCAAGCCTAGGAGTTAGCTGACATCATAGGGGGTGTGCCAGGCATACTGTAAGCGGATTGGAGCCCTGTGGCTCAGGTTTGCCCTTAGCTTAGCATAGCTAAGCAAGGGGGTGTGTCGAGGCTGCCTAGCACTCTTTACATTGCCTAAGTGAGTGTGCGTGCCGTGCACCAGGTTTTAAAGGGAAGAAAAAAGTAAACCAGGAAATAGCAGCTCTATGCACATTTGAGCACTGTGTTTGTGGGACATGCCCCTGAGCTTAAACAGGAAGGCAATGGGAAGGGAAAACAGCAGTAGGAAGGTAATCTAGGAGAACTAGCATAGCTGGCAGGTGAAATGTATCAGACTCAGCCAATTACACAGACAGCAGACCAGCCCAGCCCAGAACACTACTATAAACTATGCAAGTACCTTTCCCTTTAGTTTTTCCCACATACTCTACACCACAGGTGTATACAAGCGGGGAACTTTTAACAAACAAAAACAACAAAATGATAGGGTCGCAGCAGCTACCAGACATCAACATGTGGAATAGGCTGAGGGTGGTGAGGATGAGAATGCTGTCAACCAATCCACAGTGAGGAGATGGAGAAGGGTGTACAGACCCAGGGTAACCTACCAGGGGCTACATGAGCTGGAGATAGTGGAGCACTATAGGGTAGACAGGGACCTCCTACAGCAAATTGTTGAGCTGTGTGTCTGCCATGCCTGACACACAGAACTAACAGAGGCGAACCCATCCCAGTGGATACCAAAGGTATGTGTAGGCCTAGGAATACTAGCCACAGGTATCTCCCAAAGCCCAACTGGGGATATCATGAGGATCTTACAGGCATCAGCATCCAGGGTATTCCACCAGTTCTTGGATGCCATGTCAACACATGCCGGTGAACACGTACATTTCCTCAACAGCCGTGAAGTGTTGGCCAGCAATATGCGCCTCTTCCACCAAATAGCAGAATACCCTGAGGTGGTGGGTGCTATAGACTGAACACACATATGCATCAAAGCACCACCCGGTGAGCGGGGTAGGGTCTACATCAACCACAAGTGCTTCCCCTCTATCAACTGCCAAGTCGTGTGTGAGGCCCAGGACATTATAATGACTGTGTGTGCTGGCAGCCTGGAAGCTATCACGATTCCCACATCTGGCATCTGACACAGCTGTACCAGAGATTTGCCAAAGGGGACATCCCTTACGGTCACCTAGTGGGGGATGCTTGTTACGCACTGGAGCCGTGGCTGATGACACCCATCAGAAATGCACACACCCGAACAAGAACTACATAATGAGGCAGACGCACAGACCAGAATCATAAAAGAGCATGTGTTTGAGATGCACAAGTCACAGTTCCGGTGCCTGGACACATCCGGTGGAGCCTTGCAGTACTCACCAGCTACATGTACCCAAATTGTTATCATATGTGCCATGCTACACAATATGATCTTGTGGAAACAGATGCAACAGGAACAGCACAGGGCATGGCCACACAGCCCCCCACCAGTGCCAAGGCCTGCACAGACACAGAGTGACTCGGAGGAGGAACAACCTGAGCCTACCCAGTAGGCAGATGGAGGCTTGCCCAGTATGCCCTGGCCTTGGCAAAGAGGCAACACATAGCACATACACTGACAAAGAAGGGACCCAGGGAATGACACCGCTCTCTGACTCACACATACAGTAAAAGGGATGCCAAACATGACAGCCTGTGCTCAACCATGTATAGGGAGTGGACTATGTGCAACCAACATAGCCAGCTCCCAGCACCGTCCTCAATACTGTCACACCCACAAGGTAAGTCACTCTTGTTACCAATTGCTGATTGTAGTAGTATGTGTTGTTACTTGATTCTATGGTATGGATGTGAGCATGCAAGGGAATTGGGTGGCTGAATGGGATGCCAGCAGATAGTAGACACCTATAGTGGCAGCATGAGATCTGTAACAAATACTGATGTCACCACAGTAGCCATTACTACACATGGTGACAAAGCCCACTGCAGGAAATGTGCTGGGCCACATGTGTGTCCATATGACACACACAAGCCAGTCTGGGAGGTTCACATACCCAACAACAGTCTCAGCCTGCAGGACAGGTGTAGACAAACACAAACAAAGGCTGTGCCAAGGGCTCTGAATGATGCCTATGGGTAACCTCCCTCCCCCCAGGCCTACACAGACAGACTACATCAGGTCAGGCAGTGGGATGTTAGTTCTGAAGACTAGGAAGTCAGAAACTAATATGTAGATCAATCAAACCTAAGACCTGTAGTACAGTGATATGCCTGTAGTCAGCATGATAGGTTAGAATGCAGAATGAAATGGAGTACCTGACATACCAGTACAGTCATAGCAGATGTGTACAAGTGTCAGATGTGCCCCCCAATTCTATGTAGAAATGTAGAAACAGTCAGGTGTGCCACCCCAATCCCGTGTAGAAATGTAGAAATAGTCAGGTGTGCCCCCCAATCCTGTGTAGACATGTAGAAACAGTCAGGTGTGCCCCCCAATCCAGTGTAGCAATGTAGAAACAGCCAGGTGTGCCCCCAAATCCTATGTAGTAACAGGCAGGTGTGCCCCCCCCAAATCCTATGTAGACATGCAGTAACAGGCAGGTGTGCCCCACCCCAATCCTATGTAGACATGTAGTAACATGTATGTGTAGGTATAATACCATTGGAGCACAGATGGCCAGAGGTGGCCAAGGTAGCAGGATAGATTGTAGCATTTGTACTATATGCAGGTATGTGCGTTAGGTTGGTGTGTGTTTCATATTGTGTGAGAGTGGTCAGTATGTATGCATGTTGAGGTTTGACCTGGTGGCCATTGCCCACTACTGCTGATGACAGGGCCAAGTCCTCACAACTGCAGTGCCAAAGACAGTTCCCACCAGTGTAATACATGTTAGCAGTAAGCCATTGTAAATGGATGGTGGTAATATGTTTCACCATCTGAAAGAAGGACATGGCATGGCTGTTGGGCTAGATATACAAGCAGTACAAAGGGAAAAGTACCTCAGGCATACAGTATATAATATGTAACTGTGAAATGGACACACCCTTGGAATTGTACATACAGGTATGCATCACATTATCTGGGCCTGTAGTAGGGAATACCAGTGTCATCTGGCCGAACCCTAGCAGATCACAAAGGTGATAGGACTGATGTATTGGGAAACAGCTGATGTACCTGCACATGCCAGCATAACTGGAATGCCCCATGCATATCTGTCAGTCAGATGCAAGTAGTGTACATAGCACACATGCACCCAGCTCACCCAAACACCACCCACAGGTACCTCTCTGGTCATATCCCTGCTGTTGGAAATGGGTATAATATGACCCCCACCTGTGTATGGCAATAGTAAAAGAATGCAGCATGCGATGCAGGTGTCCCATGCAGGTGTGTCCCTAGCTGTAGGTAGCACCCTGCCAGCATCCACACCACCTGATCAATACTGATAGAAAGCACTAGCATGAACACCTACCGCACCTATCCGCCACCCCAGGGGAATATACTGTATGGTGGTCTGGGACTGTAGGTCTGATAGAATGCAACAGCCTGCCACAGCTGGCCTGCATCACCACCAAATGGCCTACAGGTCTCTGCCAAAGGCCTGTGTCTCACACATACTGCCAATGCATGTTATGTCATGGACACCCAAATAACAGCATAACATACTCCACATAAGCCATGTGCAAGGCCATATGCAATCCACAGTAGCATGTCCACCATGTCCCGCTGCATGAACTGTGGACCAACACCAAAACACAGCTGTGATGAGGTGATAACCTTAGGGAAAGTATCAGAGAATGTATGCATAATGTATGGAAGAGGATAGAATAATAGAAGTGGGGTGGGAGCATGGGCAGCATGGAATGTGCAAGGTCCAACACACAGCTGAGTGCACATACTATCCCTGTCTGCAGACACATAAATGGGTGGCTACAAACCTGCCCAAACACCACAATAGGGGTAATGTCCTGACTTCTGACCCCTGCCACTGGGTAACCTGTGTGAATCTGTACAGCTGTGAGGTATTGCCACAGCAAGATAAGGCCATACTGTCATGTCGATGGATGTGCAAGTATGGGATCCTCTGCCAGCACTGTACCAAGGTGCTGAATCGGATACACAGACCCAAAAGCAAGTGTCTGCAGCTCCCCCCGGGATACCATAACTTTCCATGAATATGTAGGCGTTTGCCCACAATACCGGACACAGCTACATTCACCCTTGTTCTCCAGGACATCACTATGAGCAAGAATGTCCACCTGACGGTGCTTGAGGACATAAAACATCACAGTGTATAACAGTACAAATGTCTGAATATCTCTGCTAACACCAGTACCATGTAGCAGAAGCAGCACTGACACAATAACCTACAGTACACGCAATCCCTTGCACAGTTTGACCACATATTGCCAAATGATATACAAATACCCTGCAGAAACAGTTTGCTACCTGTAGGTGTACAACACAAAGGTCTGCACTGGAGTACAACCTGGAATGGATTCACACATTCAATACAGAAGGGCATACTGGGCATGCTCACACATTTAGATAAATTAAGGCAATGTCAGACAACATACTGAAAGATCATATTGGGCATGCTCACACACAAACAAATAAAGCCCATGTTTGCAAACAACAGTGGACCATACATATCTCACAGTTGCAGATGTTAGTGCATACACTCCTCAGTATGCACCAGCCATGCTTTGCAGACACATTAGATAGGAATACAGACATATATCCAAGGACAACACAATATAATATGCCAAATATTGACTAACATAGACGTGCGGAAGAGAGTGACAGTGACAAAGAGCCATCCATCAGGAGGCCTGTCCCACCAAGCACACAACCAAATGGCTACAACCACATGATGTGTAAATGTCACTCACTGTAGAAATTAGCCACTGGTATCCATCAGCATTACAGACTATGTGGTGCAAATGCTAGCTGTGCAACTTGACTGTACAAGGCAGTAGTCATCTAGCAGTTGTATACATGTACCTGCGTAATATAAACCTGTGTGTGCCTGTGTGTGGTGTGTCACCCTCTAGATGAATGGGTTATGGCCCATGCACACACACTGCCCTTCTTATAGCCCTACTATGACAAGCCTGCTGATGTCATCCACTTTGAAATACACCTTTGGGAATGGATTAACCCACTAATTGCTGTGGAGCATCCTAAAACTGCGTAATGCTGTAGTGTGATACACTAGTTAGGTAGGAGTTGTAATCCCAGACATGGCAACTGTGTGTGTGTGTGTGTGTGTGTGTGTGTGTGTGTGTGTGTGTGTGTGTGTGTGTGTGTGTCTGTGTGTGTGTGTGTGTGTGTGTGTGTCTGTCTGTGTAGGAGGCAATGCCTTTTAGGCTAGTCACACACACTACAATTCAAATACTCTATTTTGTTAAGGCTGTTGATGTCATTCACTGTGAAATACACCTTTGGGAAAAGTGTAGCTCAATAATCTCTGTGGGTCATCATATAACTGCGTAATGTTGCAGTGTGATAAACTAGTTAGTTAGCAGATCTAATCCCAGACATGGCAACTGTGTGTGTGTGAGTATGTGTGTGTGTGTGTGTGTGTGTGTGTGTGTGTGTGTGTGTGTGTGTGTGTTTGTGTGTGTAGGGAGCAATGCTTTTTAGACTAGTCACACTCACTACAATTCAAATGCCCTACTTTGGCAAGGCTGCTGATGTCATGCACGGTGAAATACACCTTTGGGAAAGGTGTAGCCCCATAATCTCCATGATGCATCATATAACTGAGTAGTACTGTAGTGTGACAAACTAGTTAGGTAGGAGTCTAATCCCAGACATAGCAAGTGTGTGTGTGTGTGTGTGTGTGTGTGTGTGTGTGTGTGTGTGTGTGTGTGTCTGTGTAGGAAGCAATGCTTTTTAGGCTAGTCACACTCACTACAATACAAATGCCCTACTTTGGCAAAGCTGCTGATGTCATTCACTGTGAAATACACCTTTGGGAAAGGTTTAGCCCAGTAATCTCCATGGCACAGACTTTAACTGTATAATGCTGTAGTGTGATAAACTAGTTAGGTAGGAGTTCTAATTCCAAACATGGCAACTGTGTTTATGTGTATGTATCACTCTCTGTGTAGGGAGCAATACGTTTTAGGCTATTCACACTCACTACAATACAAATACCCTACTTTGGCAAGGCTACTGATGTCATTCACTGTGAAATGCACATTTGGGAAAGGTGTAGCCCAGTAATCTCTGTGGCGCATCCTATAACTGTGTAATGCTGTAGTAGGGTAAACTAGTTAGGTAGAAGTTCTAATCCCAGACATGGCAACTGTGTGTGTGTGTGTGTGTGTGTGTGTGTGTGTGTGTGTAGATGTATGTGTGTGTGTCTCTGTCTGTATAAGCAAACCTGCTTGTACACCACAATAGGGGTAATGTCCTGACTTATGACCCCTGCATCTGGGAAACCTGTGTGAATTTGTACAGCTGTGAGGTATTGCCACAACAAGATAAGGCCATACTGCCATGTCGATGGATGTGCAAGTATGGGATCCTCTACCAGCACTGTACCAAGGTGCTGAACCGGATACACAGACTGAACAGCAAGTGTTTGCAGCTCCCCCTCCAGAATGGCATAACTTTCCATGAATATGTAGGCGTTTGCTTACAATTTTGTACAAAGCTGCATTCACCCTTGTTCCCCAGGACATCTCTATGAGCAGGAATGTCCACCTGACAGTACTTGAGGACAAAAAACATCACAGTGTATAACAGTACACATGTCTGAATATCTCTGCTAAAACCAGTACCATGTATTAGAAGTAGCACAGACACAATCACCTACAGTACACATGATCCCTTGCACTGTTTGACCCATATTGCCAAATGATATACAGATACTCTGCAAAAACAGTTTGCTACTTGTAGGTGTACAACACAAAGGTCAACACTGGAGTACAAACTACCTGGAATGGATCCACACATTCAATACAAAAGGACATACTAGGTATGCTCACACACTTAGAGAAATTAATGCAATGACAGACAACAACAAATTGAAAGGTCATACTGGGCATGCTCACACACAAAAACAAATGAAGCCCATGTCTGCAAACAACAGTGGACCATACATATCTGACAGTTGCAGATGGTAGTGCATACATTCCTCAGTATGCACCAGCCATGCTTTGCACACACAATGGATAGGAATACAGACATATATCCAAGGACAACACAATATAATATGCCAAACATTGACATACATAGATGTGTGGAAAGAGTGACAGTGACAAAAAGCCTTCCATCAGGAGGCCTGTCCCACCCAGCACACAGCCAAGTGTCTACAACCACATGATGATTAAATGTCACTCACTGTAGAAATTAGCCACTGGAATCTGTCAGCATTACAGACTATGTGGTGCAAGTGCTAGCTGTGCAACATGACTGTACAAGGCAATAGTCATCTAGCAGTTGTATACATGTACCTGCGGAATATAAACCTGTGCATGGTGTGTCAACCTCTAGATGAATAGGTTATGCCCCATGCACACACACTGACCCCAATAGCCCTACTATAACAAGCCTGCTGATGTCATCCACTTTGAAATACACCTTTAGGAATGGAGTAGCCCAGGAATCTCTATGGTGCATCATAAAACTGCGTAATGTAGTGTGATAAACTAGTTAAGTAGGACTTCTAATCCCAGGCATGGCAACTGTGTGTGTGTGTGTGTGTGTGTGTGTGTGTGTGTGTGTGTGTGTGTGTGTGTGTCTATCATTCTGTGTAGGGGTCAATTCATTATAGGATAGTCATACTCATTACAATTCAAATGCCCTACTTTGGCAAGGCTGCTGATGTCATTCACTGTGAAATACACCTTTGGGAAAGATGTAGCCCAGTAATCTCCATGGCGCTTCCTATAACCGTGTAATGCTGTAGTGTGATAAACTAGTTAGTTAGGAGTTCTAATCCCAAACATGGCAACTGTGTGTGTGTGAGTATGTGTGTGTGTGTGTGTGTGTGTGTGTGTGTGTGTGTGTGTGTGTGTGTGTGTGTGTGTGTTTGTGTGTGTAGGGAGCAATGCTTTTTAGGCTAGTCACACTCATTACAATTCAAATGCCCTACTTTGGCAAGGCTGCTGATGTCATTCACTGTGAAATACACCTTTACAAAAGGTGTAGCCCAGTAATCTCTGTGGTGCATCCTATAACTGTGCAATGCTGGAGTGTAATAAACTAGTTAGGCAGGAGTTCTAATCCCAGACATGGCAATTTTGTGTGTGTGTGTGTGTGTGTGTGTGTGTGTGTGTGTGTGTGTGTGTGTGTGTGTGTGTGTGTTTGTGTGTCATTGTCTGTGTAGGGAGCAATCCTTTTTAGGCTAGTCACACTCACTACAGTACAAATGCCCTACCTTTGCAAGGCTGCTGTCATTCACTGTGAAATACACCTTTGGGAAAGGTATAGCCCAGTAATCTCTGTGGCATGTCCTTTAACTGCATAATGCTGTAGTGTGATAAACTAGCTAGGTAGGAGTTCTAATCTCAGACATGGCAACTGTGTGTGTGTCTCTGCCTGTGTAGGGAGCAATGCATTTTAGGCTAGTCGCACTCACTGCAAAACAAATGCCCTATTTTGGCAAGGCTGCTGATGTCATTCCCTGTGAAATACACCTTTGGGAAAGGTGTAGCCCAGTAATCTCTGTGGCATATCCTATAACTGCATAATACTGTATTGTGATAAACTAGTTAATTAGGAGTTCTAATCCCAGACATGGCAACTGTGTGTGTGTGTGTGTGTGTGTGTGTGTGTGTGTGTGTGTGTGTGTGTGTGTGTGTGTGTGTGTGTGTGTGTGTGTGTGTGTATCTCTGTCTGTGTAGGGAGCAATGCTTTCTAGGCTAGTCACACTCACTATGAACCAAATGCCGTTCTTTGGCAAGCCTGCTGATGTCATTCCCTGTGAAATACACCTTTGGTAAAGGTGTAGCCCAGTAATCTGTATGGTGCATCCTATAACTGCGTAATGCTGTAGTGTAATAAGCTAATTATGTAGGAGTTATAATCCCAGACATGGCAGGTGTGTGTGTGTGTGTGTGTGTGTGTGTGTGTGTGTGTGAGATTCATATCCTGTGTGGAGGTGGCTCTGAGTGTGTAACAAATGGACTCATTGTGGAGCAGGTTTTGCAAAATTCTTACATGGTGGCCATATTATATGTCACAATGTCCACCTTACAAGGAAAACAGATGTGAAATAGCTGAGATGTTTGGGTGGCAATCCATACCCCTACATGATACATCAAGGCCTGGCGAACAAAGTTAGCCACTCTTGTATTACACAGAGAACATTCTCAACCCATGTCTCATACACAAACGCACTTGCCAAGGCAACAACTGCTATGTTGGTAGTACCCTGCATATTGCCCACAGATAGTAACCATAGTGTGATTGCAGTAGACTACAGAGTGGCATGACACCCTGTCTATCAGTACAATACTCACGTACATGCAGACAATGTGCCTTCACTATGCTCCCCATTGGACACCTGCAACACCTATGGTGCCATCAAATGTGACCCACAAAGGACATACTATGCCTTATATACATGCCCTGTATTGACAGATGCCACTGACACCAGGGAATACCTGTAGTATGCTATCAATGTAGGTGCAGGTTCAACCTGCTGTCCATTTCCTGTTCCCAGCCCATGAGGCCAGGACAGGCACATCTGATTATAACAATCTGTGTACACAACTTGGGCCAGACACCCCAAGTACAGTTCCACATGTCACTGTACATACATGTGGGATGTGTGCACATCCCAGACATTGTCCATGTCATGGACAAAAGAACACATACATGGCAAGCATTGAACAGCAATGGCCACACACAATAGTTACCCAGGTGCTTGGATGGTGAATACAATACTCATCTGTGTGGACCAGTCCAGACACTACACCCCTGAGCCACACTGCAGACCATAGTCATGTGGCCTGATGCCAAGATATACCCTTCACCTAACCTTGTGTAGCCTTCTGGCACAGTCATCCACTACACACCCATGAAGCAATGCATGCATGCATGTCAGTACTAGTACCCTGTGTCTGTGTGTGTAGTGTATGATGCTTATGACCACATTCACACTCACTACAACCCCCATTGGCATACCGAAGCATGCTGTCTGATGTCAGACACCTCCACATACCCTTTGCCCATATAACCTACGGATAACCCCTGTGGTGCATGTGATACCTGCACAGTACTGTATTCTGGCAAAATAACTAGCTAGGAAGTATATTCCTGACCCTGCCAAGTGTGTCAATGTGTGTGAGTCACTGAGAGAGTGTGGCTGTATTGACGCTGACACCTGTTCATGTGGACAGGCACATGTATTACACCTAATGAATTGCTACCATATCACTGTTGAAGATGTCACTCACCATCACATATTTGTTTGGACAACTCTTCAACATGTAAGCTATGTGGCGCATGCAATAACTGCGTAGACATGTGATAGCAATGCATAGTCAGTCAGGGATTGATACCCTGTACTGGTAGGTGTGTGACACAAACATGCTTAGGTTTTACTCTCCCACCCCCTCCCTGACTTACTTTGTTTCTCTCTGCCTCTCTCACTCCCTCTCTGGTGGATGTGGAGAACCACACCTGCTTTGCTTAAGCAGCAGCATGTGTTTTGTAAGTGATGTTCATGATCAGCTGATGGCCTCTGCACAAATTGCAGCCCTCCTCTAGCTGATTGCATGTGGAACAGCTGTGGTAACATTCCCATAGCCAAGTGCATGAAAACACACTCCAATATCTAGGAACATCGTGTTGGTGTTGGCCCTTTTCATTCACTGTGAACAGGACATAGATCTGGCATTTGGCAAACAGCATCACAGATGGACTGGGCATTTACCTCTAACAACATGCACTGTGGAAACAGGCCAACACACAGGAGGGGGATGTGCCTGACATGACTACAAAATGTAAGTGTTGCTATTCTGTATTTGGAGTAATGTTGGTTTAACAGGGTGTGTGTGGATATGGCTGGTCTACATGTTTTAATACCTGTCATGACAGTGCTATGGTTTTGAGGAAACCCCTATCTGTAAGGTCATCTGCGGACTGGGCAGTGTGTGGTGCCTTTTGTTTCTTGTGTTACTCAAAGAGCACCTATCTGAAAACTGCAGAAGCATAGTGTGAGGATTGCAGTCAGTACATGGTGACAGCCATCAGAGTTATTGACTTCACATCCCTCATAGGACATATGTCACAACAAACCCTGTTACAACAGTAAATGTATGAGGTTATCACAGCAACATGTCAATATTGGCCCTGTGTATGTGTCTCCAGCCACAACGTCGTCAACCTTTGTACATATGTCATGCAGTAAGAGGTGCATATGTTCTGTACAACATAAATTATTGACATCATATCTGATAAGCCACTGAGATATCAGACTGCTACACATGTTATGTATAGTAGGGGTTATATTTGATGACATAACATGGGCATTCTCTGGTTGTGTGTACAGTACTGAGGTCTGTGTACTTATGGTGATTGTCGACAGTGTGTGTATTGTGAATATGTACCTTGGCCTGTGTACAGACTGTGGTAGATGTCATTGTTCTTTGTCCTGTTCTATCTAATGTTACATGCTGCTCCAGTGTATGTTACCCTATCGGCTTGCAATTTTGTAAGGCCAAACGCACACATGTCCCATACCACAGACAGGCATTGGACCACACTTTGTAGTGGCCCACTATATGTAGGGTTAATGTGTGAGTGGCACATATGTGGATGGTGTTGATCAGATAGTCCATATACTGTAATATTATGCTAGCTTACCATATGTGGCTATGTTCACATTGGTTGTGGTTATGCACTTTCATGCAGGTGTCTGTTACTCTGTGCTGTGACATGCCAGTAGAGCTTGCAATATATGCTGATACGTGTGTATTCCCCAATAAGAAATGTAGGCCAGTGTTGTGGCAGTCTGCCTGTAGCCCGCACAGTGCTTTGTTACATGCCTAGCAGCTTAGTGCTCTTACCCAGTGTGATGTTATGTCCAGATACTTGCCAGATGTACTGCTGCCAAGACACCATAACAGTCTTGTATTTCAGACAAAGCATTGGGATGCTGTAAAGATGTATGTCACTAACTAGTGGGTAGTATGTGGCCATGTAACCTCTGTACCCGTGGTTATTATGTGTCAGGACAGACAGGGCTGTGTGAATGCATAACCTATGGGGGCAAATGTATACCAGTATTTATGTGATATACCAATCTACATGGCTGTTAACATCCACATTGTCAGGTGTGGACCACATATCTTGCACTAAGGAGTTTTGTTTATACTTCTAAACTGACCAGAGTGTGTCACACTGTCCACATTTATTGGTCATATCTCTGCTATAGTGCACAGAATCATTTCTGTGCTTTCAGTGGTACTGTACATAATGTCAATAGGATGTCTGTCAGTAGCCAATGGCGCACATGTTAAAAGCAGATGTGACCTCCCACACACGTCTGTGAAGACAACACCTATTACAGTAGTAATAGTCAACATATATACCTGCAATCCATACCTGACATCCCCTTGCACTAAGAGGTTGGGACTATTAGGGCTGAGGTAGGACTCCATTCCATGTTCTGGTCATATGGTAAACATATATGTATATATAATTATCCATATATCTATATAGATATATACACATATCAACATACACAGATGGATATGTATATGTACACATATATATCAGCACTCAGATATATACATATACACAGCAATATATGTCTACACATAGACAGATAGAGATACATATGCACATGTACTCATGGATATCTACATATATATTGACGGTAATAGGTACATCATATTGGATATGTATGCACATATAGTTATAGATATCTACATATATATCTACATATATAGGCATATCTGCACACATAGTATGTGCATACACATATAGCTATATATATATACATATATATATATATAAATATATATATATATATATATATATATATATATATATATATATATATATATATACACACACACATATATATAAACACACACTATATATATATATATATATATATATATATATATATATATATATATATATATTTATATGTATATACGAAGAGATGTACACATGGCCATATATATATATTTTGCACTATACCGATGTGTATAGAGACATATGTATGAATATACATGTGTATGTACATGTAGACATATATCAACCTATTATATGTATATATCCATATTCCTGTCATATGTAAACCTCACAGTTGTGTATACCCTCCCAGATGTATCTCACTGTATGTATCTGCTATGTGTACATTATGATAAAACAACATATGTGATGCAGCAGTCATATTATTAACAAGTACTACACAATTGTGGAAGTAAAGGCAATTGTTCCATACTAATCAATATGTGTATTGACAGATATATTAGAAAAACAACAGCTGTCTTCACAGTGGTCATGGTGTAGTGGTTAATTGTTGTGGCTATAGTGTACAGGGTCCTGGGTTGAAGACCTGCAAGGGCTGTTCATTTTGTTGCTGGGCAGAACAAGGGCTGTCAGATACAGAGTGGTTAAGGCAATTTTGAGCAGCTTTAAATGCGTTTGCGTGGGTTTTCGCAAAGCTAAGCAGTGCTAAGCTATGGGTAAACATAAGGGCACTTACACAGTGTAGGCTTCATTTACCAGTGCACAAATCAGCTTAGCTGTTATATTGCAACAATGTTGATACCTGCTAAGCATGGCTTAGCACTGGTAACCAGTTCACACCACCCAGTCTGATAACATAGCAGGGTAATGACATCTGTAATAAGTGTATGTAATGCCATGTATAATACATGTACCTATGTGCTGTCATTACAGAAGCAAGGGGTGATAGTGTCATGTCTGGGACACAGACGTATATGAGACCTGTACAGCACTGTTATCCATGTGAATGTGTTACATACAGGGGTAGTAGCCCAGGGTACGTGCTGTTACACTGGAATATAGTGTATCATGGTGGTACAACTGTTGACAGTGCTTACCCAGGCAAGAGTAGCATGCTAAATGTAGTACTGACAACAGGCACACCTGCAGGCATAGCTGGACTCTAAGGCCCCCCCCCTGTTGTATCCCTGGTGTGTGAGCTGTGTCACAGTATATAACCCCTACTGGATAATGATCCAACATGTGGAATGTAACTGTAGACTACCGTCTGTACAGCACATGTTAGTGAGGGCTTCTGACATGTAGTTATGGCATACATATTGTTGTCAAACATCTGTCAACACATTCATCCTACGCATAACTACTTGCCAAGCTGATGACTGTCAGTCCATGTGCAGATGTGCAAATAGCAGGTATCCAACAGGGATATGTACAGGCAACCTCAGCTTGATTGACACTGCCATGTCTGCCCAACTGTGTAAGAACTGGCACATATAGGAGACAACACCCTGTACACACCACATGCCACGGGTACCTCCACTACACTACCACAGTCAACAGAACATGCTTGGGTACAGGTCTCCATCACAGACACTAACCATGTGTTGTAATGCTTGTTGCATACATGTCAACTTGATCACCTTAGTGGCCATGTGCAGGAGGCACCTGAAGGATTGGCTGATGCATGTTATTCTCACCCTGAGAGTCACCACAGTAGTGTCTATCGATAGATTGCTTGCTGCCACATGACAGGTGGCAGGATACCACTGTATACACATCCCCTACACAACCCATCGCTCCTTGGACAATAGCTAGATACACAGCTATGACCACCTGCTGCGATGCACCCCAGTACTGACGCATGTGTATGTGTGCATTTCTGAGTATAGCAGTGTCTGTGTGTTACCACACCTGTACTTGGGAATTCCATTAGGGCCTTCACAACCACCACAACACTCATTGCCATAGTCAGTTAGTTACGGCTGCTGCTGTATGGGACATTGCATGTACCCTGTTAAGCTCCTCTCCATACCAGCTACATGAGCCTTGCAGTACCAGTACAACAGTGTTGTACAGATGGGTTGATAGGCATGGGATACCCATTGAGATCTGGCAAGTGTGTGTATGTGTCCATGTCCGTATATCTGTAGGGTACAGCATTCCGAGGCCACATACTCCTATTACAATACCCATTGACACAGAGTAGTACAGATAGTGTTGTTGCTGCCCATAGGTGAGACATGACAATGCAATACCCTACTATGCCTGTGGCATGTGCATTAGATGCATATCCCTGTACTACCACTGTTGGGATATACAATGGGTTGTATCGCAGTCGTGGGCAATGTGTGATGGGGGGTATGTCAGAGTGTCATCATGGGTTTCAGGGAGTACAATATCCACTGGGGAATGTGGGTGCTGTGTACACTGTCATTACACCAAGGTACAGCCGGTATATGTCCCATGTACCACTTTATGGTTACTACTGTCACCATCAACCATACAGGTAACTGATACCACAATCCAGGCCTGTTATGCATGTGCTGTGTGCAGCTTACCTGTAACACATTGGACACATGGTCAAGTTATTTAGCAGCGATGGGCCCAGGTCTTTCTGATGTGTGTCTGCCTGTTATGTGTCTGTTAATGTGTATATGAAGGTATTTCACACTATGTAGTGTCCATATACATCCATTATATCCCCCATTAGCATACTGTACATGTCTGGGGATGTTCTGCATGTAACATATAACCTGGAACACACCTCACTCTAAATGCTGTGTGGTGTGTGCAATGAAAGCCACACATGTCAGTATCACTACATACCTAGGTAGGGGTCTTGTCCCAGTGTTGCCAAGTAAGAGTGCACGTGTATGTGGATGGGTCTACATCAGGTTACAGATTATACAAATCCCAGCAGGTCACCTGTCCATGTGGCACAGGCAGCTGTTATACAAACCTGTGACATGTATTCAACTGTACCCCAGATATGTCATAGCCATGCTGTCACCACAGCGCCATACCCCATTGTGGAATATGACTGCAGACCATCCTCATGCTGAGACATGTACACCTACAACACAAATGGATAACATTATAGAGACCACAATCAACCAGTGTTACTAACAGCTATAATGCATCATTGCTGACGGCTACACTACCTGACATATATGCATTACACTCTACTCCTGATATGTTACATTGCAGTACTTTGGTAAACTATAGAACATTCACCATGTGCATGAGAACCATATTAGCCTGTCCCTGCATTGTTGGTATGGATGACAGAGTTGTGGCACAGGTATCATCATATGCACAGGGTGTGTCTTTGGTTTGCCACAGGCCGAGGGTGAGCCATAAATTTGACACCATGTGTGTGGATGAGGGGTGTAATGAGGTGAACTGGGTGTGGTGATGTGTTGTGTGTAGGTATGGGGTTGCACTAGGTGTGTTCACATAGTGTGTGGGTATGCATGCACATAGTTCAGCCATGTGGCTGCCCTACACATGTGTTTATGGACAGCTGCAGACCATACCTGGCAGGGTGTGTAGTTCACTGCCTGCTGCCATGGACACATGGACTGTGCCTGCCAGGGATTCCACGGGCATGTCCAGGTACAGGCCTCGATGCGCTACTCTCCCCTGATGATGACAAATGTCTGCTGGAACCAGGTCCCTATTGGGACTGGCCAGGATCACGTGCTCATGGCCTCCTACGGTATGGTGTGGTGTGGGCAGAGCACTCCCAGAGTGCCAGGGCTGGTACTGCCACTAGGGGAGCCCCTTGGCATCCAAGCACATCCATGTTGACTGCCAGCTGTTAGTGTTGCTGGCCTACGTCCACGTGGCCATCACCGCACTTCCACCACATGTTCGAGTATGGCCAAACCACGGTTGATGAAGGCCATCATCTCACCAGACCATCTATCCATGAGCTCAGTAATCACATGGATGGCAACAGACAGTTCACGGAAGTTGTCGCTTGCAGATGTGAAGAGCAGCCTTCTGCAGCTTCGGGCCCTGTCTGGCATAAAGTTCTGCACATGCCTGCACCGCCATTACAGCCTAAAACATGTGCCTGCTGCCACCAGCTGTGTTGCATCTTCCAGGGGCATGATGACCAGCAGCCCTACCATGAGCACCCTGAGAAATTTGCCTATGTGGTGCCCTGCCGGACATCTGGCTATGCCTGCTGTGACCAGACACAGTAGGTATGGTTACCACACTTTCCTGTGCACTACCACCAAATGCCAGCTGTCCCTCCGCTATTGCCACTGGTGATGGGTATGTATAGGCACTGACACTGTGTGCAGGGTTGGGGTGGCTAAAAGGGGGATGTCAAATGATGGCGCTGTTTCAGCCCCTGACAACCCCACCTGTGCCTCAACAGTACTATCATCATCTTCGGTGTCTGTATGGACACCAACATCAGATTGCATGCAGGAGGGACCCTGACCCATCTTGACACCTGTGGGGGAAAACAATAACTGCACTTTAAGGTCTGTACAGCATTGCATAACAGTACACACATACACAAACACACACACACACACACACACACACACACACACACACACACACACACACACACACACATACACATATAAACACACACACACACCACCTTAATACCTACCTGTCTGTGACTTTACAGACAGTCCCACGTATATTCCCATGCATTCCCCATCCTGCATCACACTTGGTAACATACACTCATTGATACCACTCATTAACATATCAGTCTTCTAAATGTCTAGACCAGTGATCACGACACAAGACCTGTTACACCATTACCTGCCTGATCTAAGTGGAGTGGTTTTACATGGCCTCACTGCTGTCATTCAGTGTTCACCCTGTGTATGTCCAGACATCATGAGCATGGCTCCTATATGTTGGGGCTACTATGTTCGCTCCATAATATCACGCACTGGAATGTCATGTGTATGTATTGCTCAGTACATGACAGATATGCTGCTCAATCAGCCTATCATGTGACAAATGTAATATATGGATACACTCCCTGGTGTTGACTGGTAATTCTCCAATGCATCTGTAGTACTGCATACGTGGGTTGTCAGTCATCTCTCTGCTGAATGCAATATTAAGGGTATACCTGGTGTCTACCTTCCCTCTCAATGCCTGTTCCATGCTACAGGCCTTATTATACTATCAGATGTCCTGTGATTACATACATGACAAGTATTCCTGATGTGTCATGTGGCTTCCATGTCCATGTACTACACAATCCCAAAGGGAGGTACTGCTGTATGAATAACCCCACAATCACACATGTGCATACATGGCCACCCACACAAACACACACACACATGCACAAACGCATCCTACATGCATCAACCTCCCTCCACTTCACCAGAGTGACCCTACAGATAAACTAACCACCCACCAGGACACATGCACACACACACACACACACACACACACACACACACACACACACACACACACACACACAGACACACACACACAGGTGAGGTTGCACAATGATAGCACACACAGTCCTCCTATTACCCATCTGTCAACATGCATACCATATGGTACATGACAGCATGCAGTGCAGCTATAGTTAATCCATGCTAGCAACAGTATAAATGTGTGTGATGCATGTGCTGTGTTACTAGGTGATGCCCCTTCCTCTGGATACCACTGCACCCATGTACACAGTATTGCTGTGCACCTGTTCTGCACCCTGCCATATACTGTGCACCACACCTCACAGGTGTACAACCCTTTGCTGAATGTGTAGTACTGTGTCAGTTATGTCAGCTTTAATGCTCACAGCTCCTATGTTTTTCAGCAACACATACTTGGGATAATATGTGGACAGATGTCATTTGTGAATGCCTGATGTCTGATTTACAGCTCTCAACATCAATGGACCATATATGACCAATCCAGTACTATTACACTGACAACCATCAGAGCATACCATGGCTATGGGGGGTGTACACACCCTTATTGATATGAAGCACCCTTCCATGATCTGCCATGGGACCATATCACCACATATATTAACAGTACATGAGCCATATGTCCTGTAATTTCACATGCAATGCCTACAGAATGTGTTAGGTGTGTGGATGCTGACAGTGATGCATACACTCCATGTGGGCATATGTGTGCACACCCTTATCATGACGGTTTGTTGCAGCTATTGTTATGTGTACTACAACAGTCACTACTCCTGGCAGGGGTATATAGCATGGGCCATCTGCATTTGCCAGTGCATGTTCAGTCTGCCCTACACATGTCCCCCTAATCTACATAATTGCAAGCTCTACTAATGTGCACATCCCTTAGTGTTCACACATTGCTGTCACTATTGCTGTGGGGGTAGGATTACATCTAAGACAGTTCCTGAACCTGACTATGTGCAGCTACAGCCATTCTTAGCATCCTTAGGATCTTTGCTGCAGTGCACTGGTGTGTCATGCTGACACCCCCCACCTTTAGCCTTTTTGCAGATGCTTGACAAGTAAGGCCTACACATGTGTGTCAATTTGCAGTGTCCCATACACTGAACACCACATGTTACAGCCTAGTCTCAGCTGATAAAGTGGACCACAGTAATACGTTATGTCATAGTGTAACTCTGCAACAGTTACCATTGTCCTACAGGTATAGACACTGGTGTTGCACTGTATACAGATGTTGTTTCAAACATGTCCTTACTGTAGGACATGTCTCCCACTATTATGTTACTCCCTGTAGACACATTCTGCAATGACAGGATGTTAGTTATCTTGCAGGTGTCTGACATACCCTTCCAATACCCATCATGGTCACCACTGCAATGCCGTGCATTTAACAGCAAAAATATGTGCACATGTACAGCATGCATTCTGGATAGGTGTGTTACATGTGTGCATGGAATATACCATAGCAATTACATGCTCGGTTTATTGGCACGCATCAACATAAACCATACTCACCAGCTACAGGCTGCTGTCTTGGTAGTATACCGGAGGGACCTACATAAGAGGGCGAGAGATGAAAAGTCAGTGGCCACACCTTTGGTATTGCTACAGGGTGGGTGCAGCATTACAATACATCAACAGTACAAGTCCACAATACTACCACATATGTACATCAGTTTATCACTACTATGCAGCAACAAACTATATCTATGACATGCCAGATATGCATGATCTACCTGTACAGATGCTGATGTATATGCAACAGTGGTCTACTGATGTGCCCTGTGGACTTATCTGCATGCTCCTCAGACAGTGTGTGGGTATCACTCACCTCCACAATGGTGTCCAGCAGTTGGTGGCTATGCATATGGGCAGGTGCCACGAGGCTGGCTAAGAGCTCTTCTACACGTGTCCGGGGGAATAAATGGCATGCCCCCCCCCATTGTGAGGTGATCATCCTGGACTGCAGTAGCATGTCGACGGGCATTGAGAAGCAGGTCAGAGCAATGATGCCAGACCGGTTCATAGCTGCAGTTGTGCAGTCTGACATCATTGACCCTGTGGACTAGGTCGATCCACAGAACAGTCCATTCCCACTGATCATGGGCAGCCCAGCCAAACAAGACATCATAGTGCTGGATTAGGTGGTTTACCACAATGTCGTTCCACAGCTAAGTAAGCTGAAAGCCTTCCATGTGACATCTTGCCTCAAAGATATAAAGATGGACACAGGTGTGAACAAGTCATGCAACAAGGTTACCACAGTTCTTAATACAAATCACTGTCATCCCCCCACCATATCAGTGACAACAAACTGTACACTCAACTCAATAGGTATGGCTACAGCTTACCTACCAGTGGGGCAGCTATTGTATTGTACCACACTTTGTGCAATGTGTTTGCAACTATGTTCACTGTCTGGTCACTATCATTGCTGGACTGTTAATATTCACCTGCATACCATTGTCAGGGCCACTATGGTTCCATATATGCCTGTGGTTGCTGCACATCTGACATTCTGTGTTATTGGGGATATCTATGCATGCTGTTGGACATGCTCTAGGATTGTGTAGACTATCACTACCTACATATGTTCTATAACAGTGACACAATAGCATGTTTATGTACTATTGGCCAGCAGCACCACCTCTCCAAACTCATCTGCACATGTTACCAGGCCACATCACATGTGTGACCCACCCTAGTGCCTCCTTATGCATTGGTCAAGCAATACCTTCGGGTGGAACCAACTCAGTGGATGTTGTCCCCCCCGGGGACACACACAGACATGATCTTTCCCCAAGGTCAGGTACAGGGTCTGTTCCATAATGGACTCCACAGACACATGTGGGATGTGCTACATCACCTTGATGCACCCAGTATACAATCACAGGATCCACATTCTTCTCCTGCTCAGCCTCCAGGCCAGGCACCTTCAGGACATGGACTGCTGTTGTGAGTAGCAGTGGGTGGGAGGCTAGTTCCCATTGTGTCCTTATTGGGGCCCATGGGGTGTCCACATCACGGACCATACACACCATCCATGGTGTTTACCCACCACGTGTCACATACCACCCCTGTAGGCTGTCCTCTATATCTACCAACCCTGACCACTTCCACAACTTTATCTACCATACTTCCCCACATTCCTATTCCATACTTCACAGACAAGGGCAAAGTTGTCCCAACAAGGGGTTCACATGTGACATACATGTCCATTTTGCACACTCTGACAGCTGTAGATATCTGTGTGTATTACTATGTGTGCTGTTCCCTCACACATAGCATGCAGCACTGCGGTGGTAATAAAGGGGGCATGTATTTACATACATATATGTTTGTGTGTGTGTTTGTATATATGTAGGCATGTGCACATATATATATATATATATATATATACATATATATATATATATATATATATATATATATATATATATATATATATATATATATGTGTGCGTGTGTGTAGATATATATGATGTTGTCTATATGCATTTATATATATGACTACACATGGGTAGCTGTATATTTGTGGAAATACATACATATATATATATATATATATATATATATATATATATATATATGCGTGTGTGTGTGTGTGTGTGTGCGTGTGTGTGTGTACACATATGCATACTTATATATGGGGTACATTCAGACATCAGGTCTACAATCTCACAACACCTTCCTGCACAGCTGCACTTTTCTGCCTTGCTACAACACAGACAGGTGCCACATATTGACTCAGCCTGACATTAGGGGGGGTATATGTAGGGCCAGGTTGCAGGTAACCATATTACACATCAATGGCATTCCTGCATGCTACAATACAGGTTAACCTGAGTATCCTGCAAGAGGTGGGCTGTGGAACCCACATGTCCATCATTATGGCATTAATTCCACCACCGGGTATTGGCCACAGTAATATACATACTTCCCATTACACAGCACACACTATGATGGCTTACATCTTTTTAGTCAGTGCTGCTCTGAAAAGTTGATGGGAATGGCCCACTACCCACAGGGACAGACTCCTTTGTCCTTTGCAGTTGTTCAGCTGAACATCATAGCAACAACAACACCTGATGGCACATATAAATCATTCCACATCATCTATCACATTATTATGGACCAAGTACTACAGTCAATTACATGCATATATGCTTCACATACCTGCTCTGGGAATGATGTCTCTTCTGGATAGTTTGTTGGATGTTTTTTTATTTATTTATTTTATTTTGTTTGTATTTGCTTTTCAATCTCTCTCTTTCTCTCTCTCTCCCTCCAGTAAATGGATTGAGCTGCTTTGAATAAATTGCAGCATGGATTTTGTATGTGATGCACATGATTAGGCGATGTCTTCTGCACCAATCAGTGTCCTCCACTTGCTACCTGCATGCAGCATGCTGTGTAGTACTTTTAATTACCACTGTCATGGCAACCAACTAATATAAATCCTGACATCATGTGGGCGTGGTCCCTTTACCTTTCCTGTATGGTGGACATCCTTCCTGTGTGTGGGCAGCAGTGTTACAGACAGCAGGTAGCAATACCTCTTACAACAGAACCTGCACACTCAGGCCAGCTACATATTTGTATGAGGATCCAGAACTACAGACAGAGTGTGAGTGGTGTTGTTGTATGCATTGTATAGCACCTGTGTTACAAGGTTTGTGTGTACATACTAGTATAACTTGGAATGCAGTCTGTCTGCAAAGCTCTCAACTGTGGGCCTATCCTCTTGATGGCCAGAGGTGTGCCTATTATGTTTTGTCTGCCCACCACACAGGTCTTGTGTCAGCTATATCACTGGCAGTGTGTGTGTTGCGTGCTATCAGTACATGGCTACATCCATGTCTGTTTCTAACTTCATATTCCTAAGGATTTGTTGCAGACTATTCTGTAACACCAGTGACTTGCTTAGTGTATGACAACAGTATTTTACATATGGGTCTGTGTTCCAGCCTCTGTCCTCCACCTGCATTCCAGGTTTTATACATACGACATGCTGCCAGGGGATGTTATGTAGTGGGCTGTGAGTATGTGATGCTGCTATTCCTGCCATCATTCCATTGCTGTTGTGGCCCACACACATATTGTGGGGTTGGGTCCATATATGTGTGGGCTTCATCTACACAATACATGTGTCCCATTATGCACTACAGAGGCCAGTGTATGTAACAGTGGTATACGGCCATGTATTATTCAGTCTATGGGGGGGTGAACCATAACTAACCTAGGCTGTTACAACATGTGGGGGTATCAGGGGTACATTGTCTTAAGGTATCTGGATGTACATTACCATACAATTCACCTTGGGTAAATGCAGGAACTGCTTCCTGCCATACAGACTGTTCAGTTTATCAATGTGATTGTGATGGTGTCCTTTATGTCTTGTTATGTAACAGATACATCCCATTGTGTCAACTGAGGTCTTTACCCCATACGGATAGTGTACAGAGTGTAGTTAGAGGCTGCTGAACTATACATCTGCATTACTTACTGTTGATTGAATGTTATCCTGTGAACCCATCTGTCTTTACTATTGTACTACTTGAAGGCCTCGGCCTGGACAGCAACATGTGTCAACCTTTCCAGACTACTGTATTAATATAACTGTTTCAGAGTTACATTACTGTGTTTATATGTATGTCCAAGTCTAAAGAGCTATATGACATGGCATATACAACTGTAATAGTACACAAATAAAGCTTTCCCATGTATGCAAACCTTTGTGTGGTGTTATATCCTTTAACCTCTCTGTGGGTATATGTTGCAGACAACAATTGTCATTTGTATGGGTGGCTCATACAGTGTCCAGTTGGTAAGGTGGAAACTGTAGGCATAGTGGCTGTTTCGTATTGTGTGCACCTTCTACATATGTATCTTCCTATACATATCTCTGTGTGTGTATGTGTGGTTACATATATATATATATATATATATATATATATATATGTATCAGCATATATGTGTCTGTGTATATGTATCTTAGGAATGTTGATTGCTTCCACATTGTACATTCCCTATGGTAGCCAGACTGTGCCGCATGATATGTTACTGATACCAGCCTGACATCATACAGGTGGGATGGAGTACTGTTAATATCTTGTGCCCATGTTGTGTCAGGTCCTAGTTATGGGATTTGCAACAGTTGGTATTGTTTTGTAGGGCAGATGTGTTTGGCTGTGGGGGGGGTATCCACACGTATAAGTCGTATGTTGTTTGGGCCCCCTCACCCCCATTAACAGTGCATGTGGACATACATGTTTTTGTTATGTTCTCTTTTATATCTACAGATATATGTCTGTATATACCTATATAGATATATATTAATGTTTACACACACACATATATATATATATATATATATATATATATATATATATATATATATATATATATATATAAATATATCTAGAACAAAACCAGGAAAAGCTCACCAGACCCGGACCAAACCAAAACGGAAGATAGCAGTTTTCAATGGATGTAGTAAAATTTAGTAAACCTGCTGTAAGATACAAGCTGGTGAACCAAACAGAGCAAATAAAAAGTCAGCTGCATAAATGTTGAATTTCTTCCAAAGATGGTAAAAAGCAGTCCAAATAGTTCCACCACAAAGCTTTTATTCACAAAACACGCGCTTCGCCTGGACAATTCCAGGCTTTTTCAAGGTTAAATTTCAAATGAGGCCACACTGCTTTTATACACTAGTTAATTGGCCAATTGAACAATTAAGTTCATCATTAAGATGTTTCAATCTACTTTTAAAGTGCAAACGCAGTGTTGTTACTGAAATTCCTCTTATTTTAAAACAAGTGTGTTGCAGGTAAATACTAAACAAGACAAAATACCTAAACAAACATACAGTTCAAATATTGTTAGAACCTGAATCTTTTTATAAAACCATTCAAGTTAGCAATTTCTACTAAACACTCTTAGGTCACAAGTTTGTCTAAACTTAAAAACTACTCATTTAAAAACATCAGTAAAAATAAAAATAACAAAACTTATAACTATAAAAAATTCTTAAGATATAAAATATCATATTGTTTTAGAAGGAACAGAAAAAATACCCATTGTAATTGCTATTGGAATTAATTTGTTGTCCACTATACTACAAAACAATTCGTGTTAATTCATTGTGTTATTCCTAATGTTCATAATTGATTTTTATTTAAATTAATTATATATTGTTTGTCTTTTTTTAAAAACTACTAAGTTCAAATAGCCCAACTATTCCTAAAAATTGTAAATTTATACACTTGTATATGTGAGTTGAAGGAATTTAAAGCTTGTTATATATATAAATATATCTAGACATATATATCAATAGATGTATGCATATGTATGTATATATATATATATATATATATATATATATATATATATATATATATATATATATATATATATATTTATATAAATGCACACACACACACACACACACACACACACACACACACACACACACACACACACACACACACACACACACACACACACACACACACACACACACACACACACTCATCTACATGTTTAAATGTATTTCCTGTACTGTTGAATGACTGAGCTGGATAATATGTTTGTGAAAACATCAGGGTTCTGTATATCTGACATGGCTTAGTGGTAAATCACTTTGACTATGATGTGTGAGGGTCCTGGGTTCGAGTCTAGCAAAGGCTGTTTATTTTGTTGCTGGGCAGAACAAGGGCTATTGGATACAGAGTGATTAAGACAATTTTAAGCAGTTGTAAGTGGGTTTGCGTGAAGGTAAGCACTGCTAACTTCCAGTTGCAGTTTCCCATACACAGTTAGGTTTTAAATTGCTTAACCTGTGTAGGCATTGCTTACTCCCATGCAAACAAGCTTAAACCCACTTACTGCTGCTTAAAAGTGGTTACTCCCACTTACCCCATGATAATTTCAATAAAAGAAATGTAAAAAAGGGTTGATAGGAAAGTGCTGAAAAAGGGGCACAAAGAGGGAAAACAGTAGGGAAAATAGCTAGGGATGTGCAGGAGGGTGTAAGGAAGGTCCATAGCTGCCCATTTCTTCTACAGCAACAGCTGTGCATATACACTGAATTTGGAGGTAGATTTGGACACTGAAATTCCCTGAGATAGGGGTGAGGACAACAATAATATGTTGTGATGCTAATTAGACCAGATTACATGTGTCCAGTGGACACGTATGTGAAATAGACAGCTATGTATGGGGCGATATTTTTTTTTGGGAACAGATTGACATTTCTTATTTTTTTCAGGTGAGAGTGGGATGTTGGGGAGGGATAGTAGGTATATTTGGGGAGGTTGGTTGGGTAGGTTAACAGACAAGACAACCAAGATGCATACAGAGGCGGTATATGACACATGTGGAGGGTAAACACCTTGATTGGGAGGGTTGTTGGGAAATCAGAAGCCCATGAGCCTCGTAGTGGAAACAGTGGGACTGAGGTCCCCACCCATGAGCAGTCACCACTGCACCTTCGCAGCCCCGAAGGTGGCTGTGCTGGGGGCTGAGTTGGAGAGCCAGGCCGACCCTCTAGTCACGACAAGTGGCCCTCGAACTGGCATAGCAGATCTCCAAACTGCTGATTGAGCTCGCTACACATCATGACCCAGACCTGACAACGGGTGACAGGTACCTGTCCGCACCCACTCCCAGGAAGGTGAGCCCCATCCCCTGAGGCAGTTCCACCCAAAGGTGGTGCAGGACCAATGGACGAGGAGGTCCAAGGTTGGGCCCCAGATATGCTGGTGCCTGGTGCTATGGCCTGCTGATGTGGGACAAGTGAGTCCGCTGGGACCCACATTCCCATATGTGCTATGGTGTTTATGGTTTATCAACATATGTGGGTTAGAAATAGTCAACCACATTCCAGGGTTAGGTATAAAAGCATGCATAGATATTCCCATTAACCCAGACACCAGATATGAAACAGTTGCATAGCAAATGGAACACATGCATATATGGGACCACAGTGGTAATAACACCAGCATGCAGGTACATTGATGGCACCATGCCACCAATGTTGGAGTATTTCAAAATAGCACATGCATAGAAACAGATTTAAATAATTATCAGCCAATAGAACATATGTCCCAACATAACAGTGGAGTCATCACGTACCAGTTGAGGTGGGTGTTTATTGTATTGTTGGAGATATGGTGGGGGTGAGAGAAAGATGTCAATTACCAACTAGTACATTCCTGTAGTTTGCATTACTTTCCTAGTTAGTGCTGTTATCTGTACCTTACAAGTATTACTACACTTCCTTATTGCCTTAGTTTGGACAGTAATATGGCTGTCGACATCAATATACATGAACTGGTTTTACCTGCAGTATACACCTCTTACCTGGTATACCTATGGGGAAATTGTTTGTTAACACTAACTAACTGTTTCTACACATACTCCCATATTCCAGATTGATGTTATGCACATACCTGTCCAGCTCTTTTTGCAAAGACTCTGGCCATGTCTTGACCACATGCAGTTGAACCGGGACATATGTAGACTATTGCACTCTTCAACCTTTAGTGACATACAACACTCTTATACAGGATTTCCTAGACATTTATATTATGTAGCACAGTGTGGATGACAGTGGTCAGTGATACCTTATTATTCAGAGCAACTGCAACACTCACAATGCATACAATACTAGAGTGAACAATACCAGCACAGGGTATCAAGCTTTTATTTCTCGGCACTGTGTTCATATCTGATGTACCTGTGGGAGCAATGTTTGTTAGCACTACCTGAATGTTGCCACACAAAGTACCAGATTTCACATTAGTATTATGCACTTACATCTCACACTGTTACTGTACACACTCTGGTCACAGCTTGACAACATGGGGGTATAGATGGGACATACTTGGCTTATTACTCTCATAACAGTTTGGGGAGTTGCTACAGTAACAGGTTTGTTTTTACAGATGTGTGACAATTAGTTGTATGTCTTATTTGCAGCCTATACATCTGGGATCATCCCACTGATTTCCCAGGGGGGACAGGGTGACACGCGCAGATATGTGTCAATACACTGGACATTCCTGACATATCTGTACAGTTGTGGGGTATGATTCTATATGCAGATCACTTCCACTCCCAGAATTCAGACCATGGCTGTGTCTGCTGACACTAAAACACTGTCCATCACAGTTGTGTGTGCTATATGGATATTGCTGCATATCTCTTATCTGATTTCTGTGTATAATTCTCCTATGGTTTTACATTCTGACCTTGTATTACAACACTCTAATACAGGATTTCCTAGACAGTTATATTATGTAGCAGAGTTTGGCTGACATTGATGAGTACTACCTTATTATTCAGAGCAACTGCAACACTAACACTGTCATACAATACCAAAGTAAACAGTACCGCTAAAGGGTATCACTCTTTTATTTCTGCGCACAGTGTTCATATCTGACGTACCTGTGGGAGCAATGTTTGTTAGCACTACTTGACTGTTGCCACACAAAGTACCAGTTTTACATTACTATTATGCATTTACATCTCACTCTGTTACTGTACACACTCTGGTCACAGCTTGACAACATGGGAGTGTAGATGGGACATACTTGGCTTATTACTCTCATAACAGTTTGGGGAGTTGCTAGAGTGACTGGTTTGTTCTTATAAATGTGTGACAATCAGTTGTATTTCTTGTTTGCAGCCTATATGTCTGGGATCATCTCACTGATTTCCCAGGGGAATACAGTGACAGGCAGCAGATATGGGCCAATATATTGGACAGTCTGGACATATCTGTGCAGTTGTGGGGTATGATTCTGTATGCAAACTACTACCACTCCCAAGATATGAACCATGTCTGTGTGTGCTAAAAATACAACAGTTCACATCTCAGTTGTGTGTGCTGTTGGAATTTTGTTGTCCATCTTTTCACTGTTTTCTGTCTATGTCTCTCTCAGTTGTACTTGCTGACCTATGGGGATTACACCAATCATATACAAACATCCCTACACATTTTTAATTTATGTTTCACAGTGTGGGTAACAGTGCTTAATACAACAGTACTATTAAGTAATTGCAAATCTACATTACCCTATGATAAGAGAGTAAACAAGTGCAGTCCAGCAGTTAGACCTTCATTGTCAGGCTATTATGCTTTCATTTACATACAACCTAAATGAGACTCTTCCTGCCATATTCTCTGGTGTATGCAGTACTTGCCTTTTACGATACAGGCTTTATACAGGCAATTGACTTACTAATACAGTTAGATTTATTTCCTATGACAGTACATGCAAGAGTATTACTAACCTGCCTCGCATAGCAACCTCTCCAAGCGACAGCCATGGGCCTCCTGGTTCATAGCCCGCTCACTTGCCACTGTGAAGGACATAAGAGGAATACTTAGCCATACCTATCCATAATATACATGACCTGGCAATTATTAAACAGGTAGTGGAGTGATACGTACACAATAATGGGACGTCCCCTGTCATCCTAGCCTCTTGGATCCACTGATCCAAGAGATCCTCCTTTTGCCGCTTTAGGTTGGCATAGTGATACCTAACCTGCTCACCAGTTCGGGGTATGCCAGTGACACTGGTGAGGTCATGGGCGAGATGGTCCCAGGCTTCTGCTTTATACTGGGATCGCTGGTACTGGCCCTGCAGCAGTCTCTGCTCATGGTCTTTGACAAGGAGTCCTGCCATGACTCTGGACTCCTGGAATCCCCAGCACTGTGCCCAAAAGTGCACTGCCTCTCCCATTCCTGACATGGTGCCTGCAAGGGGAAGCTACAACCAGTTATGAGATGTATTCCCACCTGTTGGGTTTAAGTAGGGCTGAATTCCCGCACTTTGCCATGATTGGATGGTTTTGAAAAGGCTAAGTTATAGCAAACCTGCTCACCTAAGTTTGGCATTGTTTAAAGGGCTATACCACTGGACAAATTGAGTTAGCTGGCCTACACATTGCTTACACCTAGTAAGCTGGCCTGTGCAATGCGTAGCATTACTTAATATTTACTTTGCATTATATTTGCTTTTTGGCATTGATTTATTATTCATTACATGTTATATATATGTCTGGTATCCATGATTCATGTGTATGTACACAGTATGGGGTCCTTGTGTTTAATAGGGGACTTCAACACTCTGTTACAATTACACCTCTCATCTGGGCTTACTTCAGTACTCTAGTTCACATATTTATGTTATGTAGTAGGTTGTAGAACATATGACTGTATACTGCTTCCTTTCACATGTTTAGTTTGATTTTACTATAGTGAGAATTTGTTTGGTGATACCTCAGTCTTATGTACTGCTGTGATGGCTTGTTGGTTAACTACTGTGACTATAGTGTATAGGGTCCTGGGTTCAAGACCTGCAAGGCTGTTGATTTTGTTGCTGGGCAGAACAGCAATTGTTGGATACAGAGTGATTAAGGCACTTTTAAGCACTTGTAAGCAGGTTTGCGTGTGTTTATGTGAGGGTAAGCAATGCTAACCTCCAGTTAAATATGTTTACAGAGAGTTAGCTTCAAAATTGCTTAACCTGTGTGCGCACGGCTTACCCCCGCACAAATGGGCTTAAACCCACTTACTAGTGTTTACATATGCGTACTCCCACTTACTACTGCTTAATAGTGCTTACACATGCTTACTAGTGCTTACTCCCACTTACCACTGCACAGATTTAGACAGTGATGTCTAATAGTCATTGGGAAGGTGGGGGATTTGGAAGCTGTATGGAGTTATCATTCATTACACGTTTTACCTTCCATTTGTATCCCTGATTCCTGTGCAAATATACTGTATGGGGCACATGTGATTATCTGTGGACTTTGCAACATTATGACACTGACACCTCACATCTGCATTTAATGCAGTACTCCAGTTCACAAATATATGTTATTTAGTAGGTTATGCAACTAAAAATATTGGTCATAACATGATTTGACATGGAAAATGGAATGCACTGCAGTGGGACTCAAATTGGGAATGACTGCTCGTAAGGCGAATGCTCTGCCCACTACACTAATGCTATACTGCTTCATCTGCATATATCTTGCTTTTTATCCTCTTCTGCCATTTAAGCTGCATTAACCATAGCTAAGCGATGGGCAAACCCGTACACCTATGGTTATATTTAATCTGTTTCATAAAAAAAAAGTATCTATATTTTTTATGTTAACTATTGCTCTTGTACTGGGGGTATGCATACACCTATGAGTGGTCTTTCTCATTCTTTTAGGGTTTTCTGCTGTTCTTCATTGCAGGGGGGTGTATAATCTGAGAGCTCTGCTCTCAGATATGCCCCCTGCACTCTTACATGCTCCTTGTAAGATTAGGAGCTCAGGAAGCGTGCCTTCATTAATATGCATGGTGTGCTGCCGTCCTGCTCCTAAACGGCCGCTTCTGTGCAGGACTTAGCTAGTCCTGCATGGAAGAATAGTAAATATGGGGGTTAGTGTAAACTTACTGTAGGCGTTATTGAATCCTGATAGCTAACATTGTTTATGACCTATTATTATCACTGGCAGTAGAATGGCTTAAGTTTTTGCCTTCTTTCTTGGTCTCATAGTGCAGCAGTTCAGCATGCGGTGTTAAAATATAGAGTTTAGTTGTGGGATTTCCCACATGATGCTACACATTGAGTATCATTTGAGTGTAGCATGTTTTGCATGGAAAGTTGACAGCCAGCATGCACACCCCACCTGATGTTTTTCTATTTTTATTGTTGTTTCTTCCTCAAATTAAAAGCTACAGATAAAAGTGAGTGATGATAATATCTAGTAAATAAATATTAATAATAATAGTGATGAGAAGGCAAATATAGAAACAAGATAGAACACCAAGAAAGTATGACATCTGGAATCTTATAATTATGAGTTGAGATAAGGGGCTTGGTATCACATGGCATGTTTGATAGATACTCACATTTCAATGCCTTAAACCCGATTTCACTCCCTCCCTCCAACCTTTCTTCCTTCCTGTAATTCTTAGATACATTCCAGATATGAGGATTTGCCTCACAACCATAGAAAATTACTAGCATGTATATAATGTGTACAAAAGGTAGAGTAGACAGACTAAATGGTAATAGTAGAGGGATAAAAAAATGTCATCACCAATAGAATGCAGTAAATATAGACCTCATGCAGCAGAAGAAAACACAGGTCAAGTCACATAACAGAACAATTGAGATGATTATTGAAAGGCATGATCATCTAGCGAATAAAATCAAGTGGCATGGAAATAAAATTAGTCTTCTTAAATATAAATTGTTTAAATACTTCAACTGAAAGATTAATACACTTTTGACAAAACAAAGCAAGAAACACAGACATGATAGAAGTAGAACTGCAAGAGAAACATATGAGTCAAAGTGATCATTGGAAACTATCATGTCTGGTTTACCTTTCATCTCTGCGTCAAAATGGAGAGGGATAGCAAATCTCACTACAAGTCTTCCTCAAGATATTACAAAATAGGCAGACTGGAGGTATGAAAAGGGAATCACTTACTTCAATGAGATATTGGATAGCCCATGGAGATCTTTGTTCTCGATACAGCTGCATGTGCTACCATGGGTGATGTAAAACATAGTTATAAGGATCCTAGAATTTGCTTGGAAAATATAATCATTGCTAGAGTCTTTCTACAGTGGCTGTGACAAATTATTGGGTAACAAAACACAAACTGATGGATTTAGTGGGCATTGGATGCCCCCTAGCATCATATTAAGTACCTCTTACACAGTATAATTCAGGGGCCCAAACAGATAAGTGACATTTTTGATATGCCTACGAAAGTGGGTAGTGTGGTAGAGTGAGAGGTAACCATATCCCACTATAACACTGTTGATATTTATGAAGTGCAGAGATATGGCCCTCCTTCTTCAATACTCACCCAGTGGATCCCTGCAATTTTTCCCTTCCTATAAGAACACAAAGGTGAGGAGGAACAGTCTCATCATTCTTATCCTCCCACACTAGCTTCAGCAGGTACCCTAGATGCTAATCAAGTTAAGATCACCTAGATTATAATCAGGGTATTCAATGTACCAACAGAGCTGGCATTAATATTTTCTGTTTCCTAATGCTGATTCCTGAATTTGTATATGCTGATCTTTCAATTTTCTGTTGATAGGAGTACTTTTTTGCCTTGTCTTGTGTATCCATCCATTTAAATGTTATTTTCTACCATATATCCTATATAGGTTCATAGGTTGTTACTAGGCTAACGGACATTATGGCCTTTACGAGCCTAAATGCATACCTCAGACTTTTTGGGTTCCAAGTATCGTGAGAGGCATATAAGTAGGCAGGTAACTAAGGATTTGTGGGGGGGGGGTGTTAGGATAATACTTTTGTTATTGGCAGCCATGGGGGCCAGAACGAGGGAAAAGTTACAGTTTTCCATCCAATTGTCAAGGTTTTGTTTGAATAGGGTCAAGGATGAACTGTTTTACATGGATGGGGAGCCTTTTCCATTGTGTGAGAATCCTTTGGGACACATCTCTCTCTCTATAGCATGTTCTGTTATTTCACTAGTGAAGTTCATATAGGTATTCTTGAAAACTTAATTTGCATGCATGACTTTTGCCTGCAAGTATTTACATCTCTTGCATGTTGTGCTGTTTTTTTTAATGAAAACCTGGTTGTCTAAGAACATGAGAGAATTGCTGCATTACATTAGGATGCCCATATCTACTAAGCTGGCCACAGATACATTTGGAAATTGCATATCCATGTTGTTTGGTCCTGTAATAGGGTTGGCTGTTTAGGATTAAAGATTGGGTTTTATCAAGGGCCTCCCAGGATAGCTTCTGGGGTAAAGGGCAGAATGTTATATAATGCTAGGATATGGTAGTGATATTCATTGTACAAGCTAGCTGCTCTAAGCTTATTTCTGCACAAGGCCACGCTGTTTAACAGGTTTTAGATCTAATCCTAACTTTATAGGTAAATTTTACTATCTAAGAGTTTTTTACTTTATAAGGCACTGCTAACCACCTTGGCCAGGTGGGAAGTTTTGTGCAGAGAAAAAAGCTTGAAAACTTACTCTTATATCCTCTAGCCAGTAAATAACCACACTTTGAGCTTCCAGCAGTGCTTTGCAGCTCAGAGAGACCAGGTAAATACCTTCTTCCACAATATGTCTGATCTTGGAATTTCTTAACGTAAAAGCAAAGGTGGCTTTCAAGTGCAGATTAAATAACAAACAACTAAACAAGCAACCAGCCCCTGGCTAATTCACCTTCCTGCAAAGAGATTTGGAGGCACACAGACTAAAAGAGCCAACAAACAAGGGAAATTACTATTTTTCCACCAATAAATGCTTTAAAATGCTTAAAACAGTAGTGATCACTGTATAAGGAAGTACATGTGCAATAAATAAAGACAATATTCTTATCTTAGCTTGGATTGCTCTGATGCAGTTGAAACACTGAAAAAGCTTTGCAGAGTTCTCTGTAAGTGAACAAAGGCCATTGCAACTTGTCTGATTTATATCAGAGAAAACAGCTTGTAAACTGACTAATATTCCCTCTAGCCAATAAACAACCGCACATTGAGCTTCCTCCAGTGCTTCCCAACTCAAAGAGTCCTGGTAAACACCCTCTGTCACAATCTGTTAATGTAAAAGCACAGCAAAAGTAGCTCTGAAATGCAGGTTAAACAACAAACTACTAGTAGTGCTTCCCAACTCAGAGAGACCAGGTAAACTCCATCTGGCACAAGATGTCTGATCCTGGAATTTCTTAATGTAAAACAACAGCAAAACCAGCAGCTTTGATTACCCATCTATAGACTGGGAAATATATATTGCCTCAAAAGCAAAGGCACAGTACTTCCTTGTCTTTATTAACACAAACACCCTAGAAAAGATAGTGCACACTACAACCAGAGGAGGATCAAACAGGTTCAGGCACCTAGGCAGCGAGACATTTCCCTGTGGTACATATGACTGAGGACACATGGCTGAAGTGACAGTCAGCTGCAAAGAAATATAGCTGTTTGCAAATTCCTTGTGGGCAAAGAGAAGCATACACTGCCATGCTCACATCTTTAATAACCAAATGCATAGTGGCAGAAGAAGTAATGATTATTGTGCTCAGTGTACAGTACATCCTTATGTAACTACAACATGTAGACATATGCTACAGCATGGAGGAAATCCTGCAGGCTACTGTAGTTACATTTATGCTCCAGCATGCATTTTAGGTAATGTTCTCTAGACACTGTGGAGTGGGTAGTGGTCCACATACACTGATTATAAAGGCACTGCCCATTGTGCACTACATTTTTACTGCCATTGACATGGCCCCTGGCCAGCCTGCTGCTGCTATCTGCCATATTGCTTGCTGTCTCATGTTCCCTTGGGGACCATGGACATTGTTGTCCCCTGTCCATCTGGTTATTGAAGTTGTGGGCATGGCAACACACTCTTCTCTTTGCTCACAGGGAATTTGCATACAGCCATATTTCTCTGCAGCTGACTGTCACTTCAACCATGTGTCCTCAGTCAAATGTACCACAGAGAAATGTCTCGCTGCCTAGGTGCCTGAACCCATAATTATGATTAGGTGACTGTACCTTTTCAGCATCATTTGCAAGGTTAATGTTTAATTCATGTCAGAAGTTAAGGAAATAATTTGCGGATTTTATATGTATATATAGAGAGGGATTCACATATTTTGGGATCAGGAATGAGAATGCATGCACAGTACATTCCAACTTAGTTTGCGAACTTTGAAGGTTTTTGTAGACAGTGAAAGACATCTCATTTTACAAGGGTGAATCTCTTAGACAATTTTCCTGAAAAGTAGGGGAAACACTTCTAAATGAGTTAAAATACCAGGGAAGCCTTCAGAATATGTAGCATCTTCGCTTTTTTATTTTGTGGAGCAATAGTGGTCTCTTTTCAGTGAGATGACTCTGAAGATATTAGTTTTTGAATTGTGATCATACATACTTTTCAGAAGTGGTAACAGCGTTTAATATTCCATGTTCAACTTGGGAAAATGGACTCATTTTCCTTATAGTTCCTCTTCCAAAATTGATAAGAAAGTGAGTAATCTTTTTAGCCCATAAAGAAGCTTATTGACATTGGAAAAGCATCTAAACCAATACCTAGGTATTGGATTTCTGGACTGTATGTATAATTTTTTACTGTTTTGGACAGAATTGCAGTTTGTAGTGGCTTTAGATCACTTTTGAGGGGAGCAAGACAGCATAGTTTTGAATTTTTATTGATAAGTAAGAGGTTGTATTGATCTTGTTCAAATTTTTTTTTTGAGTGCTGTGGAGGACTCTATTACATAAATTACCTCAACAATGGCATTTAAAGTAATGCAAAGCAGAATGATTTCTGCAGACAACTTTTTCAGGAATAAGTACAAAAGTATGGAGGACAATACTGAACTCCTTTGTTAAGAAGTGCAGTGAGGCATGATGTTATACCTATTAGAACTTTGAAGTATCTACTAGACTGCAAGTCTTTAAAGCAATTTGTGGCCCATGTGCTTATTTCTGAACTTGTGAGAGAGTTTAGCAGCAGGATGTGGGCAGCTAGGTAAAATTCTTCTGTAAGGCCAATGAAAATGTAGCTTGTGAGAAGGCATTTATTTATGTTTCGCAGTATGCCATTATTTAGTGTATACAGGGTGGTCATTGTCCTCTTATCTGTCCAGAAGACATGGTAAAGATGATATAGAATCCTATCAGTTTGGATATGTTCAGGTAGGTGGTTATCTTCAATTATTTTGTCAAGGGTAGGTAAAATTGAGAAGGGCCTGAAGTTATTAGTAGTAGAGGGTTTGTAGGTTTAAGAAATGGTATAATTGTTGCTTGTTGTAATTGACTGAGCACAATATTTTCGATGAGACTTCGGTCATATAAGTTCAGAGGTTCATAGTAATTACTAAGCTATTTATCTATGAGGATCTTTAGGAGCCTGGCCATGCATCCCACAGGGTTTTAAGCTTTTGTAGTTTAGTATCAAGGCCCCTGAATTTTGCAGATGTCTTTTATAATCCTGGGTAAGATATCCATTTAGTATTGCTGAGAACCCCTTGCATAGTAAATATAAATAATTATAACCCTGGATCAGATAATTACATTCTTTCTGTCTATAAGAGACAAGGGTACCAAACCAGGAGTGAACATATAGTTTCCCATCCATGCATGCCGACTGCACTTGAATAAAGTAAGAGACGTACTTAACTTCAGATGGAGAGGAAGGCAGTTCCAGAGAAGTGATACTTGCTGCAAGGCATATTTATCACTCAGGCATGTTCTGGTAAAGTTGCAGTAGAGATTATTGTCTCTAGAGCAGGTGCTTCTGCCTCTATTGAACCTATGGATGTGTAGAAGGCCTGCAAAAGGTTGAGTTACCAGAGGCTCAGTATGCGTGGGAGAGATCTCTCCTTAGCATCATGAAAGACACTCCCCCAGATTCTGAAAGCCTTGCACGGTGTGCAGGATTAGTGCAGGAGCTCTAGCAGGCAATTTGCCTGCCATGCAATTCAGGAATAGCCTGCAGGGGCGTGCACGAGCACACCTGCACTAGTCCTGCATGGACTCAGCCCCTGTATGCAAATTACCCCATCTGCAGGAGAAATCCTTGCAAATGAGGTGAATTTGTGATACAGGAAGCTGGAAACCAGCCATGCAGGACTAGAGTAATCTACAGAAATGTACTCTGTTAGTAACCGAGCACATTTCTGCAAATTCCAAAACGGAGCTGTGACAGCTCCAAATAAGGGGTGCATATCATTCAGGAAGTATGCCAATGGCCAAGTATACGGCCACTGGCATTGAAAACAGCTTAAAAAATAAAAAAAATCAACTTTTATTTTTTTTTTAGCTGATCTCGACTGTTTAAGAGTAGGGCAGCAGTGTGCAAATGGGATCGGGGGGAAAATAAGAAAAGAAACCTAAAATCAGCATTCTAACTAAAATCACTATTCTGCCATTAAAGTCAATGGCAGGCAGAAGTCAACATGGCCAGTGAGTAGTAGTTGCTAAGGGGGGAGGCTCAGTGTGAGCAAGGGATTTTTTGCAGGGGGGGGGTGCAAACCCAGAGCTCCGCCCATGCAGCCCCACCCCCTCCACCCATGCAGACCTCCCCCTGCCCACGCAGCCATTCCAGTGTCCCATTACTTGGCTATTTATTCCCATTTGTCATAGACATTGTTCAAATCTCTCAGTGTGCATACTGTTTTATGCTTTATTTCTACAATGATTACAGATATTTACATTTCATTTGCAATTTTATTTCAAATTTTATAGCACAAACACTGATAGAAATTTACTAAACATAAACAAAGCAATAGTCTTACAATGAAAACAGACAACATTAAAACTTCTCTACCTTTGAAACTCACATTCACTAAAACAGCATTGAAACCCACAATTAAATAATATGCAATTAGCAATGGCAGGTGGCAGAAGTAAAAAAAATATTTTGGCACCAAAAAACACTTTTTTGCTAAACCATTACTATGAAAATTCTTCTGCCACATGAAGGCGTAGAATAACTTATTCCATCTATAAGATATTTGCAAGACCATTCTTGTTTTCTAAATGTTAAAGCAAGACAAAGTCAAGTATCCTTTCCGTGAGATATTAGCAATAGTGTTCTCATTTTCCAAACTTCAAAGTAAAACTCAGTAAAAATAATACGTTATATTTTCACACATGTACTGCTGAAATAAGTATATCTGTGGGCATTGTTGCATATAATATTAAAGAAGTATATTTTTTGCATTTTGGAACTCACTCTGGCATTTAATAAAACATACAAAATAAAAAGATCACTAACTATCAACCTACACTGCTGCATATCTTTATTTTGATTCAATACATCACAAGAACCACCATCATCTTTGAAACTGTGGTAAATTCCATGAAAACCAGATGTAGCTCTATATGTTTGAGCTGTATGTCACTGTGAATGAAACTGGTGAGAAGCCAGATGTCCACTCTGCACTATTCCTTCATGTCACAAGTGGGGAAGCGTTGAAGGATTTAGTATTTTTAGCCTCAAGCAAGAGAAAAAAGACAAGTTAGTAGTATTGTGAGAAAGATTCTAAGTGTTTTGTGAGACAAAGAAAAATCTCCCAGAGAAACCAGTCAATAGATGCTTGTGACTGAGCTTAAACACTTGGCTAAAGACTAAGGGTTTGGAGACGTGCATAATTCTTTGGTAAAAAAGTTAGCTGCATGTGGTATCAAAAGTTGTAAGTCAGAAGCAGATTGTTAGGAGAATCAAGCCTGCTGTTTGATAAAGCATAGAGCAAGTGAACTTTCACATTTACTGCTTAAAGATGCAGCTGATGAAGGTAACAGTACAAAACAAGGCTGTGAGTGAATGTAATGATAAAGTAAAGCAACAAGTATGTAAAATAGGAAAGAGAAGTAACAAAGATGAATGCAGGTATCTCAGCTGTCACCCAGAAATAAATGAGCAGGCATGTAGTAGAGCTGCATGTACTAGATGTGGTTACAGGCATGAGAAAGCACATTGTGGAGCATTTCGTTGAATCTGTAGGATACGTGCATGTCAGAATTGCAGCACAAAGATGTGCAAAGGTTGGAATACTGCTCAGCAAGATTCACTTACTCGAGTCACAAGACAGAAAGCAGAAATGTTTGTGAAGCATGTTGTAATTCAAAATCTGAATGGAATACAAACCTCAGAGTGTGATGAAAATAAATACTGATCTAAGATACCTATGATTCAAGGCAGACATTTTGCTTTAAGCTAGGTACTGCTGCTGAATGTAGTATTTTATTAGAAACTACTTTCAAAGCACTGAAACTACCTAATGCTTCAGATAAACATACATGTACTTTTCTGACATAGAGTGCACATTTTAATCACTAGTCTGAATGCTTGAAATAAAATACACACACCTTCCTTTACCTACCTACTTCTTACACACATGGATACACATCCCTAACTACCTACTTCTTACATCCACAAGCCCCTACCTATTTCTCTCACAGACACACACCTCCTAATCATTTAAACATTTAAACACACACGCGCGCACACACTTTCTTCTCACTTGTACCTTCATCCGTAATCCAGACATCTTCTGGAATTCAAATTGCACAGGAGCGGAAGATGAAGATGTAAACCGTCAGTCGCTTGTACCTTCATCCATTGTCCAGACATCTTCTGGAATTCAAATTGCACGGGAGCGGAAGATGAAGATGTAAACAGTCAGTCACACAAAAGCAGAAGCTTCTGTGAGACTGGACGCAAAGGGCATTCTTAAAGTAGAACACCCTTTAAAAAAATATAATGTATTTTTTTTTTTTTACTTAAAAGAAAATGAATCTCCTGCTCAGCCAGTTCCAGGGGGGTGCAAATGCACCCCCTTGCACCTGCCTGCGGGCGCCCTTGAGTGTGAGACATGTAACTATGCATTAGCAGGCAATCCTATGCAAATGAGGGGAATGATAATGAATCCCAGATTTCCCCAACATGCAGCTCCCAACAGTGTAGGAGCAGGAATAGGAGCTAGCTGACATCATAGGGGTGTGTGTCAGGCATACTGTAAGCGGATTGGGCTCAGGTTTGCTCCTAGCTAAGCACAACTAGTCAAGGGGTGTGTCTGAGTCTGCCTAGCACTCTTTACATTGCCTAAGTGGGTGTGTGCGCCGTGCACCGGGTTTGAAAGAAAAAAAAAAAGGTAAATCAGGAAATAGCAGCTTTGTGCACATTTCAGCACTGTGTGCCCCTGGGCTTAAACAGGAAGGTAATGGGAATGGAAAACAGTAGTAGGAAGTTAATCAAGGAAAACTAGCATAGCTGGCAGGTGAAATGAATCAGAATCAGCCAATTACACAGGCAGCAGACCAGCCCAGCTCAGAACACTACTATAAACTATGTAAACACCTTCCACTCTGGTTTTTCCCATACTCTACACCACTGGTGTATACAAGCGGGGAAGCTTTAACAGACACAATAACAAAATGATAGTGGCTGCAATAGCTATCATACAACAACTTGTGGAAGAGGCTTAGGGTGGTGAGGATGTGAATGCTGTCAACCAACCCACAGTGAGGAGACAGAAAAGAGTGTACAGACCCAGGGTAACCTACCAGGGGCTACATGAGCTGAAGATAGTGGAGCACTATAGGGTGGACAGGGACCTCCTACAGCAAATTGTGGAGCTGTGCCAGCCATGCCTGACACACAGAACTAACAGAGGGGAACCAAGGTATTTGTAGGCCTAAGAATACTAGCTACAGGTACCTTCCAAAGACCAACTGGGGATATGATGGGGATCTCACAGGCATCAGCATTCAGGGAACTCCACCAGTTACTGGATGCCATGTCAGCACATGCCGGTGAGCACGTATATTTCCCCAACACCCGTGAGGCATTGGCCAGCAATATGCAACTGTTCCACAAAACAGCAGAATACCCTGAGGTAGTGGGTGCTATAGACTGCATGCACGTATGCATCAAAGCACCACCTGGTGTGCATGGTAGGGTCTACATCAACCACAAGGGATTCCACTCCATCAACTGCCAGGTCATGTGCGATGCCCAGGGCATAATAATGAATGTGTGTGCTGGCTGCCCTGGAAGCTATAATGATTCCCACATCTGGCATCTGATGCAGCTGTAACAGAGACCTGCCAATGGGGACATCCCTCATGGTCACCTAGTGGGGGATGCTGGATTCGCACTGGAGCAGTGGCTGATGACACCCATCAGAAATGCACACATATCAGAACAAGAACTCCATAATGAGGAACACACACAGACATGAATTATAATAGAGTGTGTGTTTGGGATGCTCGAGTCATGGTTCTGGTGCCTGGACACATCCGGTGGAGCCTTGCAGTACTCACCAGCTACATGTACCCAAATTATCATTGTATGTACCATGCTACACAATATGATCCTGTGGAAACAGCTGCAGCAGGAACAGAATGGGGCAGGGCCACACAGCCCCCCACCATTGCCAAGGCCTGCACAGGCACAGAGTGGCTTGGAGGAGGAACAACCTGAGCCTGCCCCAGTAGGCAGAATGAGGTGTGCCCAGTATGCCCTGGCCTTGGCAAAGAGGCAACACACAGCACATACACTGACACAGGAGGGACCCAGGGAATAACACCTCTCTCTGACTCTCACATACAGTAAAAGGGATGCCAAACATGACACTACCTGTGCTCAACCATGTGTAGGGAGTGTACTATGTGCATCCAACATAGGCAACCCTGCTGCACCACCCTCTATACTGGGACACCCACAAGGTAAGTGACTCACACATGCCAGTCAGGGGGGTTCACATGCCCAACAACAGTCACAGCCAGCAGGACAAGTGTAGACAAACACAAACAAAGACTGTGCTAAGGCCTCTGAATGATGCCTATGGGTAACCCCCCCCCCCCCAAGGCCTACACAGACAGACTATAGCAGGTCAGGCAGTGGGATTTTAGTTCTGAAGGGTAGGAAGTCAGAAACTAATATGTAGGTCAATCAAAGCTAAGATCTGTAGTACACTGATATGCTTCTAGTCAGCATGATAGGTTAGAATACAGAATGAAATGGAGTACCTGACATACCAGTAAAGTCATAGCAAATGTGTACAAGTGTCAGGTGTGCCCCCCAATACTGTGTAGAAATGTAGTAACAGTCAGGTGTGCCCCCCCAATCCTGTGTAGAAATGTAGTAGCAGCCAGGTGTGCCCCCCCCCCCCAATCCTGTGTAGAAATGTAGTAACAGTCAGGTGTGCCCCTCTCAGTCCTGTGTAGAGATGTAGAAATAGTCAAGTGTGCCCCCCCAATCCTGTGTAGAAATGTAGAAACAGTCAGGTGTACCCCCCAATCCTGTGTAGAAACATAGAAATAGTCAGGTGTGCGCCCCAATCTTGTGTAGGAATGTAGAAACAGTCAGGTGTGCACCCCCCAACCCTACATATGTATGTAGTAATGGTCTGGTGTGCCCCCCCCAATCTGATGTAGAAATGTAGGAACATGTATGTGTAGGTATAATACCAGTGGAGCACAGATGAACAGAGGTGGCCAAGGTAGCAGGATAGGTTTTAGCATCTGCACAATATGCAGGTATGTGTGTGTTAGGTTGGTGTGTGTTTCATATTGTGTGAGAGTAGTCGGTATGTATGCATGTTGAGGTAAGACCTGGTGGCCATTGCCCACTACCGCTTATGACAGGGACAAGTCCTCACAACTACAGTGCCAAACACAATACCCACCAGTATAACACAAGCTAGCAGTAAGCCATTGCAAATGTATGGTGGTAATATGTGTCACCATCTGAAAGACTGACATGGCATGGCTGTTGGGCTAGATATACAAGCAGTACACAGGGGAAAGTACCCCAGACATACAGTATATCTTGTGTGACTGTGAAATGGACACACCCTTGGAATAGTACAAACAGGTATGCATCATATTATCTGGTCCTGTAGGAGGGGATACCAGTGTTGTCTGCCAAAACAGTAGCAGATCACAAAGGATAGGACTGATGTATTGGGAAACAGCTGATGTACCTGCACATGCAAGCATAACTGGAATGCCCAATGTATATCTGTGTGTCAGATGCAAGTAGTGTCCATAGCTCACATGCACCCAGTTCATGCAAACACCACCCACAGGTACCTCTCTGGTTGTACCCCTGCTGTGGGGAATTGGTATAATATGACCCCAGCTGTATATGGCAATAGCGAAAGAATGCAGCATGCAATGCAGGTATCCCATGCAGGTGTGTCACCAGCTGTAGGTAGCACCCTTCCAGCATCCACATCACCGATCAAAGCTGATAGAAGGTAGTGGCATGAACACCTAGCACACCTACCCTGTCACCCCAGGGGAATATACTGTAAGGCGGTCTGAGATTGTAGGACAGACAGAATGCAACGGCCTGCCACATCTGACCCGCATCAACAGCTGATGGCCCACAGGCCTCTGCCAATGGCCTGTGTCTCACATGTACTGCCAATGCATGTTATGTCATGGACACCCAATTAACAACACAACACACTCCACATACACCATATCCAAGGCCATGTGGACAAAACAAAGTAACATATCCACCATGTCCCACTGCATGAACTGTCGACCAACACCGACACATAGCCATGATGGTGTGATAACCATAGGGAAAGTATCAGAGAATGTATGCATAATGTAAGGAAGAGGAGAGAATAACTGCAGGGGGGTGGGAGCATGGGCAACATGGAATGTGCAAGGTCCAACACAAAGCTGTGTGCACACACTATTCCTGGCTGTAAACAAATAAATGGGTGCCTACATACCTGCCCATACACCACAATAGGGGTAATGTCCTGACTCATGGCCTCTACCTCTGGGTAACCTGTGTGAATCTGTACAGCTGTGAGGTATTGCCATAGCAATATAAGGCCATACTGTCATGATGGATGTACATGCATGGGATCCTCTGCCAGCACTGTACCAAGGTGCTGAACCAGATACACAGACCCAGCAGCAAGTGTCTGCAGCACCCCCTCCAGGATGGCATTACCTACCATGAATATGTAGGTGTCTGCCCACAATACTGCACACAGCTACAGTCACCCTTGTCCCCCATGTCCACCTGACAGAACATGAGGAGAGAAACATCACAGTGTATAACAGTGCACATGTCTGAATATCTCTGCTAACAGCAGTACCATGTAGCTGAAACAGCACAGACACAATCACCTACAGTACACACTATCCCCTGCACACTCTGTCCCCATATTGCCAAATGATTGACGGATACCCTGCAGAAACAGTTTGCTACCTGTAGGTGTACAACACAAAGTTCTGCACTGGAGTGCAAACTACCTGGAATCGATCCACACATGCAATACAAAAAGGCATACTGAGCATGCTCACATACTTATACACATGAAGCCCATGTCTGCAAACAACAGTGGACCAGACATATCTGTATACACATGAAGCCCATGTTTGCAAACAACAGTGGACCAGACATATCTGGCAGTTGCAGATGTTAGCACAGACACTACTCAGTATGCACCAATCATGCTTTGCACACACAGTGGATAGGAATACATACATATATCCAAGGACAACACACTATAATAAGCCAAACGAAGACGCACATAAATGTGTGGAAGATAGTGACTGTGACAAGGAGCCATCCAGGCCTGTCCTACCCAGCACACAGCCAAATGGCTACAACCACATGAGGTTCAGATGTCACTCACTGTAGATACTTGCCAATTGTATCTGTCAGCAGTACCGACTATGTGGTGCAAATGCTATCTGTGCAGCATGACTGTACAAGGAAGTAGTCATCTAGCAGCTGTATACACATACCTGTGAAATATGGCCCTGCATGTGCCCGCATGTGGTATTTCAACCCCTAGATGAATGTGTTATGGCCCATGCCCACTCACTGGCCTCCCCATGGCCCCACTGTGACAAGCCTGCTGAGGTCATCCACTGTGAAATACAGCTTTGGGAAGGTTGTAGCCCAGTAATCTCCATGGCATATCCTGTAACTGCTGTACTGTGATAAAATAGGTAGGAGTTCTAATCCCAGACTTGGCAACTGTGTGTGTGTCTGTGTAGGGAGCAATGCTTTTTAGGCTAGTCACACTCCCTACAATTCAAATGCCCTACTTTGGCAAGGCTGCTGATATCATCCACCTTGAAATACACCTTTGGGAAGATTGTAGTCTAGTCATCTCTGTGGTGCATCTTATAACTGCGAACTGCTGTAGTGTAATAAAATAGTTAAGTAGGAGTTCTAATCCCAGACTTGGCAACTGTGTGTCTGTCTCTGTCTGTGTAGAGTGCAATGCTTTTTAGGCTAGTCACACTCCCTACAATTCAAATGCCCTACTTTGGCAAGGCTGCTGATGTCATCCATTGTTTGGCAAACAGCATCTCCGATGGATTGGGGATCTACTTCTAACAACATACACTGTGGAAGCAGGGCAACTTACAGGAGGGTGATGTGCCTGAACTGACTACATACTGTAAGTGCTGCTATACTGCATTTGGAGTAATGTTGGTTTAACAGGGTGTGTGAATATGGCTGTCTTACATTTTTTAATATTTGCCATATCAGTGCTATGTTTATGAGGAACCCCCATCTGTAGGGTCTTCTGCAGACTGGGCAGTGTGTGGTGCCTTTGGTTTCATGTGTTACTACAGAGCACCTGTCTGTGAACTGCAGAAGGTAGTGTGAGGATTGCAGTATGTGGATGGTGACAGCTGTGAGAGTTACTGAATTCATATCCCTCATAGGACATATGTTGCAACAAACCCTGTTACAACAGTAAATGTATGAGGATATCCCAGCAACATGTCAATATTGGCACTGTGTATGTGCCTCCAGCCTAAACTCTGTCAACCTTTGTATATATGTCATGCAGAAAGAGGTGCATATGTGCTGTACACCATAATTAGTGCCATCATAATCTGATAACAAGCTGGTGAGATATCAGACTGCTACACATTATGTGTAGTAGGGGTTACAATTTATGACATAATCTGGACATTCTGCGGTTGTGTGTACGGTATTGAGTTCTGTGTACTCATGGTGATTGTCGACACTGTGTGTATTGTTCATATGTACTTTGGCCTGTGTACAGAATGTGGTAGATGTCATTGTTTGTGGTCCTGTTCTATCTGATGTTACATGCTGCTCCAATGTATGTTACCCTATTGGCTTACACGTTTGTAGGGCCATACACACACATGTCCCATACGACAGACAGGCTTCGGACAACACTGTGGAGTGGCCCAGTATATGTAGGGTTAGTGTGTGAGTGGCACATATGAGGATGGTGTTGCACAGATAGTCCATACACTCTAATATTATGCTAGCTTATATGTTGCTGTGGGTGTGTTCACATTGGTTGCGGTTATGCACATTCACACAGGTGTATCATACTCTGTGCTGTGACATGCCTGTAGAGCCTGATATACATGCTGGTACATATGCATTACCCCATAGGAAGTGTAGGCCAGTGTTGAGCCAGTCTGCCTGTAGCCTGCACAGTATTTTTTAAACAAAATTTAACGAAGCTTTTTTATTAACTAAATGACTTGATCTAAACAAGGTGTTTATACATTTCTATAGCAGTGAATTTCAAACTATTGTTTTCAAAAGCACTGATTCAAATAAGATGTCAATGATGATTAATACCTATCTAGTTATTTTCACTCATTGAGTCCCTGAACTTGTAACTAGATTCAAACGAAGCTGAGTGTAGCTCCCCTGAATAACTAAATGTTCCAATTCTACTTTATTGTGGTAACATTTATTTTAGAAAAGCTTTCTTTTAAATATGGTGTTTTTTAAACATTTTTTTCAAATAGGATGTTTAGGAAGAAATGAATGTATTATTACATTGTGAGTCTTGTATAGAGACATTCATACTGTTGTATATAAGAAACTAATTATCCGAATTACTCTGAAAGGAATTGATGTAATTAAACGGATGCACTGGTTGGTTAGGTTTTGTCACAAGATTATATAAAATAACAGTTTGAATTTATCTAGTATGCTGATGAAGTTATATTTATGACGAAAAACGCAGAGAAGTAGTTCAGTGTTTCTTTGTGGATTTTAGTGCTTGGATTCAATAAAGTCTGTTCCTGTGGCTCGTGGCTCCTGGTGCTTCTATTTTTTGTTTAGTCAAGTTGGTTTTATTGAAGCACTTGTTTCTTCCATTCTGCACAGTGTGTTGTTACATGCCTAGCAGCTTAGTGTACTTACCCAGTGAGATGTCATGTCCAGATACTTGCCATATGTACTGCTGCTGGACCACCATAACAGTCATGTATGTCAGACAGAGCAGTGGGATGCTGTACTGATGTATGTCAATATCTAGTGGCTAGTATGTGGCCATACCACCTCTGTACCAGTGGTTATCATGTGTCAGGACAGACAGGGGTGTGTGAATGCATAACCTATGGGGGCAAATGTGTACCAGTAGTTACATGTTATACCCATCTACATGGCTGTTAACATCCACATTGTCAGGCTATGTCCACATGTCTTGCACTAGGAGGTTCTGTGTATACCGCTGGACTGTCCAGAGTGTGTCAGACTGTCCACATATATTGGCCAATATCTCTGCTGTAGTCCACAGGAGTATTATATGCTAGCAGTGGTACTGTCCTATGATGTCCTTAGGATGTCTGTCAGTAGCCAATTGCACACATGATAAAAGCAGATGTGACCACCCACACACGCCATGTGTACACTGCCTTAAGGTATCTGGATGTACATTACCATACAATCCACCTTGGGTAAATGCAGGCCTACCGCCTCCTGCCATACAGACTGTTCTGTCTGTCAGTGTGCTTGTGATGGTGCCAGTTATGCCATGTTATGTAACAGTTACATCCCATTGTGTCAACTGAGTTCTTTACTCCCTAGGGACTGTGTACAGAGTGTAGATAGAGGCTGCTGAACTATACATCTGCATTACTTACTGTTGATTGTTTGGTATTTTGTGGCCCAGTCTGTGTTTACTGTTGTACTACTTGAAGGCCTCGGCCTGGACAGCAACATTTGTAAACCTTTCCTGACTACTGTATTAGTATAACTGTTTCATGGTTGCATTACTCTGTTTATATGGATGTCAGTGTCTAAACAGCTATGTGACATGGCATATATAACTTTAATAGTACACAAATAAAGCTTCCCCCTTTTATGCAAACCTGTGTGTGGTGTTATATCCTTTGACCTCTCTATGGGTTTATGTTGCAGGCAATGATTGTCATTTGTATGGGTGGCTCATACAGTGTCCAGTTGTTAAGGTGGTAACTGTAGGCATAGTGGTTGTTCCATACTGTGTGCACCTTCTACATATGTATCTTACTATACATATCTCTGCGTGTGTATGTGTAATTACATATATATATATATATATATATATATATATATATATATATATATATACATATATATGTATATCTGTATCTGCATATATGTGTCCATGTATATGTATCCTAGGGATGTTGATAGCTTCCACATTGTACATTCCCTATGGGAGCCAGACTGTACTGCATAATATGTTACTGATACCAGCCTGGCATCATACAGGTGGGATGGACTACTGTAAACATCTTAGTGCCCATGTCGTGTCAGGGCCTGGTTATGGGATCTGCAACAGTTGGTAGTGTATTGCAGGGCAGACGTGTTTGGCCATGGGGGGTATACCTATATGTTGATTGGGGCCTCTCAACCCCATTAACGGTGCATGTGGACATATATGTTTTTGTTATGTTCTCATTTTTATCCGCAGATGTATGTCTGTATATACCTATATAGATATGTATATCTGCTTACATATATATAACTTGCTGTATATATATATATATATATATATATATATATATATATATATATATATATATATATATATATATATATATATATATATATATATATAGATATAGATGTAGATGTATATATCTATAGATGTATGGATTTGTATGTATATATATATATATATATATATATATATATATATATATGTGTGTGTTTTATCTGTTTATATATTATCTATTCCCCTCTCCAGCTCTATTCAGTCGCTTACTGCTTGCTCAGAGGTTACCTTTGCCTAACATACAAGGCCATGTCAAACCCAGATTTGATGAATATGCTTCACCTCAAAAAATCTAGATCCGTCAGAGCCACAAGGGCGGGAGACTTAAACCTCGACACGGCTATTAATAGGATGTGCTGGAGGGATAGATTCATCACCCAAAGACTCCCTATGCTGTGGAATAAAATCCCGGTATATGTGAGGCAGAGCACCTCGCTGGCCTTGTTCAAGAGAAATCTTGACCAATGGATGGGAGATCGCAGATATACCCCAGGGATTACCTCAGTGTCACTGCTCAACAGAGGCACAGCAAAATAATGGGTATAGTTCCCCATACTAAAGGGGTGGCGTAAGCCACAAAACTATGGGCTAGGCTTGTAAATGCCCTCGGGCAGATAGCCTAGTATGAACCTATGAACCTATGAACCTATATATATATATATATATACACACACACACACACACATACATCTACATGTTGGAATACATTCCCTGTACTGTTAAATGATTGGGCTGGATGATATGTTTGTATAAACATCAAGGTTATGTATATCTGACATGACTTAGTCGTAAATCACTTTGGCTGTGGTGTGCAGGGTCTTGGGTTTGAGCCTTGCAGAGGCTGTTTAATTTGTTGCTGGGCAGAACAAGGACAGTTGGATACAGAGTGATTAAGGCACTTTTGAGCAGTTGTAAGCGGGTTTGCATGGGTTTGGGTGGAGGTAAGCACTGCTAACTTCTGGTTACTGTTTTGTATACTCATTTAGCTTCTAAATTGCTTAACCTGCGTAGGCATTGCTTACCCCAGCGCAAACAGGCTTAAACCCACTTTACTGCTGCTTAAAAGTGCTTACTCCTACTTACCCCTGCGCTAGTTTTTTTAAAAGAAAACGAAAAGGATTGATAGGAAAGTGGTGAATAAGGGACACAAAAAGGGAATGACAGTAGGGAAAATAGCTAAGGATGTGCAGGGAGGGTGTGGGGAAAGTCCATAGCTGCCCATTTCTTCTACAGCAACAGCTGTGCATATACACTGAATTTGGAGGTAGATTTGGACACTCAAATCCCTGGGAGAGGGGTGAGGACAACTATAATAAGTTGTGATGCCAATTAGACCTGATTACTTGTGACCACTGGACATGTGTGCGAAATGGACAGCTATGTATGGGACGAGATTTTTTGGGGGGGAATAGATTGCCCTTTTTTTCTTTTGTTTTTCAGGTGAGAGTGGGATGTTGGGGAGGGATAGTAGGTATATTTGGGGAGGTAGGTTGGGCAGGTTAACAGACAAGACAAAAAGATGCATACAGGGACGGTATGTGACACATGTGGGGGGTAAACACCTTGATGTGGAGGGGTGTTGGGAAATCAGAAGCCCATGAGCCCCCTAGTGGAAACAGTGTGACTGAGGTCCCCACCCATGGGCAGTCACCATTGCACCTTTACAGCTCCGAAGGTGGCTGCACTGGGGGCTGATTTGCAGAGCCAGCCTGGCCCTCTATTTATGACACACGGCCTTTGAGCTGGCATAGCAGATCACCAAGGTGCTGGTTGAGCTTGCTACGCACCACGACCTGGACCTTGTGACAGGTAACAGGTTCCTGTCCACGCCCGCACCCAGAGTGGGACAAGCCCCATCCCCTGAGGTGGTTCCACCCAAAGGTGGTGCAGGACCAATGTACAGGGAGGTCTGAGTTGGGCCCCAGACATGCTGGTGCCCGGTGCCATAACCAGCTGAGGTGGGACAGGTGGGTCTGCTGAGACCAGCCTTCCCAGCGTGCTATAGTGGGTTAGTAATAGTCAACACATTCCAGGGTTAGGTATAACAGCATGATTAGATATTCCTATTAATCCACAAACCAGATACAGAACAGTTGCATAGCAAACAGAACACATGCATATATGAGACCACAGTGGTATTTAGACCAGCATGCAGGTACATTGATGGCACCATGCCACCAATGTTGGAATAATTCAATATAGCATATGTATGGGAACAATTAAAATATTCATCAAACAATAGGGCATTATCAGAAAATTGGAGTCATTACATACCAGTTGGTGTGGGTATGTTGTTTATTGTTGGAGATATGGTGGGGAGAGAGAAAGATGTCAATTAACAACTAGTATATTCCTGTAGTCCACATTACTTCCCTAGTCAGTGCTATCTGTACCTTACATGTCTAACTACACTACCCTATAACCTTAGTTTGGACAGTGATATGGCTGTTGTCATTGTTATACATGAACTGGTTTTACCTGCAGTATACACCTCTTACCTGGTATACCTGTGGAGGGAATGTATGTTAACACTAACTAACTGTTTCTACACATACTCCCAGATTCCGGGTTGATGTTGTGCACATAGCTATCCAACTATTTCTGCACAGACTCTGGCCATGTGTTGACCACATGCAGGTGTATCAGGACATATCTGGAATATTGCCCTCTTCAAATTTTAGTAACTTGACACATACATATACATGCTTTCCTACACAATTATATTATGCAGCACAGTACGTGTGACATTGATCAGTGACACTTTATTATTCAGAGAAACTGCAGCACTCAAAATTCCCTACAATATTAGAGTAAACAGTACTAGTACAGGGTATAATGTTTTTTATTTCTCAGCACAGTGCTCGTATCCGACGTACCTGTGGGACCAATATTTGTTAGCACTACCTGAATGTTGCCACACAAAGTACCAGATTACACATTAGTACTGTACACACTCTGGTCACAGCTTGACAACATGGGGGTGTAGATAGGACATACTTGGATTATTACTCTCCTAACAGTTTCAGGAGTTGCTACAATGACAGGTTTGTTCACATAGATGTTGGACAATCACTTGTATTCCCTGTTTGCTGGCTAAACATCTAGGATCATCCCACAGACTTACCAGGTGGACAGGGGGACATGCAGCAGATATGGGCCCATATACTGTACATTCTGGTCTCATCTGTATAGTTGTGGGGTATGATTCTGTATGCAGCCTACTTCCACTCCCAGGATTCAGACCATGGCTGTGTCTGCTACAACTTAAACACTGTCCATCAGAGTTGTGTGTGCTATATAGATATTGCTCTATATCTATTATCTGGTTTCTGTCTTATAATTCTCCTGTGGTTTTGCATTCTGACCTTGTATTACAACACTCTTATACAGATTTCCTAGACAGTTATATTTGAAGGACAGTATGGGCAACAGTGATGAGTAATACCTCATTATTCAGAGCAACTGCATCACCCACAATGCCATACAATACCAATGTAAACAGTACCAGTACAGGGTATCATTCTTGTATTTCTGGGCACAGTGTTGGTATCTGGCAGACCTGTGGGGGAAATGTTTGTTAGCACTACCTGATTGTTGCCACACACAGTACCAGATTCCACATTACTATCATGCACATACATCTCACTCTGTTACTGTACACAGTCTGGCCACTGCTTGACAAGATGGGGTTGTAAATGGGACATACCTGGCTTCTTAGTCTCATAAAGTTTTGGGGAGTTGCTAGTGTGCCAGCTTTGTTCTCATAGATGTGTGTCAATCAGTTGTATTTCCTGTTTGCTGCCTATTTGTCTGGGATCATTCCACTCATTTCCCAGGGGGACAGGTTGACAGGCAACATATATGGGCCTCTTTACTGGACATTCTTGACATATCTGTACAGTTGTGGGGTATGATTCTGTATGCAGACTACTACCACTGGCAGGATTTGAACCATGGCTATGTGTGCTAAAAAAACAACAGTTTACATCTCAGTTGCATGTGCTATTTGGGTTTTGTTGTCTGCATTTTCCCAGTTTTCTGTCTATGTGTCTCTCAGTTGTACTAAATGGCCTCTGGGGATTACACCAGTCATATACGGGCATTCCTACACATACTATTTATGGTGCACGGTGTGGGTAATGATAAATACAACAGTACTATTACATGATTGCAAATCTACATTACCATATGATACCAGAGTATACACATGCAGTCCAGCAGTTAGACCTTTATTGTCAGGCTATTACGCTTTTATTTACATACAAACTATATGAAACTCTTCCTGCCATATTCTCCAGTGTATGCAGTACTTGTCTTAAACAATACAGATTTTATGCAGGCAATTAATTTACTAATACTTTTACATTTATTTCCTATGACAGTAAATGCAAGAGTATTACTGACCTGCCTCACATCACAACCTCTCCAGGCGACTTCCATGGGCCTCCTGGTTCACGGCCCGCTCAATTGCAGCTGTGGAGGACATAAGAGGAATATTTAGCCATAACTATCCATGTGATACATGAGCTGGCAGTTAATACACATAGTGGGGTGATACTTACACACAGCTGGTACAGCCCATGCTATTCTACCTCTTGGATTCACTGGTCCAAGAGGTCCCCCTTATGCTGCTTCAGGTCAGCATAGTGATGCCTGGCCTGCTCACCAGTTCGGGGTATGCCAGTGGCACTGGTGGGGTCACGGGTGAGATGGTCCCAGACTTCCGCCTTATATTGGGTACCCTGGTACTGGCCCTGCAGCAGTCTCTGGTCAATGTCTTTGACAAGGAGTCCTGCCATGACTCTGGACTCCTGGATGCACCAGGGCTGCATCCAAAAGTGCCCACCCTCTCCCCATCCTGACATAGTGCCTGCAGGGTAAGCTACAACCAGTTATGAGATGTATTCCTGCCTCTTGGGTTTAAGTAGGGCCAATTTCCCACACTTTTTCATGTTCGGACAGTTTTGAAAAGTGTAAGCTATGAGCAAACCTGCTTTCCTAAAGTTGGCATTGTTAAAAGGGATATAACACTGGGCACATTGATTTAGCTGGCCTACACATTGCTTATACCTCCTAAGCTGGCCTATGCAATGCTTAGCATTACTTACATTTGATTTTGCATTATATTTCCTTTTTGGCATTGATTTATTATTCATTACATCTTATATGTATGATTGGTATCCATGATTCATGTGTAAGTACACTGTATGGGATCCTTGTGTTTTATTGGGGACTTCAACACTTTTTTACAATTACATCTGACTTCTGGGCTTACTGCTGTACTCCAGCTCACATATTTATGTTATGTAGTGGGTTATGGAACATATGTCTGTATACTGATTCCTTTCACAGGATCAGTTTGAATTTACTATAGTGAAGACTTGTTTGCTGATACCTCATTCTTCTATACTGCTGTGATGGCTTGGTTGTTAACTACTGTGACTATAGTGTATAGGGTCCTGAGTTCAAGACCTGCTAGACTGTTTATTTTGTTGATGGGCAGAACAAGGGCGGTTGGATACAGAGTTATTAAGACACTTTTGAGCAGTTGTAACCGGGTTTGCACGAGGGTAAGCAATACTAACCTCGGGTTACATATGCTTACAGAGAGTTAGCTTCAGAATTTCTTAACCTGTGTGCATGATGCTTATCCCCATGCAAACGGGCTTAAACTCATTTACTAGTGCTTAAATATGCTTATTACTGTTTATTGGTGCTTAAACCTGCTTACTAGTGCTTTATTCATTATGACACTGACACCTTACATGTGCATTTCCTGCAGTATGTTATTTAGTGGGTTATTTAGTGGGTTATGGAGCAAAAATATTGGTCATGATGTGCTTTGACATGTAACATGGTATGTGCTGCAGTGGGACTCGAACCAAGAATGCCTGCTCTTAAGCTGAATGCTCTGCTGCTTCATTTGCATATATCTTCCTTATTATCCTCTTCTGCCATTTAAGCTGCATTAACCATAGCTAAGTGATGGGCACACCCGCGCAACTACGGTTAGATTTAATTGGATTTTTAAAATAATAAAACAAAAGGTTTGTTCATTTTATTTGTATTTACTTGCTGTTGTACAACAGGGGGGAATGTTGGTGGGGATATGCGGACACCTATGAGTGGTCTCGCTCATTTCTTAGCCCTTTCTGTTGTCCTTCATTACGGGGGCATGTATATTCTGAGAGCTCTCCTCTCAGACACGCCCCTGCACTCTTACACGCCCATGTAAGATTAGGAACTCAGGGATATGGCCTCATTAATATGCATGGCACGCTGCCATCCTGCTCTTAAATGACCGCCTCCATGCAGGACTAAGCTAGTCCTGCATGGAAGAATAGTAAATCCAGGGGACTGAAAAAAGAGACAGGCATTTCAGGCAGTCAGAGTAGCTTTTATGATTTAGTTTCTTGGTTTTGTAGGTGAGAAAACACTGTGGTCACTCATGCTGAGTCAGGTGCTTGGACATGTACACACAGAATGGGTATTATATTCAATGATTGGCCTAATGAGTGCCAAATACAGTGGAATGATCACTTCCCTAGATTTGGATGCCATACCCTTGCTAATAAGTTGTGCTATAAAGAAGGGCTTCTTAACTATAATTCCCAGGTCCTTCACTACTGGGTCAATTTTTAAGGGAGTGTTGTTAATGTGATAATTACAGGGGACATCATGCTTGCAGAAAGAGACAATTATGCAGTTTCTGGCATTTAGTTTTAGCCCATGGCTTTGAGATTAGTTATTTGTTTGTGGCAAACCTTCCTGAAGGATCTTGGTGCTTCTGGAGAGTTTATGTCGGGAGTGAGTTTGCAATCATTTGCAAACTTTGTCAGCCTTAAGCCTTCAGCATATGTCTTTACTTCTGAGAAGTAGATGACAAAAAGCAGTGGCCTGAGGACTGAACCCGGGGAACTCCACTAGTGTCAGGTCTCCTGAGGATGTTATATCCACCCACCCTAATTCCTTGGGTTCTATTTGTGAACCAAATTGCAATCCAATGAGTTAAACAGGGATTTACATATAGTTGGAAGAGTTTATCAACTATGCCTGAATAAGGAATGGTATTGGATGTCTTTGTGAGATGTATATATCCAGAGTTAACATTTTTCTCCTCATCCATTGCTTCTATGACCTTCTTAAAGAAGTCACCTAGGTTAAGTAGGCAGGATCCACCTTTGACAAAATCGAGAGTTTGAAGTTGGTCAGTCTTATAGGCCTGTAGGTGATCTGATTGGTCAATCCCCTACCTTTATAGAGGGGGATTCTGTTGTAGTCCTCCATTCATTTGATATAAACCCTGTTTAGTGGCTAATATTAAAAAGTTTGTGTAGAGGGTTTGACAGGCTATGCTTCAGGCTGACCAGTAGGCATCCTTGTATATTAAATGGTGCCATGGAAGCGATGTTCTTGGCCATTGATAGTGCATTGAGGACATGTTCCTAGGAGATTTGAGGAGGAAGTGTACACACTGATAACTACAGGGAAAGGTCTGGGAAAGGGGAAGGAAGAGTGCAGTGAAATTAGATTATCTGCTAATAGATTTGCTATGTCTTCATACTTGGAGTACATGACATCATTTACTGTTAGCCCAGTAAAATTTTCACCATTATTTGTGAGATTTCAAACATGGTTAGATAAAAGATTTGTGATTGTCTTTTGCCTGGGTTGATATTGCCTTGTATCTTGGTTCATTTAGTCATGGTCTAAACTTATCTGTTAGCCTTAGCAAGCATTTTTGCTGGTTGCAGGATGACACCTTTGCTAAGTATTATAAACCATGGATGGAGGGCATTGACTCCTGCTAGGATATCTATTTTGTTTTTAGCAAGCAGAGATACAATATCGTTGGAATTTATTGTTATAAAGTAGAACTTGGGCTATTAAGGTGGTATTGGAGTCTCATATTTTTAAATGGAGGTTGGTTGCTAGTTTTGCTGTGTGGCAAACAGCATTACAACAGATTTTGGGCACCAAGAGTCAATTGGTTGTGCATGAACCAGTGGCATACATTTTGAAATCTGATTGGAAATCTTCTTATAACTTAATGGCCTAGCATTGTTTCCATTTGCTAGTTTATTAATGGATTTATAGTTCACTGTAAGTTTCTTGATGACTTTAAATCTCATCAGCAATTTTTTGACATGTATAAGAGGTTTGTGAGGTTAAGCACCCATAGCAACTTATAGTCAGCATAGCACAAACAGCGTAAAGATAAAACAAAAGAACAACAGGGCCTAAAACCTTGCACAGCTACTGTTTCAACAAAGCAATTAAATGAATGTCATGACATATCCTTTTAAAGAACATGGCTGCACTATAAATGGTATAGGCAATAAAAATAAAGTGCAAGCCACACAGGGATAAATGCTCCAAAACCAATTGTAATTAAAGAAGTAAAGAAGTAAATGATGGTACTTAGGAGCAACCCAGCATATAGACCAGTCTTCAGCATCAATATAGTCCCAATACGAAAACAAAAGTCTGTGTTATTGAATCATCCAAGAAATAATCCACCATGAATAAAACCAGATATATTTATTTAGGCACATAAAAAGGTAAGCGCTTTCGCCAGAAGGCTTCCTCAGACCTTTAACAAACAGAAATACAGACTGTTGGACATCTTATATAACAGGTATTCAATTAAATAATTAACTGGATGACATCATCATGAATTCTTTCAACAAATTCTTAAAGTCAAAGGCATATAAAAAAACATTTCTCTTACATATGACTTGTTCATTATAAAATGTATGGATAAAGCATTATTACTAGACTGGATACGTATTTGGTAAAGGTGTTCTCGTATCCTGTCCCTGAACCTTCTATCAGCTTTACCTACGTAGAAAGCAGGGCAGGAGTTACACATTGCGATATAGACTACATGTTCTGTGTTGCATGTAGCACTAACCTCAAACTGAAAACATTCAGAAGTAATAGGATGAACAAACATATTATAAGTAGAAATATAAGAACAAAAAGGGCAGTTATTACATGGATATGAATCATTTCTACATGGGCTATTACTAACGGCTTCCATTATATTGGGATAACATAAAATTCTATGTAAATTCTTCTTATCTTTGAAAATGAACTGTGGATGTTCACCAATGATATATTTAATTAATGGATCTGCAGTCAGCATCCTCCAATGTTTAGAGATGATCTCTCTGACTTCATTGAAGTCATGTGTATAAAACATAGAGAATTTCTGTTTAGTCCCTACATCTTGATTTATTCCTCTATTGTTATGAGGGCTAGAATATACAGCTGCACCATGATCCCATACTTCTCGCAATGTATAATTCCTGCCCTGCCTTCTACGTAGGTAAAACTGATAGAAGGTTCAGGGACAGGATACGAGAACACCTTTACCAAATACATATCCAGTCTAGTAATAATGCTTTATCCAAACATGTTCTTGCCACAGATATTAATCACACCTTTAAATTTATGGTTCTTCAGGTGAATAACTCCAGTTTTAGAGGGGGAGATATCAGAAGCTATACGGAAAGAACAGAGATTAAATGAATTGTTAGACTTAAGGCACATGTCAGTCCGGGCCTGAATGATAACATTTCCCTTAAACCTGTTTTGAGAAACAGGAGACTATTTGTTAGGTAAAACCCTAACACTATTAGCTTTCAGTGTTTTATATCAGATTTGTATAACTTGACTGATTTTTACTGAAGTTTTAATACAATCTTTATATAATTATATATAGTTTTGATTGGACATTTTTGGAATATTAATTTTATAATGAACAAGTCATATGTAAGAGAAATGTTTTTTATATGCCTTTGACTTTAAGAATTTGTTGAAAGAACTCATGATGATGTCATCTAGTTAATTATTTAATTGAATACCTGTTACATAAGATGTCCAACAGTCTGTATTTCTGTTTGTTAAAGGTCTGAGGAAGCCTTCTGGCGAAAGCGCTTACCTTTTTATGTGCCTAAATAAATATATCTGGTTTTATTCATGGTGGATTATTTCTTGGATGATTCAATAACACAGACTTTTGTTTTCGTATTGGGACTATATTGATGCTGAAGACTGGTCTATATGCTGAGTTGCTCCTAAGTACCATCATTTACTTCTTTACTATAAATGGTATGGTTCACAGTCAGCAGGCAGCATATTTACCTTCCTGTTGCATCTTTTAATGTGGCTAATTTGGATACACATGCTGAAAACACTTCATAGTTTTAATTTTGAGTTTATACAAGGATAGCCAAAAGGAACCAGCCCTTATGACAATCATGAATAATGCATAAGACCATGCATGTAAATTTTGCATGCCTAAAATCTGAATTGGCCAGATTTCTGTAATGCTTTTAACAGGAAACCTGAGACCCAGGGAAGCAGATAATGGTTTGGTGAAGCAACGTCTAGGAATAATGCTGCATTAATCATTACTGGGTGACTGGATGGAGCCTATACTAACTTAAAAACAGGAGAAACACACAATAACTTGCCATAATTTAAGCAGTCTCGGAACATGTCTATAACTGGCTCTTTGCTTTTCAATAGACATCTCTGATATAATCTGATTATTTCACTTATAAAGGAAAAACAAGATAAGTTATTTATCAGGCACTTTCTACTGGATGTCAAAGTGTATTACATTATTTTATATATGCGTATGTGTTTTTATGTGTGTGCATGAGTATATATATATATATATATATATATATATATATATATATATATATATATATATATATATATATATATACAGGTCCACTATAGAATTTTGAAATTCCACAATCCCGACATTCCAAATACCGACGGTCAGAACCTCGAGATTCTGAAATCTCAAAAGTAAAAAAAAAACAAACAAACAAACAAGAACACATCAAAAAACACATTTATGCATTGAGGCAAGCCCCAATGCACACCCCCTTGCAACTTAAGTATACTAACTCCAATATCGCACTACAGTGAAGAGAATGGTAATGTTCCCGTTCCGCACTGTATAGCAATCTCCATTTACAGGTTTCAAGATTCCACAATCTCGAGGTTCTGAGCATCAGTATTTAGAATGTCAGGATTGGTTAATTGTGAAATTCTATAGTGGACTATATATATATATATATATATATATATATATATACACACACACACACACACACACACACACACACACACACACACAAATATATGTATACATACAGAGTGGTATACAGCATGGCTATGGTATGGAGGATTAAGGCTCACAAAACTGGAGCAGTAGCCATTACATACACTCGTTTCAAGACAAACTGCCACATAAACATCATGTTACACATTTTCCAAACAGTACAAACTGGAATCCTCTGTAGAATTACAACTGTTTATTAATTTGGTAATTATTATTTAGTTTGTTACCTACTTACTTCCTTATTCAACTGCATTTTTTAACTAGATGTATGAGATGATCGATCCTTTTCAGTCATTACTTGAGCCAGAGGGTAAAAGCATAGACAAATAAACATCAGTAATTATAGTAACATGAGCATTAATAACAACAGTAACATCTCACTGTCTGACTATGCATTTTTCTTGTAAAATTAGAATTGACATACAGGTAGTGACTTTGCTTGAAATTTACAAGCACTTGCAAACAATTATGATGGAGAAATAATTGAACCACTTCAAACGTATTCTATAAACATTTCCTTCACTGCATTTAGGAACAATGTTTAATTTTGTGCAAACTTTCCCTTTATGGCAATTACATACTTACATTGAGAGGCAGCATAATGTAGAAGAATTAGGCAGCATGCCTTCTTTTTTTTTTTTTTTTTTTTAAACAAAAAAAAATATATTTCATGTATGACATTTTTCTCCTTAGGAGTTAGATAAGAAACAGCTTAGTATGTGCATATGTATACCGGTCCCCTACAGATGCTCAAAATTTTAAAACATCGACTTTCATATGGCAGAGTTGATATATATAGTTGGGGGGTGGGGGGCACAGCCCCCCACATTGGGGGGTGTTGTTGGTGAAGCCCCCCGCCTATTTCCATTTAAAACATGAAAATACAACAAAAACTACACATTTTAAATGAAAATAGGTGGGGGGGCTGTGCCCCCCACACCCCCTAACTATATATATATATATCAACTCCAGAGTCGCACAACATTGGGGAGTGGGTCAAATCGCTGTTAAATGCCTTGAATGCTGGTTGACGACCAAATAGTCTGTCGACTAAATGAATGTTGATCAAATGGTCTGTCGATCTTATGAAGTAGACCCATATATATATATATATATATATAGGTTCATAGGTTAGTACTAGGCTAACTGCCCTTGCGAGCCATTTTAAGCTTAGCCAATTATCCCCTGTGAGATTCAAACCCTGTAGCTTGTGTTTGTAAGGCAAACACCTTAACCATTAGGCCACTCTCCCAACCCCATATATATAAGCTTAGCCAGAACGTGTTGCCTTTCACCACCCCCTTAGATTACTTCCCTGTGCCTCTGTCCAGCACAGCCATTGAAGTGATCCCCGGGGTAAACTTTCTGTTTCCCATCCACTTGTCAAGGTTTCTGTTGAAGAGTGTTAGCGAGGAGCTCTGCCTAATGTAGATTGGAATCTTGTTCTAGAGCATTGGAAGTCTCTCGGTCAGGAATCTATCCCTCCAGTACGTCCTATTTATTGTTGTGGTGAGGTTTTGATCCCTAGAACATGTGGCTCGAGGGGATATGGTTTTCTTTAGGTGGAACATGTCCATCAATTCTGGGTTGGGCATGGCCTTGTATGTCAGGCAGAGATCATCTCTGAGTAGGTGGTATGCAACCGAGTACAGCTGGAGTTTCTTCAGTCGAGCTGCATAGGGCGTCTGTTTGAGGCCAGTGATCCTCTTGGTGAGGTATTTCTGTGATCTTTCTATCTGTTGCAGGTGTCTTGTAAGGTACATCCCAAATGGGGCATTGTACTCTATGATGGGTCTGATGAGTGATTTGTAGAGTGGCACAATGACCTCTTTTGATCTGGATGCAAACCCTTTTGTGATTAGGTGGGCCACATAGAAGGATTTTCTAACCACTTTGGCAATGTGATTATCAAAGGAAAGATTACTATCTACTTGGGTCCCCAGATGCCTTACTACGTCTTCCGTATTTAGGGGGCTACCACCTATGTGGTAGTTTGTGGGTACCTTGTTTTTTCCAAAGGGGATGACTATGCACTTTTTGGCATTTAGCTTGAGGCCATGGTTTTGATACCAGGTATCTGTCTCAGTGAGACCCTTTTGGAGGATGTCTGTGTCAGCTGGAGAGTCAATTATAGCCCTAATCTTGTAGTCATCTGTGAACTTGGTCAGCCATAGTCCTTCTGTGCTTGCCTGTACCTCTGAGAAGTATATGCCGAACAGGAGGAGTCCTAGGACTGAGCCCTGGGGATTGCGACTTGTAACCGGTTTTGAGTTTGACTTAGCTTCTGCAATTCTTACCATGTGGGTTCTGTCTGTGAGCCAGTTGGCAACCCATCTTGTGATGTTGAGGTTGATGTTTAGGGTGGGGAGCTTGTCTATAATACCAGAATGGGGAATGGTGTTGAAGGCCTTTGCGGGGTCTAGGTAGGCTGTGTGGATCACCTTTCCCTCATCTATTGCCTTGGTAACTGTCTCAAAAAAGTCCACCAGGTTTAGGAGGCATGATCTGCCCTTAACAAAGCCAAACTGGGTAGGGTCCAGTGTTTGGAGGTTCCCAATGTCTCTGTTAATGAGATCCATGATGATGTGCTCCATAGCCTTGCAGACCAAGCTAGTCAGGCTTATAGGATGATTGTTCCTGGGGTCTGTTGTGGCTCCACCTTTGTGGAGTGGGATAATCGTTGCTGTGCGCCACACTATCGGCATGTAGCCTGTGGAGAGGCTGAGTTTGAACAGTGTGTTTCGGTGAGGGGTTAGTTCATCTTTGAGCTCTTGGAGGATGCAGCCTGGGACACCATCCAGTCCCATTGATGCTGTGTTTTTGGCCTTGGAAAGGACTGTTTTAACCTGAGTGTCTGCGATTTCAGGGTCACTGCATTCTTTTGGTATGATTATGGGCCCTTTTGGAGGTGAGAGGGGGGTGAAGTTTGCACTGAAACTGTCTGCCAGGATGATGGCGAATTTGGTCGGTTCAGTGTATTTTGTGCCATTCTGCACTAACTCTGAGCAGATCTGAGAATTGCCACTTAGATTCTTGACATACCTAAAGAATGCCTTGTGGTTATATTTGGAGTCCTTGGCAATTTTTTTTTCGAAGTTAGCCTTGGTTGATTTTATGAGGCATCATAGTTTCTTGCTGATACTGATCAGGGATGTCTTCCCTTCTTGGGATTTTACTCCTTTCTGTACTAGTTTCCTCCTTCTGTTGTATAGCTTGTTTATGGCAGGGGTCCACCAGACTGGTTTCCTTTTCTTGGAGGAGTGAGTCTTGGTTTTGCTTGGGAAAGCCCGATCCATGCATTTGTGTAGGTGCCCATAGAGTGCATTAGTAAAGGATTGTGCAGCTTGGGCAGCATTATCCTTTAGCATGGGGGCTTTGAAACTTTCAACCTTGGACTTAAGTAACATGAAGTTTGCTTTTGAAATGTTTTTCACAGTGGTTTCTTTGACCGGAGTTGGGGGCAGAATGTGGAGATCCAGAGTGATTAGTTTATGGTCAGATCAAGCCAGTGAGGGGTTTACCTCCGGTGTGGAACTCCGGTTGCCCATGTTGGTGATGACCAGGTCCAGTATGTTGTTACCTCTGGTGAGGGTGTTGACAGGGGCGCCACCCTCCCAACCCCATATATATATATATATATATATATATATATATTTTATAATTTTATATATATATATATATATATATATATATATATATATATATATATATATATATATATATATATATATATTCATAGGTTCATAGGTAGGTACTAGGCTTTCTGCCCGAAGGCATTTATAAGCTTAGCCAGAACGTGTTGCCTTTCACCACCCCCTTAGATTACTTCCCTGTGCCTCTGTCCAGCAGAGCCATTGAAGTGATCCCCGGGGTAAACTTTCTGTTTCCCATCCACTTGTCAAGGTTTCTGTTGAAGAGTGTTAGCGAGGAGCTCTGCCTAATGTAGATTGGAATCTTGTTCTAGAGCATAGGAAGTCTCTGGGTCAGGAATCTATCCCTCCAGTACATCCTATTTATTGTTGTGGTGAGGTTTTGATCCCTAGAGCATGTGGCTTGAGGGGATATGGTTTTCTTTAGGTGGAACATGTCCATCAATTCTGGGTTGGGCATGGCCTTGTATGTCAGGCAAAGATCATCTCTGAGTAGGTGGTATGCAACCGAGTACAGCTGGAGTTTCTTCAGTCGAGTTGCATAGGGCATCTGTTTGAGGCCAGTGATCCTCTTGGTGAGGTATTTCTGTGGTCTTTCTATCTGTTGCAGGTGTCTTGTAAGGTACATCCCAAATGGGGCATTGTACTCTATGATGGGTCTGATGAGTGATTTGTAGAGTGGCACAATGACCTCTTTTGATCTGGATGCAAACCCTTTTGTGATTAGGTGGGCCACATAGAAGGATTTTCTAACCACTTTGGCAATGTGATTATCAAAGGAAAGATTACTATCTACTTGGGTCCCCAGATTCCTTATTACGTCTTCCGTATTTAGGGGGCTACCACCTATGTGGTAGTTTGTGGGTACCTTGTTTTTTCCAAAGGGGATGACTATGCACTTTTTGGCATTTAGCTTGAGGCCATGGTTTTGATACCAGGTATCTGTCTCAGTGAGACCCTTTTGGAGGATGTCTGTGTCAGCCGGAGAGTCAATTATAGCCCTAATCTTGTAGTCGTCTGTGAACTTGGTCAGCCATAGTCCTTCTGTGCTTGCCTGTACCTCTGAGAAGTATATGCCGAACAGGAGGAGTCCTAGGACTGAGCCCTGGGGATTGCGACTTGTAACCGGTTTTGAGTTTGACCTAGCTTCTGCAATTCTTACCATGTGGGTTCTGTCCGTGAGCCAGTTGGCAACCCGTCTTGCAGACCAAGCTAGTCAGGCTTATAGGATGATTGTTCCTGGGGTCTGTTGTGGCTCCACCTTTGTGGAGCGGGATTATCATTGCTGTGCGCCACACTATGGGCATGTAGCCTGTGGAGAGGCTGAGTTTGAACAGTGTGTTTCGGTGAGGGGTTAGTTCATCTTTGAGCTCTTGGAGGATGCAGCCTGGGACACTGTCCGGTCCCATTGATGCTGTGTTTTTGGCCTTGGAAAGGACTGTTTTAACCTGAGTGTCTGTGATTTCAGGGGCACTGCATTCTTTTGGTATGATTATGGGCCCTTTTGGAGGTGAGAGGGGGGTGAAGTTTGCACTGAACCTGTCTGCTAGGATGATGGCGAATTTGGTCGGTTCAGTGTATTTTGTGCCATTCTGCACTAACTCTGAGCAGATCTGAGAATTGCTGCTTAGATTCTTGACATACCTAAAGAATGCCTTGTGGTTATATTTGGAGTCCTTGGCAATTTTTCTTTCGAAGTTAGTCTTGGTTGATTTTATGAGGCATCATAGTTTCTTGCTGATACTGATCAGGGATGTCTTCTCTTCTTGGGATTTTACTCTTTTCTGTACTAGTTTCCTCCTTCTGTTGTATAGCTTGTTTATGGCAGGGATCCACCAGACTGGTTTCCTTTTCTTGGAGGAGTGAGTCTTGGTTTTGCTTGGGAAAGCCCGATCCATGCATTTGTGTAGGTGCCCATAGAGTGCATTAGCAAAGGATTTTGCAGCTTGGGCAGCATTATCCTTTAGCATGGGGGCTTTGAATCTTTCAACCTCGGACTTAAATAACATGAAGTTTGCTTTTGAAAAGTTTTTCACAGTGGTTTCTTTGACTGGAGTTGGGGGCAGAATGTGGATATCCAGAGTGATTAGTTTATGGTCAGATCAAGCCAGTGAGGGGTTTACCTCTGGTGTGGAACTCCGGTTGCCCATGTTGGTGATGACCAGGTCCAGTATGTTGTTACCTCTGGTGAGGGTGTTGACAGGGGTGGCTCATGCTATCAGACTGCAGGACTGCAGCCCTCCCACCTAGAAACAAAAGAAATAAAAATAAATTGTGAAACATAAAATTAAAAAAAAAAATAAAAACATTATGAGTACCAGAACTTCCGCGCATGCGCAGACATACTCAGACTGCCCAGGAATCAGTGCGAACTCTGACAGCCTAAGTCAGCAGTCCAGATACAGGGAAGGTGTTTTCTGCCCCACAGATGCCCAGGAATCTGTGCGGTAGATGACCGAACAGAACAGAGGAGCTCCAGACTGCTTGATCCACAGACAGGACCAATCGAAGCTCTCGCAGGGACTGCAGGACCAATCAGGAGAGAGGTAAGTTGAGTTTGAAGCATTGAAGCCAAGCTGGACCTTGTGTGTGGCTTGCAGGGAAGCATTGAAGTTGGTCGAGCGCATTCCGGACAATGGAGTTTTGAAGCAGGAGAGAGGTAAGGTTTGCTGAAGTCAGTTGAGTTCCGGACAATGGAGTTTTGCTGCTTCAGTCAGGAGAGAGGTGTGTGTGTGTGTGTGTGTGTGTGTGTGTGTGTGTGTGTGTGTGTGTGTGTGTGTGTGTGTGTGTGTGTGTGTGTGTGTGTATAAAATGCCCCTGTTAACACATAGTGGTGGGTAGAGATACTCAGGCTTGAACCCTGTACCTTGGATGGAGGTGGCAAGGACCTGAATTCCCTACCCACCACTGTTTGTAAAAAATTGCAGATTCTTGCCTCATATTTATTCTGTTCCTCATAAAATCTGTGGTTTCTGTATCTTCAGTTTTCCTTGCAAAGGTTTGTAATGCAGTGGTGCACTGGTAGCATTGTTGCCTAACAGCTACAGGTTCTCTGGTTTGATTCTTGGCTGGGGTGCCTACTGTGTGGAGTATGAATGTCCTCCTATCCCTTACAAAGTTGTTTCTGGAGTGTTTCTCCCTGCTCTGCTGAAAATTGGCTTTGTTTTGTTCCAAGTCAGACTAGTTTCCTGGTTAACAAATGTTTAAAAATAACAGGCATTTGAATTCCAGACTTCATATTCTTCAGAAAGTACATGGTAAAACAACCTTTTATTCGAGCAATTGTCTAAGTTTATAACATGGATATTTGAAATTTGCCCATATGTTTGTGACTGTATTCCCCCATTATTGGCCTCGTCCAGGTATTTTGTGCTAAGGTTGAGAGCTATGGTGAGAACTGGATTCACTGAATGTTTTGGGGTCTGTATTCCCCCCATTACTGGCTTTGTCCACATGTTTTTTGCTAAGAGGTTGAGAGCTATGGTGAGAACTAAATTCACTGAATATGTCTGGCAGCTGTATTCCCACATTATTGGCTTTTTTCATGTGTTTTTTGCTAAGAGGTTGACAGCTATGGTGAGAACTGCATTCACTAAACGGTAGCCATTTAAGTTTGTCTTTCTCTGTTTCAGCTGATTTGGCATAGTGGTATGTTTCTCTGACTGTTTTGCACAGGGTCCCCTTGGTTCAAGACATGGCAGTGAAATGTATGGTGGTAACACAGCATTTTATTCTAGCAACTTTCCAACATTATACAAGCAATGTTTAAAATGTGTCCCTGGTTTTTGGCCCTTTGTCCCCTCCCAAGAAATTTTGGCTTTTTCTGGATTTCTTGTGCTGCAAAGTTCAGAGATACAGCTGAGTGTCGAGTAGATTTTACAAGGAGCTGAGAGATGCAGGGGAACAAATGTTTAGTGCTGCTTATGCTAAGTCTGCTTGCATTGTTAATAGCACAACAGGTAGTGTACTTGCTTTTGATGCAGAAGGTTGTGGGTTCTATTCCCACAGTAGGTAAATGCATTGTTGATACTGTACTGTTTTGTAAAGGGGGTGGATGTAGCAGTCCTTTTTGGCAAAGATACCTAGTAATTATGAACCTGTTATAAGTTTGCCATCCATTCCCTATTGCGGTATTACTAGCTTATCATTTTTTTAATGCATGCAACATAGGCAATTTATTCTTCAAGGGCAACAAGCACTTTATTTGTAGATGAAACAATGACATATAAAGTTGTTTGCTAGCAGCAACCTCTTTATTAGTTACAGATTTCTTTAATGTGGATTTTACTACTTCAGAGATTGTGCATATTTACTGATACTGGTGGACTATAGAAGGAAGCGTAGACTTTTTATGATGGAAATGTTCTGAATTGGGCAGTTTTGTCATTGGTGCATGCATTTTGTTTCATTGTTTACTGGAAAAATGTTCAAAACAATACATTTAAAATGCCCTCTAACAACTGTACTGTATTGTACAAGGAAGGTGTATCAAAGAGCATGTGTATGTTTCATGTTCAAGGGGCCTATGATTTTGAAAACAGCCCAAAGTTAAACTTTATCTGCCACTGACAAAATGTATTTTCTTTGAATGTGGGTTTCAATGCTGTTTCAATGCATGTGACTTTCAAGGGCAGAGAAGTTTTAATGCTAAGTCTATTTTCATTGTGAGACTGCATTGCTTTGTTTAACAGATATCTATTAGGGTTTGTGCTGTAAAATGCAAAATAAAACTTTCAAATGAAATCTAAATCATTGCAGAAGTAAAGCAGTATGCACATTACAGTGTTTATGGTAAATGGGGCAAAATAACCAAGGAATGGGACATTGGAATGGCTGCAGGGGGGGAGGTTCCATTCGACCATGATTTTGTGAGGGGGGGAAGGGTAGCAAACTCAGACAGCCCCAGTTGAACTATACCTCTCAGTTGTCCATATTTTTGCAGAATGAATAGATATTTGCTTCTCATTTTTGGTTTGTTCCTCATAAAATTTGTGGTTTTCTAGCAAATCATTTAGGAATGAAGTCACTAAATGACAGACATTGAGTTTCAGACGTCATAACCTTCAGAAAAATGCATGCTAATGCAAGACCTGTTATCCTATCAGCTGTCTTAAGTTTATACAAGAACAATTTTTAGTAGTGTTTGTATGTTCCCCCAATATATTTGGCCTTGTCCAGATTTCCTGCATTAAGAGGTTGAGAGGTACGTGCAAATCACTTTGTAGAATTAGGAATATCCAAACCTTCAATTGTCCCCAATTTTGGCTCAAAATGTTGCTCTCCCCTAATAATCCCTTCTCAAAATTGCAATTTTGGAAGAAAATGTGGAGGGTTTACAATTATATATAACTGGAATGATCAGAGTTATAGATTACTTTTATTTCAGAAATGCATGTAGATGCTCTTATTTTGTTAACTGCTCAAGTTAACAGTATTAATATTAAAAAGTTGTCCCTTTTTTTGACAGGTTCCCAGCTGTATTGTGTGGCAACTTTATATTTTTGCGTCACATTTTTGGTCTGTTTTTCAAAAAATTGCGGTTTTCTGGCAAATTAGTGGCAAGTCATTAAAGACTGAAGTTAGAAAATAATGGCAGACATTTGAGTTTCAGATTTCATACCCTTCAGAAAATTTGTACGGATGCAAGACCTACTACTGTTCTATTATCTAAGTTAATAAGAGCAATATTTAAAAATTGTCCTTATTTTTGGGCCTGTGTCCCACTTCTAGTTCTATGTATGGCTTTGTCCAGATTTCTTGCTCTGAATTTGAGAGGTATGAGTGTCAGAGCCATCACCGTCAGCCAGAGACATTTCAAATTGTGACATACTTGTTGCACCCCACTCCCCATTGTAGTGGCTCTGGATGTGTCCAAGGAAGGCAAGGAGCAGTTATGCAGTCTAAGTGTGCAGAGTATTCCCCCCATCCAAGATAGACCACAAGTACGACCATGGCTTTTCATCTGTCCTTGATTTTGCAGAATGTCCTGGTTTTCTGTCATATTTTTATACTGTTGATTTATGCTTCTTATTATTCAGGAAATGCATGCTGTCACAGTGCCCTGTTGCTCTGTTTAAGTAGCAATGATTTAATGACCATCAGGTAAGCTTGTTGGAGATTGTTAGATGCAAGTAAGCTTTAATAAGCATACTGTTAAAGAATTACCGGCATTGAAAGCCTTTTTGTTGTTGCCATGCAGAAAATATTTACATAACTAGAAAATGTATAAGCCTTGGGTATTGAAATGAATATGACAGTATTTGTAATAAAAGGACAGGATTGCAGTATTTTCAGAAGCTCATTACATTTGTTGGAGACTTGCAGTCGTCTTTTGTTGGAGACTTGTAGTCATCTTTGCAGGCTTTACCCGTAAACTAAACAGAATGCCAGTCTATCATGTATGGTCCATAACTTGTGCAGGAATCCGTTAAGCAATTTATCTTGAGCTTGTTTCTTGTTTGCTGTTCATTTTTTACTTTGGTCATGTCTTCCCCATGAAACAAGTAGATAGTTGTGTCAGGCAGCAGGTCTTTTGGATAAGAAACATTTTTAGAAGTGGAGGTATCACAGAGATTGCTACTTTCAGCATGTTACTTGGTAATTTTATAAAGCTGAATATAAATTATAATTAGAACTGCAGTGCAAGGAGTAGTGATTTGAGGTGATTGCTGCTTGTTTTTTTATACTTGATTTTGACTGGCATTCTAGTAATGTATTTAAAAAGTAATTTATTTTTTCATGCCTCACAACCTGTTTCCATCTGGATATTAAGTAAGTTGTCATGTAGCCAATGCATTGCAATATTTTTTTCTTCTACACTTCATTTTGTCTTGATTGGACTCTTGTAATGACTGTTTGGCACCCAGGGCAGCGTATTTAATTAAAGTTCCAGTTGTTGTGGTTTTTAGCATAGCTCCACCCCTTCCTAGTTGGCCACACCCCTTCCAGTTGGCCCCACCCATTCCACTGTCTCCTGCAGCCCTCCTTTAATTTGAAGTCACCAGCCGCCACTGGGTGTTGACCAGTTGATCCAGGGCATTTGAGTTTATAAATTCTAGGAAATGTTGGGCAAGGGAGTTAGTACTTGAGTAGTTCTCCCAGTTAATGTTTGGGTAATTGAAATCACCCAATATCAGGGTGTTTGTTAGGACCTTTATGTTTTCCAATGTTTCTAGAAATGTGGAATGGGGGTACTGGGACATGGTGGGTGATCTGTAGCAAGCTACAATTTGAACTGCAGTTTTGCCCGCTGTTAGTTGCACGTGGATGATCTCTGAAGCATTGTGCTGTGCCTCTAAGCTAGAGGTGTGGGTATCCTTGATGAATATGGATACGCCCCCACCTTTTATATTTCAGTCCAGGTTTTGTGGCCGAAATGTATACATACACACACACACACACACACACACACACACACACACACACACACACACACACACAAACACACACACACACACACACACACACACACACACACACACACACACACACAAAACCACATACAATCTCAGGATTCAATACATTTTATGTAGGCTCTATGTAGGGCCTATACAGAATGTGTTCCTGTACACAACCACTGTTCATACTCGGCAGCATGCAATGCATATTAATTATGGTGTGCTGCCAAGCGATATCACAGTAACACGGATATTGAATCTGTGTAAGCAACACTTTACAGACAGTCACTTAATTGTAGACTGTTCAGAAAAATTTGGACAGTTGGCAAGCACATCACAATACCTTTCGGACAGCAAACCTGAACACTGAAAGGTTTACAACAGATTTAACTTCTAAAAATTGCAAATTGAAAATTAAATTGCAATTTTATTTATTTTTTTTTTTACATTTATGTGCTTGTTTGCGAGGTTCACCAGATTGCTTAGCTATGCTTAGCTGTATTCACATATACAGCAGACATCCGCTAGACATCTAAAATAGAAACCATATGTATTCAATTTTAATTAACGTTTTTTTCATGTGCTTGTTTGCGTGGTGCAGCGCATTGCTTAGCTATGCTTAGCTTTGCTTACAGATGCAGCAGACATCTGATAGACATCTAGAAATTGAAACTGGATGCATTCAATTGTTGTAGTTCTGCGTTGCTAAGTAACGCTCAAACCTGCACAGCAAAGCTGCACTACGCATACAGGCACCTTTGTAGTATATGTGAAGATATATGAGTTCTTTCACTATCCCAGTGACAAGAAAGTTGAGTTATGCCTTCCAGTATAGTAGGTCCTGGGTTCCAGTCCTAACAGTCATACTTTTTACATTTTTTTGCTGTGAAAATGTGTCAGGTGAATGAAACATTGGTTTAGTTGAAATTAAAAAAATGTTACATTTAGAAAGGCTGCACGATGCTAAGCAGCACCTTTCCAGTTTTTGCATTGCTAAGGTTCTCTTAAACATGGTTTGTGTGAGTTTGCATGATGATAAGTGATGCAGCACTTTTTTGAGACTTACAGTATAACATGCAAGGGTGGGAATGCAGCCTATATAAAGGCCGATAGGTGGGAATTTCACATCATTATTTGGAGTGTTACCTCAGACGTGGGTATATGGCTGCTGCTGTAGGTGAGGGTGTGGTCCTGTGTGCAAAAGTGGGGAATGCAGGAGTCCAGAGTTTTTGTTGGACTCCTGGTACAGCATTATGGACCCTGGCTGCTGCAGGGTGACTACCAGGGCTCAGAGTGTAAGTCTGAGGCCTGGAATTATTTGGTCAGGGACCTGACCAGTATTACTGGTATCCCCCACACTGGTGAGCAGTGTCATCTCCAGTACAATGACCTGAAGCATAGGAAGTGGGGAACCTTTGACACCTGGGTCCAAGAGGCTAGGCTGAGCACACCCCACAGATATGTAAGCATGTTTTTCCAGTAATTTATAAATATACAAGCTGAATCTGTGCAAAACTGGTATGCATAATGATTTGCTTCTCTCACCGCAGCTGCAGAAGAAAGGGCTCACAATATCCAGTCCCATGCAGGGCACTTGGCCAGGATGAGGCAATCATGTGGTAAGTAGGAAAATCATCAAAGTAATAACTTAATGCATAACTTAATAATACAATAAAGTAAATACAGATTTTGCAGTCTTAACAGTCAGGTATGACATATCTGGAACATCTTACATCTTTATTATTGTGTCTCTGCCTACCTGAAATGGTAACATAAGTTAAAGCAAGTAAGCATGCAGTACTGTGTAGCATAGCTTCCAACCATCAGTTAATGTTGGGGTCTACCCAGATTAAGAGTCATTGTTATGGTCTGCTCATTGTCTGAAATATACTGTAGGTTGCACTCAATAAATGAACAGAGTATATGGGTTAGTTAACAGAAGTTCTAAACAGCTATCCATGGTCTACATTTCAGAGTTGAAACAACATTAATCAATCCATTTTAAAAGGTGATAATGCTTCTATAAGTAATATTTTCAAATAAAGTGTTCACTATTCCTGTATTCACTGCATGTGTGCTCTAATCTAAAACCAGTCAAGTGTTACATGTAACTGAATAAAAAATGCAGCAACAAATGTCAGAAATAAATGTAGTGCAATACACATAGTAAGGTTCAAGCCAGTGTTCAGCTAATTTTATCTAAAATAATACTGTATATTCCGCTCAGTAAATGACCATGGTATTTGGGTAAGTTAACTGATGTTGTGGACAGCTATCCATGTGTCTAAATGCCAGATTTTAAGAAACATTATCAATAAAGTTTAAAAAGAGATTGTGCTTTGATAGGTAATCTTTTCAAAAAAGTGTTCATTATTCCTGTATTTACTGCATGTGCGTTCTAATCCTACACCAGTCGACTGTTACATATTAACTAATAAATAATGCAGCAACAAATGTCAGAAATAAATGTAGTACAATTCTCAGATTAAGGGTTAAGCCTGCGTTCTAATAATTCTTCCTGAAATATATGGCAGATAGCACTCAGGAGGGAACAGGATATATGTTTAGGTTAACAGATGTCCTACACAACCATACATGTGTGTAACTTCCAGGTTTCAAGCAACGTAAAGCAATACAGTGTAAAAAGAGATGGTGCTTTGATTTATTTATTATTTGTGAAAGTCCAGCTAGGGCAGAGCCTATTTTCAGTGGAGGCCCAGGGGGAAATGTTCCAGATGCATGTTTTTGAAAGTGAGCAGACACTGGAGTACCTGGAGGAAACCCATGCAAACACAGGTAGGACATGTAGACTCCACACAGAAGGCACCCCAGCTGAGAATCAAACCAGAGAACATCTTGCTGTGAGGTGACAACATTAACTGCTGCACTACTGCTCACTATTCTTGTGGTTATTGCTTTTGGTTTCCTATCTGATACCACACACAGCTCTGCATGTGTGCAAATGTATGATTTCACACAAAATGTTCCAATAAAAGTCTTAAAGGAGATGGTACTTTGAGAATTCATATATTCATATAAAATGCACATTATTCCTGTAGTCACTGGTTGTGGGTTCTAACCCAATGGCAGCCAAATGGGAAATGACAAGCTGCCTAGTGTATACGAGCATACCTCTCAACTGTCACGATTTTTGCAGGTCCTTGATTTGAAAATATATGACATTACTTGGAATGCAGTTTAATGGAAATTTATCAGAACACCTTCCTACTAATGTATGAGCACACTATGAAAAAATGTTCCCTATAGTTGATCCTTTCTATCAATATTTGGTAGGGCTTGGCCCATAATGTTCCATGCTAACAGTTTGAGAGCTATATATATGCAACACCATCAATACAGTATTAGCAGTCACTGTTTTCACAATTGAAATCTAACATATGTAGAAGTATGTAGTAGTAGTCTGTGTAGTTACATTATCTGCAAAGTTACTAATGTTATTTTTTCTCTCTCTCACCCCACCCCTTCTCTACTTTAATTTATTAATTATATTTATTATTATGATTTGATATTAATATATTATTTGTAATTGCCTCTTATGTTGGTCTTATGTATAATTTAATATTGCTTTGCTGTTAAAATACTTTCATTTAAGTTATTTATTGTTGTGTAAATCATTATATCCTTTTCTATTTCTTTCCATTACTCATTATTATTTTCTATTATGTTATTAATTGCATCTGTTTGGTTATAATTATTTTTTACCTTATGTCTATATTTAATTTCCTACAGTGCAACAAGGTTAGCCAGTTCCAGGAGATCCACCTACATTGGCTCCCCAAGCCATGGCACCAGAGCTTAGCACACCTAGGTTGCAGCCTGTTGGTGCCCCCACTGCTGCCCCTGCACTACCTGCTCCTTCTGGTATTTCCCCACAACAGACTTTGGGTGTGCAACCTCTGGGAGTGGAAATGGAGTGGGTGCTTATGTCACCCATGAAGAACTGCCAGACATGGTGAATGGGCTGCTGCGCCATATTGTTGGTGCATGCCTATGCCAGATGAAGAGTGTGCTGTCCATCCTGGTGAGGCAGCCTTGTCCCAGGCACTGTCATCAACCACTGGTTCCACAGCAGCAGTGAAGGTATAGTGCTGACAGTCCTATGGGTGAGGACTTGAGTCACACTGCTACTGTGTCTGACGTCCATGGGACTGGGATTCCACAACACTCTCCTCAACCAAGGTGTTTACCCCACTCTTTTGTCACACACCAGCCCTGTCTACTGTCTAGTCTGCCTTGTCTGTCTGCAAAAGTTTCCTCATCTTCCCAGCTTAACTACCCCACACATACTTATGTACATCCCACAACATTCCACTCTCACCTTAAAAAAAAAAAAATGGGTACCTGTCCTCCCAAAAAATATAGTTCCATACATGGCTCTCCTTTTCACACACTTAATTTGGTCCAGTTGACTTAACAACACACTTATGTTGTTCTCATCCCTCTCTCTGAGGGTGACAGTCCAAATTCATCTAAAAAATCAGTTAAGGTGCATAGTTATTGCTGTACAAGAAATGAATAGCCATGGTTCTTTCCTACACCCTCCCTGCACATATCTACATCTACCTACCTTTTACTGTGTTTTGCCCCTGCTTGCACCCCATTTCCCCACTGTCCATTCTCCCCATTTTTCATTTCTTTAAAGATTTTTTGCACGATGCTGCACAATGCGCAGTGTTGTTATGCAAAGCTAAATGGTGCTATATTAATATATGTGCGTGAAATAATATTAATCACGTTCAAAAATTACACCTGCTCCCTATTCTGGACCAAGGACCATCACACCTGTAGACCAGTGCTTCAATCAACCAAGCCACACAGCTGTTAAAGCACATGTGTTTTAAGCTAAACATAATACTTGCCATTTTCCCATCATTAAGTATGTTTAAGCAATGTTGCACATTGTGCCATGTCACACAAATTTGATAATAGAGTAATAGAAAAATGGAAATGTAATTTGTACTCTGGTATAGGAATGCATCACTATAAGCCAAACACATAATAACGGATATATGTGATGTCTCTAACAGTAGGTAACTATGCAATTATATCTGCAACATTTAAAAATACACCTGATAAAACATTAATGGAAAAATAGGTATGTAACTCGGACTCTGGTGGAGAAATACATCCTTATAAAGCCATACACATAATAATAGATATAAATGAGGTATGTAACAGCATGTAAGTGTGCAATTATATATTGATAAATACAGCGGCTGCAACAGTGATTCAGTAGCTCAGTCTGTTAAATCCCTTAAAAATATTAATTTTGTTCACACGATCTTGGGTTCAAATCCAGTGGTGCTAGAATGTAAAATGCATGTATGTATGTGTACCTCACCAATTTGAATTCTGATATGTATGACTGACTCATCACCTATTTATCCATCCAAAGCAGTACAGATGGAATGTCTGCTTTTCAATGATGGAAGTCAAGGGCCTACTGATAGGAACACAGTTAACATATTTAACATATTCCCATTACAACATTAGAAAGTATATACAGTGTCAGGTCATGCATTATTATACATTCACAGAGGATTTGGAAGTATATAATTCAAATGAGGCCCAGTAATTTCAGACTGCAGCACACAATGATTTGCTGCTGATATTACAGATAACCACAGCTGCACAAGTAACACACACATATGGAGGTTGTGCTAGAAGCAAGGGCTGCCAGCACACACATTCCAGATGACTACCATAACATAACACCTGACTTGGTGGTTGTCCAAATGGTTGATATAATGGTAAATGTAACCCCTACCTTGTTCTAGGACACAACACCCATGTTGCCTTTTACTCTGTTAATGATACCTTTGGCTACCATACTTACCTTAAACACATACATCAATTTCCTGTGAGATGGGTACCCTCAATCAGGCTCTGGCTGTACACCAAGGCTGCCACAGGTCACACCATTACTCACAAGTTTTGTTTCCCTCCACATTCTGCAGCTGCTCTGACTATGCTTATTGGCTGCAGCAGCAGCAGCTACAGCCTGCAGGACACACATCTGTATGTAATAAGTATCTAGTACAAACATTCTGTCCCTGCTGACATAGTATCTTTATCCCAGTACTTTCCACACCAACATATGAGAAAGGGTATGAATTATACATTAGGGCCTTATATCTTGTTGAATAGTTGCATGGATTTGCCTGATTATACTGCAAATCAGCTGTGTATGCTGCAATTAGCATTCCTGAACCACAGACTGATTCACAGGCAATCACCTGCTAATGAGAACCATATTAAAAAGGGAAACTCCTAGCTAGGGAAACCATTCTATATGAGACTTACTTTCTATGGTGAACTCATTGGCACAACACCTATATCTGTATCTTTCAACAGAGGAGTATTGTACTCCATCAGGTATGTAAACATTTTGTTTCCAACATGATGCACATGTTTGAATATACTTAGGGGTAATAGGGATTACATCAGTAAGCTTTTCTTAGAGCTGTACCGATGACATGACATTAATCTGCACCACCTACACAGGATGTAGACTACAGCAAAGGTATAATGCTGTCTCTTAACGCACAGGTCTCCTGGATACATCCTTTGCTTGCAGTTGTAATACTACACAGCTACTTGTTTGGCATTGCATTTCATACATATGTTATGGGGGTTGGTTTCCTGCTATGGGCCACACTACAAGTGGACTGCTGTGTTCAGTGTGTGATCATATGTGAGTATCCATCATGGCACAAACAGGAGTAGGTCAGTATTGCTACTATCCTAGTTGATTCCACACCCTTTGTATGATTGGCAACACTGTTGCATATGAGATGTGTAATCAAGCAGGGAATACTGATAGCCTTCCTTTATTGCTGTATCTGTACATACTGTACACCCACATATGTGATCCTGATGTGTTCAAATTTTTTCATATTTCAGATGGTATCTTGCATGCCAGATGGTGCCCGCCTTTCGCTGAGCCTGAAAATGACCTCATAACTGAGGTGTTATGACAACACTACCAATTCCTGCTATCCAGAGGGAGGGCAAATAGGCAAGAAAAACTAGTCTTTTGGGATGAATTGCCCATAACATAAATGCTGTGGGTCACCAGAATAGCACAAATGAGCAGGTGAGACACTGTGCCACAATCATGATCCACTCAGCACACAGACAGGCAGCGGATGTGGCCAGAGATTGACAGGTCACTGGTGGTGGTTTTGCAGTGGAACAACCTCTGTCAGCCACTGAGGAATTCCTGGCAAATCCTGCAACACAGGACAGCTCCCAGGCATCCATCACACCATATATCATGGATGTGGGTGCCACCGTTTCCAGACAAGAGGAGCATCCAGGTATGCTTATTTGGATCATCAGTGGAATACTGTAGCAGTTAGCATGTCAAGGTGTATATAGTTTTACATGAATGCCAGATGTTTTATGGGGTGGCGGAAGAAGGTTAGCTGCAGTTTTAAGATCATGCAGAGATTATGACCCACATACTTGTTAACATAGCAGCTACTGTAAATGGGAGATATTTGGAAGTCGTACCAATATTATAGTGTAACATGTGGTCCTGTTTACATTACCTCTCCCTCATATGTTTTTCAGAAGTGTTAGGAATCAGAAGAGGCTGTCCCCCTACTACTGGTAAGCCCAAAACATTTTTGTCAGAGATGTAGATTTACTTCAGGGTATTAGCTAAACTGTCATCCCAGGCCTGCTGGCTAGATTGATGTACTGTCTGCATGATTGACAATTGTACAGGTATGCTCTGACTGAACACACTTTAGGGTCATACCTATGCCTTGTAGGTGTGACAACAGTGATTGATTTTACAGCATTGTCAGGACTTTTCAGATAGGCAAACAAGTAAACTCTGCAGAGTTCTGCAGAAGAGCAGCAGAGTAGATAATTTATGTTTTGCTCATAAGAGTCTAGTTTAAAGATTTGTTATTTTCAAATACTTACTGATTTAGGTTAGAAGATAATGTCCTCATGTCCTACTATATTAGATTGTGGGTTATACAAGACTGTAATTGTAATAGCAGTTTATACAGCTTGACATATATTGCAACATAGTACTGTAGAGCATAGTAGTTTGGGTATTAATGTGATGCTTTTCCCTTTATATCACTGGTGACCTGGGAGGTTGGCCTTTGTCCCCTTCACAACCTGATGTCTGTGTCTCTTCAGACTCTGATTATGATGGTGGCCAAAGTGAGGCACAGCTGGGAGTTGCATGGGCTGAATCTGTCAAAGAGGTTTACATCCCCCATCCATTCTCATTATCGCCATACACAGTCAGTATGCCTATGCATACCTAGTCTCCTGAGGCCACAGATATTGGACAGTCGGTGGGTGGGGATATTGAACAGGGAAGTGTGGATGCTGTGGCTGCACCAAGTGCTGACACTGGCCATAGTCAAACAGTTGTTGAGGTTCCATACAGGTGGATTCATAGGGGTGCTCAAAGGAGGCCTGCTTTCCCTCCGCCACCTGTTGCAGGTGTCTCATCATATGTCACTCGGCATATGTTTAGGGCCATCATGAAGGAACAGGCACTTTCTGAAAGGAACTCCAGATGAATGCTCAGGGTTATGGATGCAGCACAGTCTGTCATCTGTGACTGCCTCCACTGTGTTGCTGATTCCCTGGATTAGTTAACTGAAGCAGTGGAAAGACATTAGTCTGAGACAGATCACACACTATCTGTCTTGGAATGCACATTTTCTGCGATGGAACATCTGGTTGAATTTGAGCGTCAGACTTGTGGAAGTAGTTCAGCAACTACAGCTACATCTGCTGAGAGTCCATGTGGCAATGCACAATCTTCTAACATAATGGCAGTACAGCCAGTGCTCCAGAGGGGAGTATGCTGTCCACACCAAGACATGGCAGGTCATGGGCTCATGGTCCTGCATGTTCCTGTGGAGGACACAGTCTCAGCAGACAGCAGTCACCCTCAGGTAGTAGTACAGTATCCGACCTTTGGCATGGAGGTGCCAGTGCAATCCCTGGCAGAGCCAGTTCTCATGTTTGGGGGTGGAGATGATGAAGTATCAGCACTACCATGCATGGCTCAAAGCTGTCCAACATACAGACATGTAGGGCTAGCATTGAGCTTGGCTGTCTTCCCGCAAGAACTCACACATCTCTGTCATGTTCAGGTCACCTACAGACACACACACCACATTTACATGGTCCATCTTGCCTGCTTCCCTTTGTGAATCACACATATGCTTGCCAACCTATTGGGTCAGCCAAGGCCTCCTGCACTCCCTTACAACACCCTGTGCAAGTGATGATACTTGTGCCACATCCCTCTCTTCCTTCTCATCGATGCAGGGAAATGAAGCTATGTGTCAGATGCACAGGGTAACTGTCTAAATTAATATGTATTTCTTTCATCCATTGTTGCCTTTTACATGCTGCTTGTACTTGGCAGTTGCAGATATTTTATGTTGCCATTTGTAATGAGTAAACCACGTTATTTTGTATACATTACACTGGATACTGTTGTAATGGCTGTGTAGTCACACAATGCAAGGTGTCTTATGGAAATGTTTATGTTTAACTTTCAGGATTGTGTAGGACACACCTTTGGCTGCACATCAACAACAAACCCAACATCAGAGCACAGGATGGAATGACAGGACAGAAGAAAAATGTCATCAGAAAGGTGAAACAGTGGGAACTGAGACTTCAACAAGCTGGGGCATACGAGATGAATCACCTATGGTTCCCCCGTGTCCATTAGAGACATTTGTCCTAAAGCAGTTCCCCATCTTATTGCGTAACTTGCACATGATTTGTGTCAGGCTGAAACTCTGCTTTACATGGATGGAGTGCCTGTTACACATCGGATGTAGTCTCTGGGCTACATGTCTGTCTCTCCAACATGTCCTATTTATACCACAGTCAAGGTGTATGTGTGTAGGATAGGTAATTCTTGTGCTACTCCTTTCCTGGATATGCAGGAAGTACACAGTGGGGTCTGACACCTCCCTGCATGCCAGGCATACACCTCCCCTCCAAAGCATGTGGAAGACAGAATACACAATTACAGCCCTGATATGGTCTGCATAGGACATGTTATGTGTGCTATGTATTGGTTTACTGTGGAACCTCTCTGAATGTTACAGTTGTCAGATATGCCTGGTTAGTTACTTTGTCAGATTTGCATGCCTTACCTTTGTTTAAAGGTTGCACAACATAGAATGAATCCCCAAATATTACTGCCCCATGGCAATCAGAGGCTAGATCACTATCTATCTGTCCATAAGTCCCTGGTTACTGGGTCAACTGTTGTAGGTGTGCAGTCAATACAATAGTTTCCAGTGGTGGATGACTTCCCAAGGGATAGTATTGGCATTTATTGTTAGTCCATGCCTCTGACTACAACTGAATGTCTGTGTCAGCCCATCCTGGATAACTGATGAGTCAGTGTGAGATTCAATGGAAGCTCCTAATTTGCAGTCATCTGCCTCAGTCAGAGACCAATGATAGTGGCCATGACTGCAGAGAAGTAAATGCCTAGAAGGAGCAGTCCCAGGAATGATTTGTGAGGGAGTCCCTGGTGATTGGCCTCATTGTAGTGGCGGACTCCCAAATGCTATTATCCTGGATAATGTCTGTCAGCCACTTGGCTATCCACCGGCTGACATACAAGTTTGTAACTAACCTCTACAATTTCTCAACAATGCCTGATGGCCTAATAGTGATAAATGCCTTGCCAGGCCATGGTAGGTGGAGTGAATCATTTTCTCCTCATCCATTGCTTTGTTTGCCACTCAATGAGGTCCACCAGGTAGGGTTGGCATGATCTGCCCTTGACAAAACCAACCTGGGTTTGGCCCAGTTTCTGCAGCCATACTACATCTTTAATGATAATTTCTATGATGATTCTTTTCATGGCTTTCGATATCAGACTATTGAGACTTCCGGGGACAGTGCTTGTCACTGCATGCTGGTTGTCCTGTGAGCAACTCGGTATTGCTGTTAATTCCATCATGGTTTGCAAGAATATTGTCACCCAAGGTGTCTGAGTCTGTACAGAGCACAGGCAAACACTGGAAGGGAACTAATACGTACACCCTGTAAAGGTAAAGACGGAGTATTTACACAGTTATTCTGCAGTTAGACATTAATTAAGCATTGCGTGCTGAAAACAATTACCTTGTGAAGAATGCTGAAAAGAGGGGAGTGTCATGAACTGATGGTGCCTGGCTACTACTACTGCTGGTCTCACCAAAGCCACACTCTGCTGGGATACAAAGCTCCTGTTATTTTACTCTCACCAGAAGCCAAACATTAGTACCAAGCTCAAGATGAGAGGTAGGCCACAGCCTGTTTGTTGATCCACAAAGTTGTCCCACATGATGCAAGGCTCTGTAGGCTTGACATACCCTTTTCCAGAAAGATACCCTGATTAGCAAACAGAGCAATTGTTTGACTTTTGCATGTAGTATGCCTTGTGTTCTGAGCTTCGTAGGATTTGACTAGGGTACTGTCCTCATGGTGGGTAGGAGCATAGCTGCTGCATCACAATACAGTGTTCAGTGTTAGGTGACATAGATGTCCAAGGTTGCTCTAGTAAGCTCCACAGTGGCAGTGATCCATATTAGTTGACAATTTCACTGCAAGTCATGCAGCCCGCCCTTCAGCAGCATAATGGTGGACAAATGTGTTACATGGATATGAGGCCTACTGCAAAGGAGTGGCCACCTTTGGCCAATGTGTTTCTCCCTCCCACATATCCTAGGTATGTCATACTGTATTTTTATGTTACTGGAGCACAATTCTGTGTTCCCACATTATTACACACAACATCCAATTGCTGTCTGATTGCTTGACAGCCATTGTAGACTTGCAAAGCCAAAGTAATGGCTGCAAAGTTTAACAAGTTTTCTGTGCATGCACGGATATCCACATCTTCACTACAAAGAGTGCCTACAGACAGTGTGTTTGAGGCTGTTAACCACAAGGATATAGCAGCATGACCTAACTTTACTGGAGTTGTACATTGTCACGTTTGTAGGTATGCTATTGTGACCCTGCCTAGTGCCTAGTAATAGTGTCATGGTTAATGTAAGTGCCACATGCCTGGCAAAGCATCATACTCAATCTACTATGTCATGACACACTGTCAGGTACTGTTGTACCTTATGATGACAATATAAAGGTGAAAACATATTAAATGTAAGCATCTGTCAGGCCACTGCCTAAACATGGCCTGTTGTGATGTATACACAAGCAGAAATCTATTGCTAATGGCATTATCACTGACTGCTGACGAGATGTGGAAAGTGTTCCCAACCCTCTACTGCTACTCCACACAAACACATCACGTGAGAGATGTGACTATATTAAAAACATTGCATCCATGCTCTCGTTCAACAGTTAGTACAAATGACAATGACTGGGTTGCCAACATGCATACCTCACCCCCTACCCCAACCAAACCCACATCACACATACCTACATGTGCATAGGTTCTTACCAGACACATAAGTAAACAGCAGACACCTCAGAAACACAAACGCAAGCTTACTACACATAATCATACCTCTGCAGAAGACAGTACACATAATAGTTCACACACCACTGTCTCACCAGTCAAACACCTAACAAAAAACCAAACATATTACTCATAGGTGACTACATCATGAGACACATTGATGTGCCTCTCACTAGGCTACTTACTGGAAAGGTCATTGTCAGCTTTCTGTGAGGTGCCATATCACATGTGCAGTCAAGTCTGTCAACATCAGGTACTGTTATGACTACGTCATACTTCCTGTTGGTTTGTATGACTTGAGACATACTTCTATGGACTGTATACAGAGACATTGACAGAGCTTATAGACTATGTGTCTTAGGCAGGTATGCCCTTGAGGTGCATTTTACCATCATCTAGGATAATGACTCAATATGAATGGAAAGTAATTGACTTCAATAATTGCTGTAGTGTGTGGTGTCATTGAACGGGGATCCACTATCTGTCAGCCTGAGATGTCCTGCTCAACAGATCTCAGTGCTTTGCCAGAGATGATTTTCATCTGCCACCACTGGGGTTCTGGCACCTAGCCAAGGCTGTTGCCACCCCCATAGTGCACCTTTCAGGCAGTGTCTCAAGGAAAGATTTTCCAATGAGAAAATGCCATCTACAACCAACTTCATGGTCATGCTGCTAAATGCTAGGAATGTCACCACTAAACTCCACTCACTGGAAGCTGTCCCCACCTTGGAAGATGCAGAGATTTGTGCAGTCACAGACACCTGTGTCAAGGCTGTGGAGAGCACTACAGCCATATGAGTCTACACCTATTTCTACATGTTCAGACCTCAAACTTAAAGCGTGCAAAGTAATGGAGGCAGTGTATACATATTCATCAAGGATAGATACACATCCATATTTGTTAGACAGTATGATTCCCTAGAGAAACTGCAGGTGCTATTGACTGCTTGTAGGGCACCTAATCAAGCTATCTCCAGCTACAGGAGCAACTACATGAATCAGGACACCCACTGTGCTTATATGCATCTACTGAGTCTATCAAGATACATGAAAAAAAGATGGTTTTGTTTAACTTTAACCACCCACCAACTGGGTAGATTACTCATGCTCAAACTCACTTGCCCAGAGATTAGTTGACTTCCTTAACTCCAATGCCCTGGACCACTGGATTGACATCTGCACAGGGGGAGCCATTGTACTGGATCCGGTGCTTACCAATATGGGTGACCACTATAGAACCTCCACTCTGAGGTCTCCCTGGTCAGATCTGACCACAAATTGTTCTTATTCAAAGTAAGAATCACACCTCACACCCCCACAGCAGATAAAGTAATAAAGTTCAACAGACCAGATTATAAACTTCTATGGGAATGGTATGAATTGCATGACTGCACCACTCTCCTCAGATGGAACAAACAACTATATCAAACTCTACACCAATGATTTATACAAACACCTGTACAACTGCATTGACTCGCCTGTACCTGACAGGAGCAAAACAAGCTCCTCATGGCACAGCAAACTTTCCTGGTTGACAGCTACCATTAGCAGGCTTTACAATAAGAGGTAGACATTGGTAACTCTCATTAGGAAGGAG
>NC_056725.1:1607121053-1607408553 GCF_019279795.1 Protopterus annectens
CATGCCTACATCTACCTACAGGGACATCAGGAGGTCATTTAGCCTCTGAGTACTCATGTGACTGTGGCTGTGGTGACCTAGGCACTGGTGGGGGGCTGTGTATCCCTTCCCTTTGCTGATCTTGCTGCAACTGTTTCCGTGGGATAAGATTGTTTGAGTATCTGTGCACATGTGGCTGGAGTATACTGCAGGGCTCTGCCAGATATATCGAGGCGCTAGAACTGTGACTTCAAAGCCCATACACATGCTCTATGATGTTCCTAGTTTGTTTGTGCGCCTCATTATGGTGTTCCCCTGTGGGTGTGTGTGCATGTCTGATGGGTGTAACCATCCATGGTTCCAACGCATAGTCAAAATCCCCCAGTAAATGGCCCTGTGGGATGTCCCCCTAGCAAACATCTGGTAGAGCTGTGATGTGTGCCAGATATGGGAGTCATAACTGACAGGGTTGCCAACACATACATTCAGGATAATCCCCTGGGCATTGCACATGACCTGGGAGTTGATGGAGTGGTACCCCTTGTGGTTAACGTAGATTGTACCCTGCTCACCAGGTGGTGCCTTGACGTGTACATGTGTGCAATCTATGGCACCCAATACTTCAGAGTATTGTGCTACATGATAGAATTGTTGCATATTTCTGGCCCTCATTTCAGGGGTAAGGGGAAAAGATATGTGCTCACTGGCATGTGGAAGCATAGCGTCCAGGAATTGGTGGAGTATCCTGGATGCAGATGCCTGTGACAACCCCATCAAGGCCCCAGATGTTTTTTAAAAAGTACCTGTAGCTAGTATCCTAAGATACCTTTGTTTCCACTGGGATGGGTTTCCCTCTGTTAGCTCTGGATCTGAGTAGAGGGTGGCAGAGCTCACTGAGTTCTTGTAATATGTCCCTGTCCACCCTGTAACACTGTACAATCTCCAGCTCATGTAGCTCCTGGAGAGTTACTCGGGCTTGAACACTCTTCTCCTTCTCAGCCTAGGCCTATTGTCAGCAGAACCAGCAGCATTAACTTCAACATGTAGCACATACAGATGTAGCAGACCTGCAGCAGCCCATTGCATTATCCCAGTTAACATTCCCAAGTCTGTACTCGATTGGTCCAGAGTATTGAGGGAAAATCAGAATGTAGAGTGTATGCATACTTTATACAGCTCTGCTTTAGGTCCACCATGTGGCATTGGCTAATTACGATACAGTTCACCTGCCCAGGACATAATTCACATCATTTAAAGGCCCTACTTTAGTGTACGACGTGGCACTATGTACCTCTGCACACAACATAGCTTATACAAAAGTCATAAATATTTATTGAAGACATCTGATTTTAATTGATTGCTGCCACTGTCATGTGGGTAGTCTGCTTGCATGGACATGCTAAGCTATGCGGTGCTCCATGCATCATGTGATCTGGGAACAAAAAGTCCTAAAAATAATTAGATGCACCCCTCCTGTCATCCACATCCTCTGGGAATATCATCCTCATGTAGGAGCCTACATAAAGTGGATATGTTAACACTGTTGCTCCTTTAAGCAATTCAGGAAATCCACCTCATTTGCATACATATCCATGTTGACAGCCTAGAAACTACACAGTTCATAGCTGTGTGAGCTGGGTAACAGCACATATGCATCATTGCACAGACCCAATGCAAGATCCTACCGTCCATTTTTGAAAACCATATTATATATGTTATTTATTTATTTTTTTTTATTTCCTTTAAGCAAGTTTGCACACTGTGGCTTGTAGAGCAAACATGCCAAAATTATAAAAAAAAATATTATTAAATTTACATATCCCCTTGCTTTTCATACATCCACAATGTACAATTTGCAATTATATGCATGTGATCTAACATTTTCTGGGGAGTTACATCCACATTTGTGAACTTTTACATCCTCTTCTGTCCATGTAGACTCCTGTATGTGGAAAAAGTGGACACTGACACTCAGTCTGCATGGATGCCTTTCTGCTTGTTGGATTGCTCCACCTGGGTCATTTGCATAAGATTCAACTGTTTATTAGGTAATTTGCACTCCACAGAACTTTCCCTGTTTGCACCTGCTTCCACGCCACTAAGCTAAGCTTACTGCATCTAAAATTGTTTGCACTCATGTACACATCACAGTACACCAAAAAAAAAAAAAACATTGTGTAGGCTTTACTGAATCTCCCCAATGTATAATATTGAAGAAAGCAGAGATCATTGGTCTTAGAAAAAAATGTGTCGTTTATTGTATAGAATGTAAATGCAAATTCTTTACAAAACTAATGTCTCATGGCTTAACAAATGCTAACAGGAAGAGGGAGTCCCTTCATTACAGTCCCATGTGACTGAGAAATTATGTATTTCATAAGGTCTGTGTCTCTATTAATCTTTATGCGACTCTCTCTTATTTATTCCTACAACAGGAACAATCTTCAGTTTCCTCCTGGTATCTTCTTCCAGGTTTTAATTCACTCTGATGTCTTACTTCCAAAGCCACTTTACCATACATCAAATCTCCTTCAAAGAAGGCACAGTCTTGAGTAGGGTATGGTGAAGGGAGCAGCTGCCCTGGGCACAAGTTGTTAAGAGGCACATTTGGCAGGTGCTAATATACTGGAAGTACAGCACTAGAATTGAGGCTATTGCTGTAGTGATAATTATCACAGTTTCACAATACTGAACACACAGTTTCTACTACAGTACAGAGCAGAATCATACTACCTGTGACATCACCCCTCTGGGCCAGCAACCAAGGAACCAGAATCCTCACCACTGACACTGGAGAGGGGTGTTTACTTGGAAGAAAAATAGATACACACATTATTTCCAGATGCAGCTCTCTGCATCAAGCACAATTTCCCCTAAGAGCACACAGGGAACACACTCAGTCCAGGGCCTGGGTTTCCTCTCTCTGTCTCTCTCCATGTCCCCAGTAAGACTCCCCACAAGTACAGCTGTAGAGCTGAGTCATCAGCCGGGTTTCCAAGCCAAGTCCTGCAGCACCCTCTCTGTGAAACCAATGCTTTGTGTCCCAGCTTCAAGCAGCTGATGCACACACTCTGAATTTTCATTTTCACACACACAAACACCTGGGAAAGGCTTATTCCAGTATCCTCTGTTAGCATATATACATTTCCTCAGTTATAACAGTACAGCAAATGTATATTTATTTTCTGTGCAGCAGGACATACTGTTGATACAGGTTTAAAACAAGCAATGTTATAAATACATTTTCAACACGAGCATCTGTACAAATCAGTTTGATATACAAATGACATATAATTCTTTACAAAATTCCAGCTAGCAGTGCTGGCATATGTTACACTTCCACTGCTCTACTTCTCCTGGCATAGCTGGCAATATCTCACATAGTCACACTACTAAACTAGCATTGCATCTTCAGACAGTATGCATAAGGTTGATGGCCTGCATGTGAGTTGTAACATGACAACCTCTAGTATTTGATTTGTGCTTGAAGTATCAAAATACTGAACATAGTAATGATTTCATTTTATGATCGTTACACTAAAGCCCTCCATAAAACTAGGCTGTTAAGTTGTCTGATCGGTGGTAGTGTTACATTTTTTTTTAAGGTAAGGTAAGGTGAAGAGTTGGAGTTAGGGTCATGGTCAGGGTTAGGGTTAGAATTAACTAGTCTTACTGTGCTGGGTAGAGAAACTCCATTAAGCAAAACAGCCCTGTCTAATACAGCAATGTTTCCTTCTCCTGTTAAAGCAACAGGCTCATTAAAACTCATAGCAATTTATTTTTGACTGATACAATAAATGTTCCTACATTAGTCCTGGATAAATACATTGATTGATCTTATACTCTTCAAAGAAAACACTTTTTATTTATAATAGTAGTTCTATTTACATACTATATACACCAATTTAGCACAATTTACAATATTTACTTTTATTTGGACATTTTATTTGGCATGAAATACCACACTATGATGCTGTACAACCCCCCGCCCCCCAGCTTTAAACAATTGATTTCAGGACCACTGGAAGCATAGGGTCTTAAAGGGCCATCTGCCTTGTGGAGTGGTATGCCAAGCTGGTGCCATACTTTAACTAGTGTAACTTATTTAGTCAGGTCTTGCTTTTTCCCTTCTCTCTCTCTTATTTCTAATATTCTCTTAACCTAGGAACTGGGCAATTGTCTAAATATGAAATCCTGTTCATTGTTTTGAAATGACTACATACCCTAATTGCTTCATTAGGTTTTGAGAAAGATAATACGAGCACTGTTATTGTGCAAAATAACTTCAGACAACAGAGTTCAGCAGAGAAGAATAGTCTTGTTTATTGTAGAGAACACATAGGTGCATAGGTTCATAGGAGGTTACTAGGCTAATGGCCCTAGGGCCTTTACAAGCCTAGCCATGTTATATCCATGTTCCCTAATTGACCTTGGTTAAATGGTCATTATTTACAGAGCAAGTCTATGGTCAGCACCGACTGTACCTGTCCATGAGGGACATAGGTACCACCCCTAAGGTGAACTTATGGACTCCCATCCAATTGTCTGGGTTGAGCTTGAATAGGGTCATTGAGGATCTCAGCTTCACATGAATTGGGAGTTTATTGCAGAGGAGCAGCAATTTCTGGGAGATATATCTGTCTCTCCAGCATGTTCTGTTAATGTCACAGGATAGGCTGAGATCCCTGGAGAAAGTGAGTTGTACCATTTGATTTGCAGATGTGCAGCATTTCCATTAGGGCAGGGTCAGAGTGAGACTGTTCTGTAGGTCAGGCACAAGTTGCCTCTCAGCAGCCTCTAGGATACAGAGTACAGTGACAGGGCTTTCAGTCTTTCCATGTAGGTCATGTTTTGGAGGCCATGAATTTTCTTGGTGAGAAACTTCTATGGTCTCTGCAGCTGCTGCAGGTGTCTGGTGAGGTACATGCAAAATGGAGTGTTATACTCTACTAATGGTCTGATTAAGGTCGAGTACAGAGGAGTTATAATATCCTTAGTCTTGGATACAATGTCCTTACTTATCAGATATGCAGCATAGAAGGCTTTCCTTACCACTGTGGATACATGGTGATCAAAGTTTTAAGTGCTATCACCCTGTGCTCCCAAATCTTCCACTACTGGGTTTGAGCTTAAGATGGTGCTGTCAATATTGTAATTTGCACAGACATCCTCTTTGCCAAAGGAGATAATAAAGCACTTCCTTGTGTTTAGTTTTAGTCTGTGGCTTTGGCACCAATCATTTGTGTGTTAGTCCTTTTTGTAATATGTTAACATTGTTTGGGGATTCAATGATTGCACCCAGTTTGCAATCATCAGTGAACTTGGTAAACCAGAAGCCATCTACTTTTGCCTGGCCTTCCAAGAAATAGATTCCGAAAGCCCAGCACAAATCTTTGTGGTACACCACTGCTAACTGGTAGAGGTCGAATCCCCAACTTTGACAGCATGTGTTTTGTTGGTGAGCCAGTTGGCTACCCATCTAGTGATGAATGGGTTAATCCACAGCTGGGAAAGTTTCCCAATGATATCTGAGTGGGGGATTCTGTCAAAAGCCTTAGCTAAGTCAAGATAGGCAGTATGTACTGTTTTGCCTTCATCCAGGGCTTTGTTGATATTCTTGCAGAAGTCCACCAGGTTCAGTAAGCATGATCTACCCTTAATGAAGCCAAATTTGGTCAGGTCAAGAGTTTGTAGGCCGTCATGTCTTTCTTGATGAGATCCATGATGATCCTTTCCATGGCCTTGCAAATAAGGCCGGTTAGGCTTATGGGTCTTTAGTTTCCAGGGTCGATTGATAGATCACATTTGTGCAAGGAGATTACTGTTGCTGTTCTCTAATCTGCTGGAACATAGCCAATGCTCAAGCTAAGGTTAAACAGAGTGCTAAGTGGCTCTACCAGGTCTTGTTTTAGATTGTTTAGTAAGCATCCTGAGATGTTATCTGGTCACATGGAGGCTGTACTTTTGGCCTTGGAGAGAACTGGTATGACCTTTGCTTTGGAGATACTAGGTAGAGGACTGATGTAAAGTATGCTTTGGAGTATGGCTGGTGGCGACAGGAGGGTGACATTTGCACAAAATCTGTCAGCTAGCAGGTTGTCTATTTCCTTATGTTTAGTATGAGAGGTACCATCCACTATAAGTTTGTCACATAGTTGGTTGTTCCCTTTTAGATTTCAGACGTAGCTAAAGAATGCCTTATGATTATCTTTAGCTAGGATGCTAATTCAGGTTTGTAACTAGCTTTAGAGGACTTTACAAGATAGCTGGTTTGCTTGTTCAAGCTGTGGAGGGTATTCTTCTTCTGCAGAGTAAGTTCTCTATTGTGCTTAGACATTAGTTTCTTCATTTTGTTATATAACCTATTTATACTTGAGGTCCACCAGGGTTGCCTGTTTTTTCGGGAAAACCTGGTATTGATCCAGTCAGGTACAGCCAAGTGTATGCAGTTGTTTAGGTGGTTATACAGGGCATTAGGGTATGCCTCTGCACAGGAGTCATTGTTGGCTGTGTTACCAGGAGATTTGAAACTTTTTATACCATTGCCTAGTAGACTGTAGTTTGCTTTGGAAAAAAAAAATCAGGTTTTTTTTGCTCCTGTAGGGGTGTTAGATCCAATCATTACTTCAAATGGGACAGATTTATCGTTTGACCTTACCAAGGAGGGAAACACACAGGCGGTAATAAAGTGACACCCCCTCCCATGTTGGAGAGTACTAAGTCTAGGACATTTGAGCCCCTTCTGGGGATGCAGACTAGCTGTTCCAGGGCATTTGTATTGACAAAGTCCATGAACCTCAGGGAGAGCATGCTTGTGTGTTTGTGTATATCACTCAGTTAATGGAAGGATAGTTGAAATCTCCAATGATCAATGTGTTTGACTGTATAGTGAGTGACTCTAGTAAGGCAAGATAGGTGGCGTAGTTCTATTGGTTCATGGTGGGGGACTTGTAGCCAGCAATGATGTGATAGGGTGTTTTACCTATAGTTAGCTGGCCCTGGAGTAGCTGAAGGCAGTCATAATGTTTAATAAGTCTAGAAATGTATTTGGCATTAATGAAGATAGATACACCTCCGACTTTGGTTCTTTCACACTCATTTTGGGGTCTGAACATTTGGAAGGCACTGTAGCCTTGCATGGCCATGGTGCTCCCTGTAGCCTTGAGGCATGTTTCAGTGACTGCACATACATCAGCATCTTCCAAGGTGAAGAGTGCTTCCAGGGAGTGCACTTTCCTGTTTAGGCTCTTAGCATTAAACAGCATAATCTTGAGTTTGTCTCAAGTGGATTTTCTTAAGTCAAAAACTTTGTTATTTTGACATTGCCTAAAAAAAGGCACCATGGGGGAGGAAAGCTTCTTTGCCAGTATCTGAAAGCCTAGCAGAGACAGGTGAAGACCATCTCTGGAAAAGCAGCATGGTCTGCCAACCATACCTTCCTAGGCTGACAGATACTGGATCTCCCTGGATTTACATCAGAAGCTAAGCCAATTGTTGAAGCCAATCATAATTATTTTTTGTCTATGTTGTGGTATCATCCTGGGTGAAGGTAGAATGCCACTTAGGACTAGGGACATACTTGCCTGGGACACATAGTCTGAGAGTTCAGTTATGTCTCTCTTCATACAGTCCAGAGAGGTACATCTCAAGCTGTTCACCCCAACATGTACTGTGACAGAGTCATAACGGTAATTGTTGTTGTCTTGAATACGTGCATGATTTAATGGATACTGGCACCTGACAGGCAGCTGAGCATGACCTTCTCCTTGTCTATCCTGGTGAGGTGGACATCTGTGTTTCACTATTGAATTGCCTATAACCAGGATATTTGGTTTTGAGTTGTTTTGCCTTACAGGCTTATTTGCTGAGTCACTGGTGTGTGTGTGTGTTGTTATGTGTAGTCGATTCTATTTGCTTTGCAGTCTGTGCAAGTGGTTTCATTTGGAAGGTCTCTGATCTTTTTATAGGCTTTTATTGAGTACCTCCTTGTATGTGGGTTTATGTGTTGTGTCCTTGTTTTGTGTGAGAGGTGATGTGTGTGCTGACAATCTGTTTTATGTCCGGTTTGTTGTTATGTGAGAGAATCGATTCCAAATACATAGTGTAATTAAATCTCTCACATATTGTATTTCTTTTAGGATTAAGTGGTTGCCAGCACACATGAGGCAATTACTACATTGCCGCAGGATGCCCATGTTAATCAGGCTGGCTGGAGAAATGGTTGGAAACTGACCATCCATTATGGCAGGTTTTTACAATAGGTACTATTGGGCAGTGGGCTAGTTTGACCAGATTTTGCTCTAGGATTAACAAAGAAGCTTATTCAATTGAAGACTAGAGGTGAAAACTGTGCTAACACTTCTCAGTGCACAACTGCATTTCTCACAATGCAGCATGGAAGCTTGGGAAGGCTCACTAATAGATGTCTAGGAGAAAATTCTCTTTCAAGGTGTTTGCATTTATACAGGGCAGCGCTGAACCCAGTTGTGCAATGCACAGCTACGCACAAATGAAAAGCTTAAATACAGGCAAAATTAAACACTTTTAAGTTAACTATCAGCAGATGCTTTGTATTTCAGCAGAATCACTCCAGACCTGTGGCAAAAGTCACCAAATGTTGAGCAGATCCAGTTAAAAGAGCATAAATCTGCACAAATATGAGACTTAAATACAGGTGAAATTAAAACTTTTAAGCAAAACTACCAATGGGAAGGTGCATGATGAGCTTTCCTCCTGTAATCTCCAATTCAGATGAGGCTTAGACTACACACTTCTGCCCCAAGGGTGCAGGCAGTGCCCTCCTAATGTACGATGGCTGGAATATTGCTCAAGTGTAGCAATACAGTGTAGATTAAGTAGATCTGAATCTACTCTATGCTGTGTACAAGCTACATAAGGCAACAGAACAGCTTTGTTAAAGTGCAAAAAAATACAGTACAAATCAGCATAATGAGGCAGCAACATGATAAAATACAGTCAGCAAAGTGCAAAGAAAACTCAAAAAGTACTTATGTGTTCAATTTTATCAGTGCATCCTTTGAATTTCAGTAAAATTTCTCCAGACCTCCGGTAAAAATTGCCAAATGTTGAGCAGCCCTGGTTAAATGACCTGCAGTGGTACTACCCTCTGCACAAACTGGCAGCTCTTTGAGCAACTGTGAAGAGTGGGCAGCTACAGCGAGTGTTTCCTATAGAAGATTTTAAACTGGAGAGGTTTGCTTATATAGAAGGCATGCAGAATTACATTTGTGTGATATGCAAACACAAGGCTTTATACCAGCAGGATGAAAGACTTTTACACAGTTAATCCCTTAAGCAAATCAGATAAAAAACACAATAAACTTTCCACCAGCACTTTCCAGCTTGGATGGGTTGAATTCAGCTCTGCTCCCACTAGAGTACAAAAGAATCTACTTAATGCAAAACAAACTGGTTTTGAGCTCAAGGGCAATAACAAATGCTTTACAACAAAAGTAAGAATTCCTGAAGTATCAGGAATCCTTGGAAATAAGTTCACTAACCATGAGAAATATTCAACAAAATGCATAAAAAAATGCACAACATAAGAGAACAACACAGAAAAACTCTGCAAAACTTAGAAATATTTTGGCAACTCAGGAGAACTTTGACAAACTCAGAACAGCTTTTGCAATACCAGAGGAGGTTAGGAAATATTCTAATACTGTTAAAAGTACCTAAGAGCAATACATTAACAAAACCGATAGCATTTCTTTAACAAGTGCAGGCTGAAAACTGTGATAAGTTCAACCAAATCAATAAATGCAGCACAAAACTGTTAAACAGCAGTGAGACAGTTAGAGGAAGTGCCAAAAAATACTTATATCAGGTTTATAGGTCCAGATTGTTTTAGAAGTAATCCAAGTCTTGTAGTCACAGGTGTCCAAGCCAGACAAATAGAAGTATATGGGAAACAAAGCAATCAGTATTCTCCGAGAACATAAGCAATGTCATTCTTTTATATTATTTTTGCCTATAAGCAAAATATATTATATCTATTAAACTGTAGCCACTGACCAATTAAAACTGAACACACTTGCATTGTTTTTGCTGGCTAAGAATCTGTGGAACGTTTATCTGTGCTTTTCCATATTATGAACAGGTTCCAAGTTCCATATTGGAACTTTTTACTGTGGCACTATCCATGTTGGCAATATTCATGTTGGAGGGAATAGAGCATCAGAAACAGACTAAAACTATGAAAAATCTATGTTGAAATAGAATGAGTCCCAAACAGAATATTCAATAAACATTTCCATTCTTTTACACTTCCTTCACAGGATGTTGTACTCACTTTTTGAATCCATTTCCATATTTTAAGCAATTTGTTTATTAATTTATGAACAACCTTTTTTGTGACTCTGACACTCTTTGAGGTTTCAAGTTAATCATTTATTCTGGAATGGTTTGAATACTATGTTGAATCAGGTTTGTTCTTCCAAGCAGCATTAACAACATATCCTTGTCCCTTAACAGAAACTCTTTTATTTTCTGTTACTGTGGTATAGATAGCATATCATCCCCCTGAACCACAGGCATGGAAGTCATTTTTCTTTCTTCACCAGAGTTAGTGGTCTCCATACCTCTGAACTGTACACATTTGTGCATTATATTTTCTGTCAGTTCCTCATAAAATTTGTGATTTTCTGTCAAAACACTGAAGATTTAACTCACTAAATAATGACACACATTTCATTTTCAGAATTCATATCCCGTTGCAAATGCATGCTAACACAAATTATGTCATTCTAGCAACTGTTTGTCTATAAGAGCAATATTTACAATCTGTCCCTATTTTTGAGGCTTTGTCCCCCGTTATTTTAGTCTTTGTCCAGATTTCTTATGCTGAGAAGTCGAGAGGTATGGTGGTCTCTGCTGCTAAACTAACCACATGGGTTTGTACTTCATTCAATATGTTGATATGGTATGCCTGCAGTGATAGATTAAGTGGTTTTTAGGCTATAGGCCTCCAGCCACCACACACTTTTTGGCCACACATAAATATACAAGTTCTTTTGAATTCACATTCCTGACTTAAGATCATTCAAACTGCTGTCATTATAATCCCCCAGTGTCTGTACCATCAGTTATACAAACATGCCTATGAACGGCTCAAATGTCCAATTATGATAAAAGTGTTTAAAGTAAAGTATTCTAACTTGCCTTATACAATGCACACTAATTCTGCAAAGCCAGACTAATGACTATTTAACTTGATAATGATATCAACGTCAATCATTCTCTTCCATAGATAGCCACAGTACCCATCAATTATAGTCCCAATGTTTACTGTTATCACATCAGTGTCTGTTTAACTTGACTAGCATTGTGAGCCAGTCTCATCCAGACTCAGCCTCCATGTCCAGCAATTATATAGTCCAGTTTTTGACACTGTACACCTCAGATGACTGACTGTGGTAAAAATATCAACTACAGCCATAATTATGCATTTCATGTTTGTTTTACATATGCAGTAGTCAGCCGAACAAATACTCCAACTTATTTCTCACAAAGGCACATTAATCCTACAAATCCAGATGGTTAGCTGAGCAAACAAGAACATAAGTTTAATTCACCCGCACACAACCACCATCCAACATTTTCAGTCACTTTGTTGTGCACAACTTATTTGACTGTGATGAAAAACAAGTATCATTCAACCTATTAGAACACAATGGGGGACAGAGCTTAAACATAATGACAGACATAAGGCTCAAAATTAAGGACATATTTTAAATATTGCTCTTATTTACATAAAGTTGTTTTAATAACAATTTTTACAATAGAATTAATTTTATAAAGGAGATGACATCTAAAAACCAAATGTCTGACATTGTTAAGTGACAGCAGTAGTCCTCAATGATATGCCAGAAAAACATTGATTTTATGAAGAACAAAACAAAAATATGAGGCATGTATCTTTCAACTTCTTTGCACAAGAATTATGGACAAAGCTGATAATAATGGCAATATAAAGGCCCAAAATCTATGCTTTTTTTAACTATAACTCTAATTAAATCATAAAGATAAAAAAAACAAAATGCATTTTCTGAACAATAAGAAGCATGAAACTCTAATATCTGAAATTACTGACTTATTTTAATTCTCAGAGATTTACCAGAAAATCAGATATTTTAAAAGGGCCACAGCAAAAATATGAGGTAAAATTCATGACATTCTACATGATTAGGGACAGGTCAGTCTAGTAGTATGAGGAGGCACATTCAAAAATAGTTGAAAGCTACAATAACAAAAAAAGACCTTCCCCCAGATTTAGCAAGCAGCCATGCAGGAATAAAATATTCTTGCATGGCAGGGACCGTTCCTGTTCAGCACGGCAGCGTGCCATGCATATGTATGAAGGTGCGCTGCCATGCTGTAAAACGGATACGGTTCGATGTACGAGCACAGGGGTGCGTCTGAGTGCAGAGTCCTCACAATACACACACCCCCCCTGCACTCCAGAATTGCTGTTTGGTAGTTTAAAATGAGCAGGAATGCTCATAACACCCCCAACCCATCAGGGTAAGAAATCTGGTCAAAGCCATAAGGGACAATCATCCCACAAAGCAGAAAGATGGTAGAATAACAGGTTCAGCATTAACATGGATATTCTGAAGGGTACAAATAAAAAAAAAACAACAAATATATTTTTTTATACATGCAATAACGTTTAAGCATAGCTGCGTGGGTGTGCCTGTTGCTTAGTAGCTATGCTAGCTCAGCTGAAACAGCAAGATAAGTTAAAAAGCTATAGACATCAAACATAAGCATAAGTGCTATAGTGTAGTGGTTACAGCATACACCTTGCATGTAGTCATTTATGATTCAATCCTCACCAAAGCCATTTCCATTTTGTATGTGTAAACATTAAAATTTTATTTTTTTTGCATATTTATATAAGAAGTAACTGATTTTTCTCAACCAGAGTAGTGTATTATGCCCAAATGTGAGGTGTCAGTGTAATAAAGTAGTGAAACCACCATATAAACACCAGTGCCCCATACAGTATAATCACACAAGAATAAATTAATCACAGCACATTGGGGGATGTCAGGGAAGGTAAATAAATCTAATATTATGTAATGAATGATGACTCAATCCCATACAGGTGGTAGACCAATATAATAAAACATAAGCGATGCTAAGCATTGCACAGCTATGTTGACCAGGTGTAAGCATTGTGTACATATGAATAGTAAGCAATGGATAGCCCAGCTAAGTGGACTTGCCCATTGTTAAGCAATGCTGAACCTGCCCCTTTAAGCACTGCCAACTTTAGCTAATCAGGTTTGCCTGTAGCTTAGCTTAGCTCTGCATTTTCAAAACTGTCCAATCATTGTAAAGTGCGGGAAATTGGCCATATTTAAACCCCGCAAGTGTAAATACAGCTCATAACTGGTTGTAGCTCTCCACTGTAGGCAGTATGGCAGGAGTTGGAGAGGGATTGCGCTTCCGGGTGCAGAGCTGGGGCCTACAGGAGTCCAAGGTCATGGTAGGACTCCTGGAAAAAAAAATAACATGAGACTGCTGCAGGACCCATACCAGGGCTCCCAATATAAAGCGGAAGCCTGGGAAAGTCTCGCCCATGATCTCACCAGTGCCACTGGTTTCCATCGGACTGGTGAGAAGGTCCCACACCACTCTGGCAACTTGAAATGGAGGAAGTGGGAGCTCCTGGAACAGTGGGTCCAAGAAGCAAGAGACAGGGGAGATGTCCTAGCAGTGTGTAAGTATTCATGGCAATAATTGTTTACCAAAGTCCAGCCTGTGTATGTGATGAATAGGTATGCATAAATGTTTCTCTATTTTCATTACAGCTGCAGCTGAGCAGGCTGAGAACCAGGAAGCCCATGCCAGCAGGTTGCAAAGGCTGTGTTGCGAGGCTGGTGAGTAACAATTCTGCTTGTAGTAGTTATACCAAATAAATATAAAGGAGTAAAATGTCACCTGGCACTATAAAAAATGTGTATGGTTTGTACTGAATGAACCAGACCATATGACAGTAATAGTCCCATATATGTCATATTCAAATAAAAATGTAACTGCCTGGCAATAAAGTTCTAAATCCTGGACTAGTTGTGTTTACTCTGGTATTGTATGGCCCCCACATGTTGCATTCACCAAGATCTGGTATGTGAATAGTACTGTTGTGTCAACTTGTTTCTCACACTGCTCTGTGCTACATAAAAAAATATGTCTAGAAATGTCTGTATAAGAATGTTGTAATTACAAGGTCCTATTGTACAATCAAGAGAGACTTAGACAGAAAACACTGAAGGAAGCAACAGCACTTTCTAAATAAATCACTCTGATGAACACAAATTGTTTTATATTTAGCACACACATCCATGGTTCAGATCCTGGGAGTGGTAGTAAGCTGTATGCATAATCATATCTCTCAACTGTACATATTTCTGCAGAATGTCCATATATTTGCCTCATATTTTTGGCCTGTTCCTCTGTTTTCTTGGCAAATCACTGGGATGATCTCAGGATTGTAGTCACTAAGTAATGACATACATTTGAGTTTCAGACTTCAGATCCTTCAGAAAAATGTATATTAAAACAAATCCTGTTACCCTAGCAAGTTTCTAAACATTTATAAGGGCAATATTTAAAATATGTCCCAATTTGTACCCGCAGTTTGTCAAGCTTTATACAAATTGTTTGCATTAAGAGGTTGAGAGGTATGTGCAGAATTATAACTAGGAATCTGGAAATATGTGTAGAAACAGTCAGGTAGTGTTAAGAAACATTCCCTCCACAGGTCTACCAAGTAAGAGAAGTAGAATTTAGCTATAAGACAGTTGAAGTATAAACTGAGTACAAACATACCACTCCCAAACCAAGGCCATAGGGTATTGTAATAATACCTGTAGAGTAATGATAAGAGCAATGGTCATTAAAGTTGTGAGTATTGCAAGGCTGTATAAGTTGTTAATTGACATCTCTCCCCCCCACACCATATCTGCAACAATAATCTAAACACACAAATCAATGGGTATGTTTTACACCAAACCTACTACTGGGACATATGTCCTATTGTTCAACAAATATTGAAATGTGTTTCTATTAATGTTCCATGTTGAAATACTATCATTGGTGGACTGTTGCTATCAATGTAACCTGCATGCCATTGTAATGGCTACTGTGGTTCCATATATGCATGTGTTCTGTTTGCTATGCAACTGTTCCAAATCTGTTGTTTTGGGTTAATGGGAATATCTATGCATGCTGTTATAACTAATCCTGGATTGTGTTGACTATTACTAACCCACATATGTTCTAAAACTGTAACACCATAGCACGTTTAGGAAGGCCGGTTCCAGCAGACCCACCTCTCCCACCTCATCTGGCTGTGGCACTGGGCCCAGCACGTCTGGAACCCACCCCGTGACCTCCTTGTCTGCTGGTCCTGCACCACCTTCAGGTGGAACCACCTCAGGGTATGGGGCTCGTCCTCACTGGGAGTTGACATGGACAGGATCCTGTCACCAGAAGCCAGGTCTGGGGATTGGTGCATAGCAAGATCCGAAAGAAGTTTGGAGATCTGCTACGCCAGCTTGAGGGCCGTATGGCACAATTAGAGGGTCAGCCTGCCCCTCCTGCTCAACCCCCAGTGCAGCCACCTTTGGTGCAATGAAGGTGCAGTGGTGACTGCCCATGGGTGGGGACCTCAGTCCCACTGTTTCCGTTCGGGGGCTCATGGGCATCCGATTTCCAAACACCTCTCCCTGTCCAAGGTGTTTACCCCCCACATGTGTCATATACCACCCCTGTATGTTGTCTTGTCTGTCTTGTCAGTCTTCCTAGCCAACCTACCTCCACAAATATACCTACTATCCTTCCCCAAAATCCCACTCTCACTTTAAAAAAAAAAAGGCAATCTGTCCCGCCCCAAAAATTTTTCCCGTACATAGCTGTCCATTTTGCACACGTGTCCACTGGACATGTGTAATTTGGTCTAATTGGCTTCACAACAAATTATTGTTGTCCTCAACCCTCTCTCAGGGGTTTGAGTGTCCAAATATACCTCCAAATTCAGTATATATGAATTGGGCGGCACAGTGGTGCAGTGGTTAACATTGTCACCTCACAGCAAGAGGTTCTCTGGTTCGATTCTCGGCTGGGGTGCCTTCTGTGTGGAGTTTGCATGTTCTCCCTGTGTTCGCGTGGGTTTCCTCTGGGTACTCCGGTTTCCTCCCACATTCCAAAGACATGCATCTGGAGCATTTCTCCCCGGGCCTCCGCTGAAAACAGGCTCTGTGGAACCTAGTCGGACATTCCCGGTCAACAAATGTTAAATAAATAAATAAATAAATATATGCACACCTATTGCTGTAGAGAAATGGACAGCTATGGACCTTCCCTACACCCATCCTGCACATCCCTAGCTACTTTCACTATTATCTTTCCCTCTTCATGCCCCCTTTTTCACCACTTTCCTATCAACCCTTTTTTTCATTACATTTAATGAAATTAGTGCGGGGGTAAGTGGGAGTAAGCATTTTTAAGCAGTAGTAAGCGGGATTAAGCCTGATTGAGTGGCACTAAGCAATGCCTACACAGATTAAGCACTGTTAAGGATAACTGTCTGCAAGCATATTTACCAGAAGTTAGCATTGCTTACCGCCATGCAAACATGCGCAAACCCACTTACTGCTTCAAAGTGCCTTAATCATTCTTTATCCAACAGCCCTTGTTTTGCTCACCAACAAAATAATCAGCCCTTGCAAGTCTCAAACCCAGGACTCTGCACATTACAGCAAGTTACCACTAACCCATGTAAGCTGTAGATATGTGGGATGTTTTCTCAAACATATCATTCAACAGTAGGTAAAATGTATTTATGTATGTATATGTGTATCTATCTATATATATATATATATATATATATGTGTGTGTGTATGTGTGTGTGTGTGTGTGTGTGTGTGTGTGTAGACATACATGTCTCTGTATATATGTGTGTATATATATATATATATATATATATATATATATAAACATATATATATATATATATATATATATATATATATATAGTGCATCCGGACATCGAATCCACACTCTGAACCTTGCACTGGCAAAACATCTGACCAAAGGCACTGTAAATGGGGGTGAAGGGGCCCAGAATAGGGATCTCTTGTAATTATTGCCATTATCCCTTCCTCCACAGCTGAACTGTTCTGCCTTGCAACAAAATAGCCAGCACTTGCAAGACTTGAACCCAGGACCATGCACAACATAGCCACAACACTTACCACTAAGCCATCTCAGATGTAAGATGCTGGGATGATTTCTCTAACATAACATGCAGAACAGTCAGTCTACCATAGGGAATGTACAATGTGGAAGCACTAAACATTTTAATGATACATACACACACACACACACACACACACATATATATATATATATATATATATATATATATATATATATATATATATACACACACATACATATATAAATACTTAAAGATATATAAAGAGAGTATATATATATAGAGGGTGCACAGAATATCAAACAGCCATTATTCCTACAGTTGCCACCTTTTCAAATGGCCAATGTCTGATACTTACCTACAAATGAGAATTATTGCATGAAACATACACCAATCCACAATGCAAAGAACGTGACACCATACACAGTTTGCATACATATAAATGTTTACTTATGCACTATTGCAGTTGTTTATGCCATTTCTTATAGCATTTAGTTGTTTGAAATACATAATAACTGATTAATGCAACTCTCAAAGAAAACATATGATACCGTAATCTGCAAAACATAACATACTTTGCTGTCTAGGCTAAAGCCCTCAAGTAGTACAACAGTAAAAAACACACTTGCCTTGAAGATAAGAATGAATCAACACTTAATTACAGATGTAGTTCAACAGCCTCCAATTACACTCGATAGTCAACCCCATAGGGAGAAAAGTATCAACTGTCACAATGTAAATGTATCTGTTACATAACGATGCTTAGCTTAAAATGCCACTATCACTCTGGCAGACAGAACTGTGTGCAAGACAGTAAGCTCTAGCCCACCACTGTTCTCATGGTGAAATGTATGAAAATGTACAGCCATATACCTTAATGTTTCTTATTACGGATATTCCTCAAATGTTGTAACAGCCTCGGTTAAAACATTTAATTCCCCTCCCCCATAAAATGTCTTACAAGAGCATATAACAGTGTTCTCTATACACTGACCTCCAGACTGTACAGGGTCACACATGTTTTGTCCAGCTGTAGCCCTTATATATATGGACCCTACCACACAACTTGTGTGGGAGTCCACAACATCGCTGAAATGATAGCAGGAATGTCAGCACTAAATAATGATAGATCATTAACTATCAACCTCTTACTGCATGACATCTGGACAAAGCCTGGTATAATGGTGGAAGACAGAGGCTGAAACACAGGAGCATATTTGAATTATTGCTGTTATGCACTATGAAAGTTGCTGATGTTACAGGATTGGTTGCAAAATATCCTTACTCAGGAATATGAAGTCAGAAACATAAATGAATGTTGCCATGTACTGATAGCAATCAACGGAGAGAATGCTGCTGATATGTCAGGGACAAGACCTGTGTGGGGAACAGACAAAACATAACAGCCAATCCTCCGGCCATAATGTGGATAGGCCCACAGCTGAGAGCTTTACAGACAGACTGCATTTCATGAAAAACTAGCATGTACACACAAACCCTGTAAAACTAGCAGTATTCAATGCATATAGCAGCAATACTCACACACTGTCCCTAGGTCTGGAACCTTATACAAACATGTAGTTGGCCTGTATCCACAAGTTTTGTTGTAAGAGGTATTCCTACCTGCTGTCTGTAACACTGCTGTCCCCACACATGAAGGATGTCTTCCATACAGGAAAGGTAATGGGACAACACCCACATGATGCAGTTATTTATAGTAGTGGGTTGCTATGACATTGGCTATTAGAAGAACTACACAACTGCCTACATGCAATTAGCAAGTGGGGAACAGCAACTGGTGCAGAGGCCATCACCTACAAAAGCCATGCTTCAACCTATTCAAACAAGATCAAGCCCAGTAGTGGAGAGAGGGAGAGAGAGAGAGAGAGAGAGAGACACCAAAAAAAAAAAAAAAAAAAAAAAAACAACCACATAAACAAAACCTTAAAATAAGAAATAAGAACCAAAAGACATCCTGTACACAGAAGGAACCTGAAGATAAACCAGGTATGTGAAACATATAAGCATGTAACTGAATGTAGTACTTGGTCTGTAATAGTGGGATAGATGATTATGAAAGATGTATATGTGCCATCAATACTTGCTATACTTATGTCCTGCTGAACAAATGCTATGGACATAGCATCTGGCTCTGTCTGCAGTGGGCAATGCCTGTCAACTGTGCATATCTTCACAGAATGTCAAGATTTAGCCATCATAGTGTTTGTTCTGTTCCTCCAAACATCTATATTAGTCTGGCAAATAGCTGAAGGTGGAAGTAATGAAGTTATGACAGACACATGAGTTTCAGACCCCACCACCTTCAGAACAGTCATGGTAATGCGAACTGTATCATGCTACAATCTTCATAGGTTTGTAATAGGCATATCTACGATCTGTCCCTATATATCCCCCCCTAATGTTAGGCTTTGTCCACTTGTGATGCTCTAAGAGGTGGATAGGTTGGGTCACAGGTGAGGAGCCTGACACACCCTGGGAAAGGACAGCTCACATATTGCAACCACTAGAGTGTCTGTCAAACAGTAGTGTCTGTACCACTGCTAGGCCAGTTAATGGGATGCTGCCCATATCCATATGTTACCTGCGAATATGAGTATTATGCGTGTTTGTATTGTAAATCTAGGATACCTATATGGGGCATTAGCATAGTAAAGCACTGTTGCAGATGTGTGTTTTAAACTGCATGTGATATATACAATTAATAACTTTCAACTGTACAGTGTTCTTCTGGACAAAGTTTACAGTTGTGACAGATATCTGTAGTCACTTACACATATACTTGTGTTATGGCAGCTATATTGATACTTTATCAAAATTGACTTCCCTGTTTTGTCACCCAGTTAGGTCAACCAATGACCAGAAGTACTGGTATAACAGGTTGAGATGTATGATTGAGCTGCAAGGCTGTAAATACAGTGTGCCATCATGACATAGAACACAAATGTGTACCAGGTATCGCCTGAGCATGTGTATGTATGCATATGTTCAGCTAAAAGGCACAGAAGTAATAACATGGGTCAAAAGCAGTCCAGAAAATAGGATGTGCATGTTGCATATGTGTGTAATATCACTGTCACTGCATACAACAAAATAAAATGTGTACTACAACTGATTGTTGCATTGCCATGACACTGATATAGGAACTACAGTAGGCATGCCTATCACGTAGTAATCAGAGAAGTGTACAACTGTGTTATGACCCACTGTCCATGCCTACCACTAACAGTGATATAAACACCCATATAAACTGGATATCAAAGTGTACACACCGCTGTTGGAATGCCAGGTCTGTGTGCTGTATGCCAATGAGACCACAGAAAGTCATGTCAAAATGTTTCTCACCTCAAATGTGACCCATAACCTGTACAATTCTATTGAAAAAGAAACAAAACTGTTTCATGGAAAGTGAGCAACCACTGCCAAGTGAAGATGTGATATGTTGTTAGAGTACAAACCAAGACAAATGGATGCTGTAATCATCTCAGCAGGTGTTTACACAACATATCAGTGTAAGGGTGTGCACATACACATTCAACTGGCTTACTGTACTGAGTATTAATTACCATATGTTTCCACTGGACAGGTTGCTATGTTCCCTACTGAACTGAGCAGGCTATAGGACACATCACAGGTGGGGATTGTGTTGACATGTGCTTTTGTAGGGTCATGGTCCAGTTGCACAAGTACCATCCATTGTAACAGGGATGTGTACACTTCATACCCACTGTAGCTATATGGAATCAGCAATACCTTACCTGTACAACCATCCTCCACCAATGATAGGGTAATTCCCCCTTAGTGGACAGCACCAAAACACAAAGCACATAATAGATTGCTATAGTGGCTGTACAGGAACACATAGGTGCAGACCACAACTTGGAAGCAAGTGCACCTCTATCTGAGCAAGCATGTAGGTTCACAGGTGACTTCCTGTAAGGCTGACTATGACTAGAAATCAGACATATCCAAATGACCAAGGCCATTTGCAACCATGTCTACACATATGTACGCAGTCTCAGAGCCAGTAACACAAGTCAACCTGTACTGGGGGTGAAGCACACCTCATACACATATGACATGGATACAGGCAACCTGCATCAGACAGGTTAGGCGGGAACAGTGGCACCCTGTCCACAACATTAGTACAGGAGTATATGAACATCACCCACACTCCTGCCCTCATCAGTGGTGAACATGGACATAATGTTGACTGATGGCACCAACAGCAAGTCTCCATGGGCCATGAGAACATGACAGTTTGCCTCCTACATGAACACAGGCATGTGGTCACAGTTCCATCACACACTACAGTCAAATACACACATGCCACCATCCACACACCATCGACATGGAAGATGGCCACTGTCATCCCTCTATGCATAAATGAATGGTGAACAGTGGATTATGCCATTAAGTGTCCAACATTTGGAGAACTGGGCAGGTCATGGCCAGGAGTGTAATGCAAGATGTCAAAGCCATGATAGCTTACAGTGTTATGGTATAGTCTGGATTATTTGCAAGTAATATCCACTGTTGATGTGCACGTGGACAACCACATGAGGTCCTGTGAGCTTTTTTCCTATTTATGGCTTCCAGGTACAATGTCCCGGGAACGTCTGCCTGCATTCACAAACCTGGAAAATGATGCAATCATCAAGTATGTCATCATGCATCATGCCATCCTCTTCAGCCGCGGGGCCCAGGATCTGCAGGAGAGGACCACCCTGTGGAATGAGCTCGTCCACAGGGTAAACAATGCTGGCCTGCACAACCAAAATTATGACCAATGATGCACCAATCTGATCTGCCATGAATGTCAGCATGCTGCTGCAGTTAGGAGGGACCAGCTAGCCACAGGTGGGGGTTATGCCATCTAGCCCCCACTGACACATGCTGAGGAACTCCTTGTCAGCCTTGGGCACCCACCTGCCAGCCAAGCCAGCAGGCTGAAGACAGCATTGTGGAGGTGGGTGCCACCTACACAATGGATGAGGAGCATGCAGGTAAGGCCCCAGGGAACATTACTAGACCACTGTTGCTTATCCATTTTTATCTGTAAAGTATCTATATGCATATGTCAGATAAGATAGTCTTTTGCTGCAGTCTAGTAATGAACAGATGTGCATAATCTCTAGTATTGTAGGTTTGTACTGTCGATGTGCTGAAATGCTGCTCCCACCCTGTAACAATGCCACAGGTGTGGCTATTGACATTACTTCTGTCTCACAACTATTTATGTCCATCTGGTATACAACTGGTGCAGCAGCCTGTAGTTAGTGAGTATGGAGCTGTTTTGTTCAGGTTTGCCAATACACCGGCCATGTTATGCCCATGCTATTTGCCATGCACACATTTAACACACGTACTCATAATGCATGCTGTACATGTTCACTTATTGTTGGTGTTTACTGCACTGTTACAGTAGTCACCATGGTGGCATATCTGAAGAGTATGTAAGAGTCCTGCAGTATGCTTAACAACCTGTCAGTGCAAGATGTGTGGATAGAGATGAACATAATGGTGGGACAAATGGCCTACACTAGGGGCATATCTTAAACATTACCCTTATACAGTGGCTACAACAGTGTAAACACCACTATTACAATTGCAACGGTTCCTGATATAAACAACGGCAAATCACAATACCACATTCCACACCTTTTACAACCTGTAATGTGATCTTAACATGAGCAATGAATGTGTAATATGGAATCCTATGTTAGGACAACAAATATGGGGAATACATACCTTAACAAACACTGGAAGCATATGTGTGCACACACTCCAAATAACATATTATGGAAGCAGCTTGTGATGTACTGACAGCATTCACTCTTCTTGAGTACACACCTTCCATCAAGTACAGTGCCTCAATGTCACACCAAGTCATGGTCTACTGTCCAAGAAGTATGCCCATGACATTTGCCCACTCACCTGCAACAGAGGCAGCTGTAGCTTGCACACAGCTTACAAACCATGAAATGGATCCCATATCTGAAAGGTAGCACTGAGGAGTGGGGAAAGTAGCCTTATCTCACCATTGCATATACCATGGCAAACAGTGCAGACAGTCATGTATGTGTGCATGAAGTATGGGACAACACTGATGTAGAAAATAAACAGATGCCCATCCAAAACAGATGACAAAACATATTGCAAACTGGTCATGGAGGCTGCCCAGAAACATTCAGCAACACTGACGGACTTGCAGGAATGTCTAGCAAGTACTGCCAGTGCAATACCTGTGTAGACAATTGCCTGTATTCTGCATAAGTGTGGCCTATGGGATAGGATAATCAGACTGAAGAGTTGTCTCACATGATATATCATCCAGGGCTCTGTACAGGTAGCATAAGCATAACATCAAGTCTCACAACGGCACGTGTTGCAATGTGTAATGGTGTCATGAGACCAAAGTTCAAACCTACAGACAGTATTCATAAAGATACGTGTGGTGCACAAGCAACACCTCACTCCACCTCAGGGCCACAATCCCAAATATTTAGCTTGTCCGTGCCAGTGTACAGCTTTAGGTTTGCTGTTCATTAGCTGGAACTATGCGTACATGGTATTTATTTTATTTGTTTACATTTGTTTACCAGGAAATTCTGACTGGATGCAGGTCCTTTTTCAGTGAATGCCCAGGAAGAAAAGCTCCACATCATGTACATGATAAATAGAGATACAAAGTTGCAGCAATAGTAAACAACATTACAGGTTGTTGGCTTTAATACAATAACAAGATATTGATTATGAACAGTATATACAGTAAATGTTGCAAGTTAAAATAGTTTCTTGTCATTTATAATATTAGTAACAAAGTTGTCAGATAAGATTTTAAAGTATGTAAAGACAACCACTGACTGTGGTTAGTAGTGACGGTAGTATAGTTGGGTTAAGAGTCTCGGTTGGGGGGGAGGGGGGCAGGTGGTGGTGTTAGTCTGGATTAGAACAAGGACAAAGCCAGAGCAAATTTAAGTAGAATTTGAGCACAGTCTTGAAAAGGCTGCTGGAAGGTAGAGTAGTTACAGAGGGTGGAAGATTGTTCCAAAGTTTAGATATAGTACATGAACACATGGCTTCTCCTGCTGAGTTTTTGGGTTTGATAACAGTGAGTTGATTTTTGTTGCTTGATCTTAGGGGCCTAGTGAAGTGATAGGTTTGGAGAAGGGTTTGAAGGGAAGGGATGTTATGGGGATGGTTAATAAGTTTATGAGTGAGGTTGAGTTGATTAAAGTAAAGGAGTTGTGGGAGTTTAGTTCTTTAAGGGAGATACAATGATGGCTGCAGTAGGAGGTTCCAGTGGCAAATTTAGCAATTTTGTTGTAACAAGCATCCAGCTTGTGTAGGTCTGTCTGTTTAAGGTTGGTAAGTATGGGGGATGTATAGAGTAGGGTGGAGATTAGCTGGAAATTGGCTATGGAGATTCTAGCCGCCTTGGTTAGGAAATGGTGGCTTTGATATAATGCACCAAGTTTCTTGTGAACTTTTTTTATTGTGAGAGATATGTGGGTGTCAAATCTAAGTTTGTTGTCTATTTCCACACCAAGTAATTTTGTGTGTTCTGATGGAGAGATGATGGCATTGTCTTTGGCGAGAATGTTGAAGTGGGGGGTGTTTTGGCTGGCTTTGGAAGATTGGAACAGGTGAAGTTATGTCTTACTTGGGTTGAGTAGGAGCTGAGCATTGGATAGCCAGCTTTCTTCAGAAGAAAATGATTCCTGTGTGATTTGTTATAGTTCTGGTAGAGTGGGGGCAGAGCAGATGAGAGTAGAGTCATCTGCGTACTGTATAAGAGATGCTTGTGTGGTGGCAGTATGTAGGTTGTTAGTGAAAAGTGAGAATAGCAGAGGGCCAAGGATAGACCCTTGGGGAACTCTGAGAGTAAATGGGAGGCAAGGTGATAGGTTATCGTCCCAGATTACTGATTACTGGTGTCTGTGTAGATAGCTGTGGAACCAGTTGCAGGCTGATTGTGAGAAGGAGAGGCTGGGGAGAGTAGAAGTAGTAGCTCATGAGATACCGTGTCAAAGGCCTTTGAGAGATCTAGAAATACTGCAGCAGAGAAGAGGCCATTGATTTTGTGATGACGTATAGTGTTGGTGAAGGAGAGCAGAGTGTAGGTAATGCTGTGATATGGCCTGAAACCATGTTGGGTTTTGGAGAGGAGATTATTAGCTAGGAGGTAGTTGGAGACCTAGGAGTTGATACATTTTTCAAGTATCTTGGAGAGAGAGGAGAGGATAGCAATGGGGTGGTAATTTGATTGGTCTGTGGAGGGGGTGCCTTTGTGGAGGGGAATGATGTGGGATATTTTCCATATCGAGGGAACATAGCCTTCTGTTATGGAACGGTTGATTAGAATTGAAATTGAGTAGGCTAGTGTATCAGCTGCAATTTTCAGGTATTCAGAGGGGAAGTTGCCAGCTGTGAGTTTGGTGGGTTTAAATTTTGACAATAGTCTTTTTATGTTGGAGGTAGGTACTGAAGTGAAGAAGAAAAGAGGAGTGAGGGGTTTAGGGTTAGGAGTTGGGGGTGCTGTTGTAGGGAAGTGTTGTTTGTTTAGAGATGTTATAGTTTCAGTGAAGTGTTTGTTGAAGGATTCAGCAATACTGCTGGAGGAGGGGGGATTGGATGGCTGGGGGGTATCAACCTTCCCTGGGTGGAGGATAGTGTTAATAGCGGACCAGAATTGCTTAGGGTTGTAGTTGGTAGAGTTTGAGGTGGATTTATAGTAGAGGGATTTGTCTAATTTTATATGTTTTTTGGCTTTATTGTGCAGTTCAAGGAATGATTGCCTATCTGAGTTATTTTTTGTTAGTCGCCAGTGCTCTCAGGCCTTAGCTCTGGATTTCATTAGGTTTCTGGTGGTCTTTTGTAACCATGGGGCATGTCTGGATCTGACTTTGGCATTTCTTACAGGAGCATGGGTGTTTAGGATGGAGAGGAAGGTACTGTTAAAGAAGTGGACAGCCCCATCTAGGTTGAGGTATTTTAGTGGTGACCAGTTAATTTTTTGCAGGGAGGGGATGAAGGAGTTGGGGTTGAAGTTGGGCTTGTTCTGTATTTGCCTGTGGATAATGGACATGAGACTGTTTGTGTGGTGCTGAATTAGGAAAGTGGGGAAGTGGTCATTAAGACTATCAGGTAAGCAGCCTGCTAGGTAAGAGTGAGGGGCTTTGTTGACTAGGATCCAGTCAAGTAAGGTATGATTATTAGGGTTTTTGTTGATTCATGTAGGGGATTGGATGAGCTGAGTGAACCCATGGAGATTAAAGTGAATGGTTGGGAGATTGTTATTATAGGATAGCCAGTTGATGTTAAAGTCACCAAAAATGATGGTTTCCTGGGGTAGAGATAAAGTAGTCCAGCTCAAGAGATTTTCTAGGGGTGTAATATTTTGCGCTGGTGGGCAATAGCATCTTATGATATTGATTGTTTTGTTTGGGTTTAGTTTGAGATTGGCATAAAGGATTTCTTCATTGTTGTGGTGAGGGGTAGATGTGTTCAGGAGTTGAATATTGAGGTGGTGTTTGAATATCAACGCTACACCACCTCTTTTTTTGGACAATTTGTCTATGCGAATTATGTTGTATTCAGGTAGAAGTATTTCCTCACTTTTGATGTGAGGTTTGAGCCAGGTTTCAGTTAGGAAGAGAATATCCGGGGACTATATGCTTATGCTGGCATGTAGTTCTTGGATTTTATTCCATATGCTTCTGATGTTTAGGGACATTATAAGTAGGTCTGTTGTTTTTTTTGTTGGCTAGGAGTTGAGTTGTGGGGGGGGGTTGCTTGGACTAGGGTTTGTGGTTGGGTTGGATTTGGGGGCTAGTTTATAGAGGGTGTTTGGGATAAGTTTTATATACATAATAAAGTGCTTATGGTATCTTAGGAATATTTTATTTCTGAGTATGTTAGGTGTTTGGTAATGGGGTGTGTGTATTGAGAGGATGTTTTTGGTGGCAGGGGTTGTGTAGTTAGAGTGTAAATGTTTGAGGGAGTGTGTTGAGAGAACACAGTGGAAGTTGTTGGGGCATGTGACTGTGGAGCCTTGGTATCTAATGTAAGCTAGAACTATCCAGGTTAGGATCGTTATTATATTAGGTAGTAGCATAATTGTGTTGGTTGTAGGGGAAGGGGTGACTAGTGGTGTAGCCTAATTGGTGGTAATTAAGGGTGGGGTTAAGGCTAAGAATAAATGTAGAGGTACTGGGGTGGGTGGGAATAGGGGCAGGGAGAGGAGTGATGTGAGCATAGTGAACGGAGCAAGCTAGAACCCCCCAGGCTAAAGACTGCAGGGTAAGTGTCTAAATAGCCACATTTCTTAGGCGTTATTAGAATCTAATTGGGAAAAACAGTCTATAGACCTGATTTCAGCTGTGTCCTTTCTGGGTAGATACCTAGTTTGAAGCAGACAAAAAGTGGCAGTTTAAGTACCTTTTTGTCTCTATTTTACAAGTGAGCAATTCCAGTGTATCTACTGGGTTAGCTTTCTTTGCCTAGAGCTTTATCTTGGTTTACTGATAACTAAAAAGAAAAAGTTTAACTGGGGAATGTATTAACAGCTGATGGGGGTGGGGAGCAGCTGCAATCCCTAGCCATGGATAGAGCCAGTTATTTCTGCTTTAGACCAGGTACTTTCTACAGTAACAGGCTAAGAGGCAAACGTAGCTAGACACCTACAGTAACTTATTTTCTTTTTAAACCCATTGAGTCCTTGTGGCTGTTTTTTCCACTGCAGATGCAGTCAATGGCCAAGGATTCAGCGAGTGGGGGACTGAGAGAGAACCCATTCGCAGGGACTGTGGTCAAGTAGCTTATTTTCTTTTTAAAGCTGTTGAGTCCTTGTGGCTGGTTTCTTCACTGCAGATGTGGTCAATGGTCAAGGAGTCAGCAAGTGGGGGACTGAGAGAGAACCCATTCACAGGGACTGTGGTCGGGTAACTTATTTTCTTTTTAAAGCCCTTGAGTCCTTGTGGCTGGTTTCTTCACTGCCGATGCAGTCAGTGGCCAAGAATTTAGCAAGTGGGGGACTGAGAGCGAACCCATTCGCAGGGGCTGTGGTCAAGTAACTTATTTTCTTTTTAAAGCCCTTGAGTCCTTGTGGCTGGTTTCTTCACTGCAGATGTGGACAATGGCCAAAGATCCAGCAAGTGGGGGACTGAGAGAGAACCCATTCACAGGGACTGTGATCAAATGAGATACACCACGAGCTGAAAGGAATGGGCAGCTGCTGTGAGTCTGTGTTTGGAATTTGGAACACTGCAAAATAATACTCATGTGTGGCCCATGGGCCCATAGTTGTCAAGCATCTTCAATAAGGCTGAGGATGGGGAGGGGTGTCGGCGTGAAACACAACAGTGAACTGAAGCATACATCCAAAGCTTACTAAGAATGAGTGTATCTGAACACAGTGAAGGTCATGAATTATGCTAGACATAACCCTGAATCTACAGCAATAGTGAAGCCACTGTGTGACCTCCAAGGGCTGTGCACATGAGCTGACCTTGAAATCTGGCAGAGTTCGGGGAGATTTGTAGGGCAGAGTGACCAAATAATGGCAAGTGAAGATGGGCCATGCTAGTATACCCCTTCCAGGAATAGTGACTTCTGTAGTTCTCTTAACAGGCGCTTCAACAAACCATTGTGTTAAGGGTGTGCACACTTATGCAAACCACATATTGTATGCATCTCATTCAGCATCTGCACGACTAACACATTTGTTTAATACTGCATTGGATTGCACAGGTCATATGTCACATATTAGGTGTGTGAAATGTTAACAAATGCAGTATTGTGGCCCCATTGCATATCATAGAAGAGGCTGGCATGTCAACAAAGGTGTGCACACTCCTCATATCCACATTAAGTTTGAAAATTGTCAGTATAACTGGATTTTATTGCACATACATCCACTGCTGATGATGAAATCTGCAAATCAAAGGGCAGTCATTAATTACTGACATCAGTTCTCATATCATCCTAGGTATGTGTCAGACAAACACATAGGGGCTGTAAGCAACAGAGCAAACATAACTGCCACACATATACACATTCAGTAATGGTGTGTACACTTGTGAGGTATGGTGCACAGTACATGCCAGTGTGCTGTACAGGTGCACAGCAATACTGTGTACATGGAGACAGTGTGTTCCAGGGAAGGGGCATCAACTACTAACACAACTCATGCATCACAGAGATGTATAATGTTGGTAACAAGGACTGAGTATAGCTGCAGTGCATGCTGTTGAGTGCCATATGTCATGCATGTTGACTGTTGTGTAATGAGAAGTCTGTGTAATATATTTGTGCCACCTCACCTGTAAGTGTGTGTGTGTGTGTGTGTGTGTGTGTGTGTGTGTGTGTGTGTGTGTGTGTGTGTGTGTGTGTGTGTGTGTAGAAGTAAACCATAATGTACAGGTCTTAATTTACATTTCTTGTCTGCCCATCACAGGTGGCGAGGTGGGTCATTGTCCCTCCTGCAGGCAAACTGGTGTTAGTGTCCATACAGAATCTGACAATGATGATAGGCATAGTGAGGCACAGGCAGGGTTGTCAGGGGCAAAATCTGTGCCATTGGTTGACATCCCACTTTTATTCACCCCATCCCCACACACAGTCACAATGCCCATACATACCCCATCACCAGTGCCCATAGATGGGGACAGTTGGCAGGTGGTGGCATGGGACAGGAAATTGTGGTGACTATGGCAAGTGTATCTGTAAACAGCAGCCATAGCCAGATGACCAGTGAGGTACCACACAGGCAGATGTACAGGGGTGCTCGTAGGAGGGTTGCTGGCCATCATGCCCCTGGCAGAAGTACCACAGCAGGTGTCACCAGATACATGTTTTGGGCCATCATGGAGGCACAGGCACATATGGAACATTACACCAAAGATAGTCTGAGGATACAGGGGGCTAATCTTCCTGCTGTACGTGACAACATCCGTGATCTTGCAGGTGCCCACCATTATTTTGCAGAGGTCATGGATAGACGGTTGGGTGAGATGGTGGGAATCTTCGTCTGTGTTGTGTCTGCAGTAGAGCCTGTGGTGGGAGCAGGGCATCAGCCACATGAACGTAGGTCAGCAACACCAACAGGTGGAGGTCTACATTGATGTGCAACAACACACAGCCGCTCCCATAGTGGCAGTACCAGCACAAGCACTGCAGGGAGGGTGCTGTCCACACCACAATGCAACAGGCCATGTGCATGTGATCCTAGCTGGTCCCAAGAGGGATGCAGATCCAGCAGACAAGTGTTATCATCAGAAGAGAGCACCATATCTGGGCTTCTGCCTGGTAGTAACCATGGAACCCCTCCCCTAGCAGGCACAGTTCCCATGTCCATGACCAGACACAGTGAACTGTACACCCTGCCATGTATTGTCTGTAGCTGTCCAACAAACTCCTGTATAGGGCAGCCACATGGCAGAAATGTGTGCATACATGCACACACATCACCAAAACAGCTAGGGCACCAACAGACCTACACACACCATGCCTGCACAGTCCATTTAATAAAGAACCTCCTAATCCACACACATGCTGTCAACCAAATGGTTCAGCTCAGGCCTCTAGCAAACCCACGACACACCCTGTGCATATGATGATACCTGTGCCACATCACTGTCATCCATACCATTGATGCATGGACATGCTAAAATGCTTCAGATGCATAGGGTGAATGCACTAAGGTTTAGCAATGTAATGCTGTTTAATATGTTTTCAGCTGGAATGATTAATGCTTACACATCAGGGTGTGTACTTATCCAGCCATGATGCATTATAGCTGTTATTAGCACTGACTGATTGTGGTCTCCATAATGTATTCTGTTTGTGTTCTAGGTGTCTATCTGTCAGCAGGATGTTGGTCTGCTGTCCTTTCCTACAAGGGGTGTGGCACTGTCATGACACATTGACTGTGTCATATCCTGTCTACAGCTGAACACAAGTAACAAGTCTGTATAACAAAAAAAACAAGTCGGCACCAAGTATCGTCAGGAAAGCACGGACACTTCATATAAGCTTTCATTCACTTTAATGAACGTGAACTTCATCAGAATGACCATCTACCCATTTTGCAATTATATATATATATCATTATAAATGAGTCACATGTCACAATTCAATAATCATTTAAAGAAGCAACAAACACTGCTCAATAAAAACTTTTTAACATACAAAAAATTAATTAAAATGTTCACTTGAACAATTAATATAAACTATTACAAGTATATAGTGTTAATAGTTTATATTAATTGTTCAAGTGAACATTTTAATTAATTTTTTGTATGTTAAAAAGTTTTTATTGAGCAGTGTTTGTTGCTTCTTTAAAAGATTATTGAATTGTGACATGTGACTCATTTATAATGATATATATATATATATATATATATATATATATATATATATATATATATATATATATATAATTGCAAAATGGGTAGATGGTCATTCTGATGAAGTTCACGTTCATTAAAGTGAATGAAAGCTTATACGGAGTGTCGGTGCTTTCCTGACGATACTTGGTGCCAACTTGTTGTTTTGTTGACTTATTAGTTGCAGTTTTCAGTTATCTAGGTCTGTATAACAGTTACTGCATGTGCCATATGGCTGATAGGTCTGAGGGGTGTATACAGGTGAGTGCATTGTGGCTGATGTAAGCAGCTCTTCTACAGTGGACAATGGTAAGTGTACTGGGTGGCACACATCAAATGTTTGTGAATAACACACACACACACACACACACACACACACACACACACACACACACACACACACAGAGGCTTTGGTGGTCACATGGATGAACTTCATTTTGCAGTGAACTCATTTTGGCCTATGTAATTCCACCAAGATCAAATTGCGAAAACATCACATCAGTAAATAATCAGTCTGCCACTTTAATGTCATTGGCAATGGTACTGGCAGAGTATATGTCCTCTTCCCCAATGTAGTACAGTCCTGGAGTTAGTAAACACAGGTGTGCTGGTGTGGATGGCACATCCCCCCACTTTGAAGGGTGTGGGGTGGCATAGATACACATATTGTTTGATTAACAACTACTTAACCTGTTAACATAAACTGTACAGTATAACAGCACACTAAGCAGGGGGATATGCACAACAATAACCCCAATGTGGGTGGCTGTGCCCACAACAACCACACCCATGTATATATACTGACTCCAGTATCGCTGTACAGCTGTACAGTGGGGAAGAGGGCATTTACAGATCAACTATTAGTTCTGATTGAATGTATTCCCACAAGATTATTGCTTTGAAATGTTACCTTTTGCCAGTTAGTTCTCTGACAAATGATCTCCTGGGGCATATATTTTCTGCAAACTAAAGTAAATCACTTCACATACACACACGTACTTGGCAACACTGAGAGTAGAACTCCTACCTAGGTACTTATTGCTACTAATGTGTTTGGCCTTAATTGCACACACTACAGAGCTTTTAGGGTGAGGTGTGTCCCAAGTTTCCTGTTAAGTGAAGAACATCACCAGGCCTTGTACAGTATGGTAATGGGAGACGTACTGGGTGTTAATGAATAATACATAGTATGACATACTGTCATATACACATTGACAAACGCATACAGTCATAGACACATTTGACAGACCTGGGTTTAGCAGTGCTATCTACCTGGTCAGTGAGTCCATTCTGTTACAGAGTTTTTGCACACAGCACATGCATCATTGGGCTGGATAGTGTAATCAGTTACCTGTATGGTTGATGGTGACAGTGGTCCTCATACAGTGGACCTTGGGACATTTACTGGGAGTACCATGGTGTAAAGACAGTATACCCAACACCCACACCCCACATTGGATATTGTACTCACTGAAACCCATGATAATGCTCTGACATACCTACAATCACACATTGACCAGGACTGCAATACAAACCCTTGTCTATCTAATCAGTGCTACTAGCAGGACATGCATTTATTACGCATGCAACAGGGATAGTATGCTGAGGGTTTGTCATGGCTCTCCTAATGTCAGCAACATCACCATTTCTTATAATGCATGGCAAGGTTTATTGTATTTGGAGAATGTGGCCTCAAAATGCTGTTTCCTACAAATATGCAAACTCACACACAATTGCACACACACATGCACACACTTGCCAGGACACAAAGGATAACCCACACCTATCTACCCATTTGTGGAACAGTGTTATGATGATACTGCAACCTCCAGGTAGCCCATAGGGTGAAGACTGTAACAAGGTATATTTAATCTCAATTACAGAAGCAGCCATTTCTAAGTATAGCAATGGCAGGTGTAGTCGGTGAGAAGACCCTCAGAGTATTATCAACTACAAGTTTACAAACACACAGACACTGTTATTCTCAGTAATGCACACTGACACATTTGTCAGTACTGAGGTCCATAGGTGCAGGTGTTCCTAGGTGTGTACCAGGCTAATGTCCATGGAGAGATGAGAAGAGTAGGGCATGTGGGTACACTGGTATCATGTCACCTGACATTTGTCAGCAGGCCATCTATCAACCGATGCCACTTGAGTGATCTCCAGGGTGACAGTTAAATTCAACATCCAATCATCTGGTTTTCTCTTGCAGTGGCCAGTGAGGTGCTCCAATTGACATGTATGCAACATGTATTACATAACATGGCCAGTCCCTGGGTTAGAAACCTGTACCCAAGAATGTTTTGTTGACTGTGGTAGTCTGATTGAGGTATCCATGGCATGTGGTGCATACAGGGTGGGGTTCCCCAACTGTGGAATTCATAGCACAGCTGGGCAGACATGTCAGTGTCAGTCAATCAGAGATTGCCTGTAAGCAGCCAAGATGGATATCTGACATCTGCACATCTGTACAGAGGACAGACAGAAATTAGCTAGCCAACAGGTTATGCATTAGGATGAATGTTTTGACAGATAGACGTCTGACACTGATAGGTATGCCATTACTACATGACAGCAGCCCTCAATGACATGTCCTAAACACATAGTAGTCTACAGTTAATATCCACATATCAGATCAATATCCAATAGGAAATACTTAATAACATACAGCTCACACACCAAGAACATGATAGTCAGTACTCAGAGTCCAGCTTTGCATGCAGGGGTGTATGGTTCTAGTACTACAATCTGCAATCTACTCTTACTTGGAAAAGCACTGTAAAAAGTAGTAACGTAATGATACAATACATGCAAGTGTGACTGCATATAACTTGGTGTACTACCCATGTATGAAACATACACAAAGAGAAAAGATTGTGGTACTATCCATGAATACTCAGGTGTCCTATACAATATACTCACACTACTTGCTACTGTAATGACAGCACATAGAAGCATGTTATGTACATGTAAATAAATACACTTATTAAAGATGTCATTGCCCAGCTATTTTATCAGACTCAAATGTGATAACTGGTTACCAGGGCTGAGCTATGCTTAGCAGGTGTAAGTATTGCTTAAATGTAAATGCTAAGCAGATTTGTACACTGGTAAGTGAAGCCTACAGGGTGTAAGTGTCTTTTCATTTAACCATATGTTAGCACTGCTTACCATCATGCAATCCCGCACAAACATGCTCAAAGCTGCTCAAAACTGCCTTAACCACTCTGTATCCAACAGTCCTTGTTCTGGCTAGCAACAAATAAACAGCACTTTCAGATCTTGGACCCAAGACACTGTAAACTATAGTCATGGCACTTAATCACTAAGCCATCTGAGCTGTACAAATGTCAGTTGCTTGCTCAAATATATCATTCAGTACTCATACTGAATAGTAGTGAACAACTGCTTTGGCTACTACAATTGTTTACTACTTGTTAGTGAAAATAGTGTTAAATCAGTCATGTTTTTATATCTAAATATACACATATCAGATAAATATGGTGGGATACATCTGAGAAGGTATATACAACACTCATGTTTTTTCACATAAGGATATGGTTTCATATATATATATATATATATATATATATATATATATATATATATACATATGTAGATATATGTATACATGTACATATACACACATATATATCTATATATATATATATATATATATATATATATATATATATATATATATATATATAAATTTATGTGTATATATATATATATATATATATATATATATATATATATATATATATATATATATATAGGTCTACTTCACATGATTGAATGTTCAAATGTTCGAATTCCATATGGCCGAGAACATATGATTGAACATTTGAATGTTCAAAAATGTGCAGTAGACCTGCAAAACACAAACAACAAAAAATAAACTATGTATAGCAGGGGGTACACCCCCCTGCACCCCCACACCCACCGCAACTTAAATATACTAAACGCCGAGATCGCACTACAGCGAGCACAAGGGAAATCTCCCGATCCATGCTGTATGCCGATACCTGTTCAGAATTTTGAAGTTTTAAAACTTCGAACATATGGTCTTCGATCATATGGGTTTCGAAGTTTTAAGATTCGAAATTCTGAAGGGGGATATATATATATATATATATAAATATATATATATATATATATATATACATATATATATATATATTTATATAAATATATATATATATATATATATATATATATATATATATATATATATATATATATATATATATATATGTACATATATATATAACATATGGCCAAAACATGTAGTGGAGTCATACCTCAGCACCGTAACTCACAACCTCTTAGTGCAAGGGAACGTAATGTAAGTATTGCAGTTATAAATGTAGAATGTTGCTACAGTAACAGGGGTTGTGTCAACAGGCATGTTGTGTATGAAGGCTCTTCTGAACTGACATGCACGCCATCAGTTACTGACAGACATCATAAAATCATCATAGTGAAGTACCACACAAATCACTGTAATGATCCTGTGGAATACAGCACAAAAATATGACCAATAAACATGGACAGTCTGAAACAATCTGGTTAGTCCAGAGGTATACACAGAACTCCTTAGTGCAAGATGTGTGCACCAAACCTGACAAAGGGGATTTTACAGCCATGAAAATTGGGATATAGCACAAATACTGTAGTAGATATGCTCACATAGTTGATGCATTCACACCCTCCTTTCTGTCTTAACAAATATTAACTGGAGGAGCAGAGGTCTCAAGCCCACATATTTCCCACTAATTAGTGACATGCATCTTCACAGCATCCCACTGCTTTTTCAGAAATACACAACACGTATGGTGGCCAGGCAACAGTTGTTGTTGTGTCTTTCAGCTTTTCCCAGTTAGGGGTCGCCACAGTGGAACTTCGGTCTGCTAATGATTGGCAGTAGATTTTTACGTGCCGAGTTGCCAGCTCTGATGCACAATCTTCAACAAAGGTACGCCCATTCACGCATGTCTCCACACAGAAGACGCTTTAGCTGAGAATTGAATAGGATAACGTCTTACTGTGAGGCAACAATGCTACCGCAGCACCGCAAACTGTGGTGGTGGCCAGGCAACAGTACACCTGACAAATATCTGGACATAATATCACACTAGGTAAATACACTGAGCTGCTAGACATGTCACCAAGCAGTGTGTAAACTACAGGCAGACTGCCACAACACTGACCCAAGTTCCCTATGGGGGAATACACATGTAATTGCAAATATAGCAAACACTACAGACATGTAGCAGCATGGAGTAACAGACACCAGTGTGAAAGTGCATACCCACAACCAATGTCAACACAGTCACAGTCACATTATGGTAATCCTAGTTAATAGTACAGTATATGGACAGTGTGAAAAAAAAACATTCTCATATTTGCCACTCACACACTAACCCTACATATACTGGCCCACTTCACAGTGTAGTCTGATGCCTGACTGTGGCATGGAACATATCTCAGTCTGGCCCACAAACATATATGGTGATAGGGTACCAGAAAATGGAGCAGCATGCAAAATCAGATAGAACAGGACCACGAACTCTGACATCTACCCCAGTCTGTACACAGGCCAAGTAACATATTCACAATACACTGCTACACAATACTGACACTCTGTCAGCAATCACCGTAAGTACACAGACCTCACTACTGTACAGACTGCAACAGAATGTCCAGGTTTTGCCCTCAAATATAAGGCCTACTATACATAACATGTCTGGCAGTTTGATATATCACTGGCTTGTTGTCAGGAATGATGTCAGTAAATAATGATATACTGTACATATGCACCTCTTACTGCATGACATATGGACAAAGGGTGACAGACTCTGCAGACAGAGGCAAAACACAGGGCCAATATTGACATATTGTTGTGATAAACTGAGAAAATTGCTGGTGTAACAGGGTTTATTGTGACATATCTCTTCTGAGGGATATGAAGTCAGTAACACACATGGATATCACCATTTACTGACTGCAATCATCAGAGTATGCTACTGCATTTCTAAAGACAGAAAATGTGTGAGTAACACACCACGTCTAAGACTCCAAACTTTGGCCAGTCTGCAGATAGCCCTACAGGTGAGAGTTTCCTCAACCACTGTCATGCCACACTTTAAATCATGCGGAACAGCCATATCCACACAAACCTTGTTAAACCAACATTACTTCAAATGTAGAACAGCAATACATACATTCTGTCCCCATGTCTGGAACATCCACCTCCTATTTGTTGGCCTGTCTCCACAGTGTTTGTTGTAAGAGGTATTTCCAACTATCCTCTGTGATGCTGTTTGTCAGACACCCACATGAAGTCCTGCTCACAGTGAAGGAAAAGGGCCAACAACCACATGAAGTGCTTAGTTAAAAGAGTGTGTTTCCATGCATTTGGCTATAGTAATGATACCACAGCTGTTCCACATGCAATTAGCAAGTGGGGGACTCCAATTCGTGCACAGACCATCAGCTGATCATGAGCATTACCTACAAAAGTCAAGCTGCTGCTTATGCAAAACAGATGTATTTTTCCACATTTACCAAGGAGGGAGAGAGAGAGAGAGAGAGAGAGAGAGAGAGAGAAAGTATGAAAGGAAGAGAGAAAGAGCCAAGCGTGTTTGTGTATGATCTGTGGGTGGAGAGTGTTATCATAACAGTTGCCTATATTGTTTACTAATCCATACTGTCACATAGTAATTGCACATGGCAATAGACATTTGTGGCTGTGCATTATCTACAACAACCTCTTCAGTGTTAGAAAACTGTTGGCCTTGTAATGTGGACATTGGGACAGATAGGTCCTCAATATAATAATGTAGCACAATTTACACTGCAATGGATCCTGTCATTACACAATGACCCCAACACTCATACTGATGACACACACACACTTACCAGTACTGAGCTTCAAACCCCTACCTGGCTATGTATCGCAATTAGTGTTACGCAGTTATTGCATGCACCACGGGGCTTATATGGTGAAGAGCTGTCCAAAGGCATCTTTGAAGGTGAGTGACATCAGCAGCAGTGTTAAAGGAGGGGTAAGGGAAGTGTAGTAAGTGTGAATGTCCACAAAATCAGGTGTCAACAAAGAGACACACACACACACACACACACACACACACACACACACACACACACACACACACACACACATTTTCACAGCTGCCAGAACCAGGATTAGAAATCCTACCTAACTAGTTTGCTACACTACAGTGTTACTCAGTTATCACAAGCACCACAGAGCTTATAGGGCTGAAACATGGCCAAAGGGTTTTTTCAAGGTGACTGACAGCAGGTGTGCTAAAGTTCGGCAATGGGAAGTGTAGTGAGTGTGAATGGTCTCAAAATCATTCATCTCCACACACACACACACACACACACACACACACACACACACACACACACACACACACACATGCGCGCGTGCCCGCATTTGCCAGTACTCAGATCCATAGGTTCATTGCTTCACAGGTGTGTAGTAGGTGAATATGACTGAAGGCTCTACAAGTCCAGGCCAAGGGAATACCTTGGCATTAGGCCACATGACAATAGTCCCCAGTGTAGCTCATGGGTGTAGTCCCTGGAGTCGCCCCCAGGGGTGGGTATTGTATTCACCATCCACTCATCTGGGTTACTATTGTGGGTGGCCAGTGATGTGCACTGCTTCCCATGTATGTGATCTATATTCCACAACATGGACAGTGTCTGGATTGTGCACATGTCCCACATGCATGTTCTTTGACATGTGGAAGTGTACTTGAGGTCTATGGGGCATGTTGTGTGGACAGATTATTATCTTCTGATGTAGCATTCCTGACCTCATTTGGTGAGATCTGGCTATGTAACTGAGGTTGTGATTGCACCTACATTGACAGCATGATATGGGTATTCAGTGGAGTTAGTGGCATCTGTCCTTACAGGGCATGTGTATAAGATAGTGTATTTTCTTTGCGGGCTACATTTGCAGACTCTACAGTTGTTGCAGGCATCCAGTGCGGAACATGGTAAAAGGGCCACTGTACACATTTATTCGGATACTGAGGGGATGGAAAAGGGTGTCATGTCCTTTTACTTGCTAGATAACACACAGTCAGGAGATATGCAACACATCAAAGTACTTTCTGATGTCAGTGTCACTGTTGTGATCAACAGGCATGTAGTCCACTGCAATCACACCATGATTACTATCTGTAAGGCAATATGCAGGGAACTACTAATATAGTGGTTGTTGCCTAGCCAAGTGTGTTTGTGTATGATATGCTGGTTGGGAGTGTTCTCTGAGTAATAGAAGAGTTGCCTATATTGTTCACCAACCCATACTGTCACATGTAGGGCTGTGGATTGTCTACACCAACCTCTCCGGTGTTTGATGTCTGTTGGCCTTGTAATGTGGACACTGTGACATATACTAGGTCCTTAACATAATAATTTAGCAAAACCCACCCCACAATGGATCCTGTTATTACACAATCACAGCAACCCCCATACAGGATATTGATGACATACACACACTTACCAGTACTGAGATTCAACCCCCTACCTACCTATGTATTGCTATTACAGTGCACCACATTTATCACACGCTCCACGGAGCTATAGGACAGATGCTGTCCCAAGGCACTTCAAAGGTGAGGAACATCACCACCCCTTGTAAATACTGACATTGGGTAATGTAATGGGTGAGAGATCCCAAAAATAATTTTACCCTACACACACATTTACCAGGGGTGAGGTTTCAAACCACTATCCCACAATCTTTTGGGACCATTAGGTTACGCATTTACCAAATGCACCACTGACCTTACATGGTTTAGGGTTAGCAACAGGTACTTCTAAGGTGGATGATATCTGCAGGACTGCTAAAGTCAGGCACTGAGATGTGCACTAGGTGTAAATGGGGCCAAAATCTTTGAAGTATAGACACACATATGTACACACACAAACACTTGCCACAGATGAGATTCAAACCCATATCTATATAGTTACTACTACTACATTGTTCCGCATTTATGGCATACACCATGGAGCTTACATGTTGGAGAGCTCTGCCAAGGTATCTTTGAATGTGAGGAAAAACAGCAGCAGTGCTAAAGGACGGGTAAGGGGAGAGTAGTACGTGTGAATGTCCATGAAATAAGGTATCATCAAAGACACACACACACTCTCTCACACAGTTGCTATGTCTGGGATTAGAACTCCTACCTAACTAGCATGCTACACTATAGTATCACACAGTTATCACAAGTGCCACAGAGCTTACATGTTGGAGAGCTGTCCAAAGGTATCTTTGAAGGTGACTAACATCAGCAGCAGTGCTATAGGAGGGGTAAGGGGAGAGTAGTAAGTTTGAATGTCCATAAAATCAGGTACCATCAAAGACACACACACTCTCTCACACAAACACACACAGTTTCCATGTCTGGGATTAGAACTCCTACCTAAATAGTATGCTACACTATAGCAGTATACAGTTATTGCAAGCACCACAAAGCTTATATGTTGGAGAGCTGTCCAAAGGTATCTTTGAAGGTGACTAACATCAGCAGTAGTGCTAAAGGAGGGATAAGGGGAGACTAGTAAATGTGAATGTCCATAAAATCAGGTATTATCAAAGGCACACACACTCTATGACATAATCACACAGTTTCCATGTCTGGGATTAGAACTCCTACTTAAACAATATGCTACACTACTGTATTTTGCAGTTATCGCAAGTGTCACTGAGCTTACAAGGCTGGCACTTGGCCAAAGGGTTATTTCAATGTGACTGACATCATCAGGCATGCTAAAGTAGAGCAATGGGAGGTGTAGTGAGTGTGAATGGCCTCAAAATCATTCATCCACACACACACACACACACACACACACACACACACACACACACACACACACACACACACACACACACACACACAGTTTCACAGCTGCCATGTCTGGGATTAGAATTCCTACCTAACTAGTTTTCGACACTATAGTATTACACTTGCATCGCAAGTACCACACAGCTTATAGGGCTGAGACTTGGCCAGATGGTAATTTCAAGGTGACTGACATCAGCAGGAGTGCTAACATGGGCAGTGGGAAGTGCAGCATGTGTGAATGGGCCATAAATCATTCCTCTGGAAGAACTTACATGCAGTCACACAGAACTTTACATTTGACAGGACTGGGTATACGAATGCTAGATGAATACTGATTTGTACTATCATGTTACACAGTTATCACAAGCACCACAGACACTATAATGCTGAGGGCTACCAAAAGGAATGTTTGCAGTGATTGGCATCAGCACATCATGTGATATCTGCCAATTGGATATGTGGTGGGTGGGACAGGCCTCATAATGGAAATCTCTCTGTCACTGTTTGTCTCTCTCTACCCCACATCTCTGTTTGTGTATGTTTGACATATTATAGTGTGTTGGCCTTGGATATTTGTGAGTATTCCTATCTAGTATGTGTGCAAAGCACGAATGGTGTATGATGTGGTGTGTGTGCACAGACATTTGTGACTGACAGATATGTATAGCCAACTGTGTTGTCAGACATGGGCTTCATTTCTCTAAGTGTAGGAGCATGCCCAGTATGACCTCCTGTATTGAGTGTGTGAATCCATTCCAGGTAGGGTTGTTCTCCAGTCCAGGGTTTGGTGTTCTACACCTACAGCTAGCAACCTGTTTCTGCAGGATATCTGGAGATAGGTTGACAATATGGAGTCACAATGGGCACAAGATAGTGTGATACTGTAACTATTGCTGTCTGTGCTGCTTGCGTTACATGATTGGTGATAGCAGAGATATTCAGACATATGTACTGTTCTACACTGTGATGTATTATGTCATCAACTACTGACAAATATACTTATTTGCTCACAGTTATTTCCTGGGAGATACAATATGAATGAAGCTGTGTCCAGTATTGTGGTCTGCAGCATACATATTCTTGCATACTCATGCCATTCTGGAGGGGTAGCTGCAGACACTTGCTGATGGGTCTGTGTAAATGGTCCAGCACCTTGGTACTACGGTGGCTGAGGAACCCCTTCTTGTACATATATCGATGTAACAGTATGGCCATATCCTGCTGTGGCCATACCTCTCAGCTGTACAGATTCACCCAGGTTACCCATAGGCAGGGCTCATATATCTGTTTAGTTCCCCTTCACATTGTGGTTTACAAGCAGGTTTGTAGCCACCCATTACTGGGTTTGCAGGCAGGGGTAGTATGGGCACACATCAGAGTTTCAGACTTCACACACTCCATGACGTCCATGCTTCTACACCCCCCCACTCTGTTATTCTATCCTCTTCCTAACATTATGCGAGCGATATCTGAGAAGTATCCCTATAGTTGGCCCTTCATTACAGCGGTATTTAAGCATTGGTGCACAGTTCATGCAGTAGGACATTGTGGGCATGCTACTGGATTTGTCAATATGGCCTTGTATTTGTGTTCTGTTGACTGTGTTATGTTGTTAGATGGGACCCCAAGAGATACCATACATTGGCATTATGGGTGAGGCACAGGCCTTTGACAGAGGATTGTAGGCCATTTGATAGTGATGCAGGCCATCTGTAGCAGGCCAGTGAATTCTGTCACTCCTAAATTCCCAGGTTGCAAGCCAGTGGATTCCCCCATGGTGACAGGGTAGGTGTTTGAGGTGTTAATGTCAATAGTTTCTGTCCATATTTATCCATTGGTCTGGATGCTGGCAGGGTGCTGCTTACATCTAGGGACACGCCTGCATGGGACACCTCTTCAGCATTATGCATTCTGTGGGTATTCCCATACAGAAGTGGGGGTCATACTGCACTCATTCCCAACAGCAAGGATATGACCTGTGAAAAACCTGTGACTGATGGTGGGGTGAGCTGAGTGCATGTGTGATATGGAAGCTACTTGCAGCTGACTCACAGATAAACATGGGACATTCCCCTTATGCTGCCTTGTGCGGGGACATAGGCAGTCTCTCATTACTTCATAACTGTGCCTTTTGTGGTCTGCCAGTGATGGGCTAGACTACATCAGTATTCCATACTACACAGACAACTAATGTGCTGCTAACTTGTATGTACAATTCCAAAGTTGTGCGCAGTTGACAGTTACATTTTATGTACTCTGTTTAGGGTACTTCTACCTATGTACTGTGTGTATGGCTGGGCCCACATTCATGGCATGTCCATATTTCAGATGGTGACAAATATTGACATCTGGACAGTGAGTATGGACAACTGCTGATATGGGTGTTGCTGAGAATCATTATGGTTGGCACTGCAGTTGTCAGAACATGGCCCTGTTGTCCACAGTACTGCCCATAGGCTACCAAGACACAGCCCACCATGCCTACATGCTGATCACTTCCAGACAATATTGAACACACAACAACCTAACACAAGGACCCCTGCATATTGTACACATGCAGAAATCTATCCTGTAGCTTGGGCCAGCTCAGGTAATCTGTGCTCCACTGTTATTACACCTCACACTTACATGTTATTGCATTTCTACATAGGACAGTGGGGGGGTCAGACCTGATGACTTTAAACATTTGCTATGACTATACTGGTATTTCAGGTACTCTGTTGGCTTCAATTTCATGTTGTATTCTGACCTATCATGCATACTGGAGGCATATCAGTACAGTACAGCTCTTAGGTTTTATTGGCCTACATTTCGGTTTCAGACTTCTTACCCTTCAGAACTAACATACAACTGCCAGACCTGTTTTAGTCTGTCTGGATAGGTCTGGAGGGGGGCTGTTAACCATTGCCATCAACTGGAGGCCTTAGCCCAGCCTTTCATTATGGTCATCTACACCTGTCCTGCTTGCTGAGGCTGGTGGTGGGTATGTGTGCCTCACTGACATGCATGTGTGTGTCCTATGGACATACATTTGGGCCACCACATGTACTGCAGTGGGATTTGTCACCTTGTCTAGTCCTGCCTAGTATGTTGCCACCTGTATTTGTTATGGATTTCATGCTGCCCATATAGGTGTCCACTATCTGCTGCCATCCCATTCAGCCACCCAATTCCCTTGCATGCTCACTTCAATACCATAGCTACAACTATCAGAACATACTATTCCATTCAGCAATTGATAGGAAGAGTGACTTACCTTGTGGCTGTGCCAGTACTGAGGGCAGTGCTGAAGGGATGACTATGTTGGATGCACATAGTACAGTCCCTATATATGGTAAAGCACAGGTAGTGTCATGTTTGGCATCCCTTTTACTGTATGTGCGAATCAGCGAGAGGTGTCATTCCCTGGGTCCCTATTGTGTTAGTGTATGTGCTATGCATTGCCTCTATGCCAAGGACTGGGCATAGTGGGAACACCTCCTTCCGCCTACATGGGCAGGCTCAGGTTGTTCATCCTCCAAGTCCCTCTGTGCCTGTGATGGCCTTGGCAATCCTGGGGGGCTGTGTGGCCTTGCCCCGTGATGTTCCTGTTGCAGCTGTTTCCACAGGATCATATTGTGTAGCATGGCACATACTATGAACATTTGTGTGCATGTAGCTGGAGAGTACTGCAAGGCATCACCGGATAAGTCCAGGCAGCTGAACCGTGACTTGAGCATTCCAAACACATGCTCTATTAGGATTCTGGTTTGTGCGTGTGCCTCATTATGGAGTTCTTGTTCAAGCGTGTGTGCATTTCTGATGGGTGTCATCAGCTACGGCTCCAGTGGGTAGCCATCATCCCCCACTAGGTGGCCGTATGGGATGTCCCCAGTGGGAAATGACTGGTACAGCTGCATCATATGCCAGATGTGGGAGTTGTGATAGCTTCTAGGGCTGCCAGCACACACATTCAAGATAATGCATAGGCCATCACACATGACCTGGCAGTTGATGGAGGGGAAGCCCTTGCAGTTTATGTAGACCCTAGCCCGCTTGCCAGGTGATGCTTTGATGTGTATGTGTGTGCAGTCTATAGCACCCACTACCTCATGGTATTCTGCTATTTTCTGGAAGAGATGCATATTGCTGGTGAATGCCTCATGGGTGTTGAGGAAATATATGTCCTCACTGGCATGTGCTGACATGGCATCCAGGAACTGGTGGAGTACCCTGAATGCTGATGCCTTTGAGATCCTCATGATATACCCAGTCGCCCTTTGGAAGGTACCTGTGGCTAGTATTCTTAAGCCTACACATACCTTGGTATCCACTGGGATAGATTTCCCTCTGTTGGTTCTGTGTGTGAGGCATGGCTGGCATGGCTAAACAGTTTGCTGTAGGAGGTCCCTGTCCACCCTATAGTGCTCCACTATCTCCAGCTCATGCAGCTCCTGGTAGGTTACCCTGGGTCTGTACACTCTTCTCTGTCTCCTCACTGTGGGTTGGTCGTCAGCATTGACATCCTCATCACCCTCAGCCTCTTGCACATATTGATGTATGAGAGTGACAGCAGCCCCTAACATTTTGTTACATTTGTCAGGTAAAATTTCCCCATCTGTGTACACCGGTGGTATAGAGTTTGTGGGAAAAAAAAAACTGGAAGGTGTTTGCATAGTTTATAGTAGTGTGCTAGGCTGTTCCCTGTGTAATTGGCTGATTCTGATACATTTCACCTGCCAGCTATGCTAGTTCTCCTTGATTGCCTTCTTACAGCTTTTTTCCCTTCCCATTGCCTTCCTGTTTAAGCCCCGCATCACAGTGTGAATACTCAGTGCTGAGATGTGAACAGAGCTTCTATTTCCTGTTTTTTTTTTGTTTAAAACCCAGTGCGCGGTGCACACACCTGTTTAGGCAATGTAAACACTGCTAGGCAGCCTCAGACACACCCCCTTCCTTAGCTGTGCTCAGCTAAGGGCAAACATGGGCCACAGAGCTCCAATAAGCTTACAGCATGCATAATACTCTCCCTTATGAGCTCATCTACCTCTTATACAATGGTGTTGCTGCACCTACACGGTTAGGTGCAAGCTAACACTTAGATGAAATCTGTGATTCAGTATCAGTCCCTCATTTGCATAAAACAGAATGCTAATTAATAGTTACCACACTCACACTGAGCCTTCCCCCTGAACAACCACTATTCCTTGGTATTGTTGTCTTATGCTTGCCATTTACTATTATGGCAAAATGCTGATTTGGGGTTAAAACCTTATTTCCAACTTTTTTTCTTATTTTCGGGACGATCCAGTTTGCGCACCGCTGCCCTACGCTTAAACGGCCGAAATCGGTTCCAAAAAAAATAAGTTATTTTTTATAATTTTACAACTATTTCTTATGCCAATGATCATATATTTGGACATTGGCATGCCTACTAAATTGAATACGTGCTTTCTTTAGAGCTGTCATGCCTCCATTTTGTAATTTTGTAATAGTTAGTTGTAATAGTTAGTAACCGAATACATTTCTGCAGGATATACTATTCCCGCACAGATGCCTGCCTGCTTCCTGGATCACTAATTCACCTTATTTGCATGGTTTTCACCAGCAAATGAGGTAATTAGCATATAGTAGTGGTGTCCATGCAAAAATAGTGTAGGAGCGCTTGTGCACGTCCCGGGAGCTAGTTCTTGGATCGCTTGTTGGCCATATTGCGTGCAGCAGCTCTTGCACTATTCCTGCACTCCATGCAGAGCTTGCTGAAATTGGGGGCTTACATAATACAGGACTACTACAACTGTATAACTCCTCATGCGGGGTAAGGTTGCTGCAGATCATTCACCATATGTGCAGTATGCATGCAAATATTGCATATGAACAAAAAGGCTCAAAGAAAATGAAACATTCAAATGTCCTCAGTATTTCTTTATGCTTGGAATACAAACTCCATTCAAGCATGCAGAGCTGTACATGTTTTATTTGAGTTTTTCATCTGAGTATAAGATAATAATCTTAGTGTTTTTTTTAAGCTTTAAAAAAAAAATCTATACAGTCCTAGAATGGAAATCAAGGTATAGCATGTTGGATGGGCAACCATTGGTCCCAGACTATGAATTGTTTCACACCTATTATTACCAGCCATAGTATACCTCTTCTAGTCTCCACCTACCAGTCTGCCTAACTCTGTATTTTACCTCATTTAACTTATTTAACTGTTCTGTTATTTCAAAGAGACTGTGCCATTTAACCAAAAATTTGTTTTGGCTGAGGGGATGATACTAACATCTGGCCTGCAGCTTTAAACTACCTGGTACTTGCATTTGTGTTATACACTCCTTATTGTCTAGTTTGTGCATATTCCATGTGCTCTGTACTATAGGCATAACCATTTTCAGCGTGTTTGTATATTGGTAAAGTTCCTGAGCATAATAAATTAAAAGCTCTGAGTCCTGTGAAAGTTTATGGCATTTCTCTAATGGAAGCAGGTGGTATGGTATTAAATGGTCCCAGTTTTTACTAATTTATTCAATAATTTGTTAAGCATGGACATCGGTGTTCAATTATAATACTCCATTATTTCAACCATCTAGTGATGACATACTGAAATTTTTAATTGCTTGGCCTAAAAACATTTTCAGAGTTGGTATACTATTGGCATAGTATTCTTTAAATAAATTGAGTCTACAGGTCAGGGAGTGCTACCTCAGGTATCCCTATCCCTACTCTACACAAACTCATTAGTTACAGATTTAACATTAACATTACATAGTAAGACACAAATAAGATACCTGGTTGTATAGATCAAAATAACTAAAATATATCACAGTCTGTTTTGAGCTTACCAATGGCCCAATAATGTCTATAACAATACATTCAAATAGTACATCTGTGAGAACATGGGATGATAATCTAGTGGATACAGCCATAACCATAGCGCAGGTGACCTGAATTTGAAAAGCAGCTAGGCTGTGCTATGGCACAGGAGAGAGGATGGTCAAGTTTGTTTTGGTTGGATTAGGAAGAAGCACATATTCATGGCATACTCAGGCAGTCTGATTTCATTGATGTAGATCAGAGAAACAACTGAGCAATGCTGCCCAAGAGTAGAGGACATCCTGTTGGGATCTGCCCCTTGTGGAAGGGAAGGCTGGTTCAGTACCAATGCCCGTTACACTCCACGCATCAGGATGTTACTAGGCAGCCACAAGGAGAGATGTAGTAGGAAAAGCATTCCCCTAAGCAGCAGTATGACTCAGCACTGGGCATCTAAAAGTCATCATCATACCAAACAATGTTTAAGCAAGTTACATATAGGTGAGTAAATGCATTCAATAGTCCTGGCAATTGAAAAGATGAACCAGGAGCGGCTGACAGCCAGCTGTGATATAGCTAAATATAGCTCCAAAATAGCACAATTATGATACACAGTAGAATCAAAAGATTTGTTAAAATCTGGGTGGAGGGCTGTATTCTCACGTTTATGGCATCCAACACAGAAGGTTATCTCATTATTTCTGGACAAAACACTTCTTAATGGAATCCTTACCTTAGTGTTATCGATTACTACCCACTCCCTGAGTATAGAGTTATATGTTAACTTCATCAATAGATTTCTGAAAGGCTTGGGCAACAACAGTTGGTGCCCTACATCTTTTGTCCTTTCTTACTCAGCTCAAATCCTTTTTGGAACTTAAAGTATGAGTAAGAAGTAGGAACATCTTGTTCATATTCTTCCTGTGTCACCAGCTATACTTCAGTGCTCTATTCAAAGTATTATCTCTTCAGTGGATCATTTTTAAATTTATGTGGCTTACGTGATGGTCAGACAACTCTGAAGTTTCTTCACTGTCAGCTTGTCATGCAGTAGAAGGTATTGCCTCTGTTTCTACACATACTGACCTCTTTTCTTAGAAAGATGACTCATACCAACATTCTGTAGTATCACTTGCTATCCTGCCTTATTTAGTTTTTCTTGTTACCTTACCTTTCATTTTTAAATTGATTTATAGAATCCGCTTTCATTTGCTTAGACCCTCTACATTTTGTTCAATATGAATGTCATTATGATTCTTTTCAACTTCACCTTTCCTTCTCCTTTATCTCTCTATAATGTTTGTTTCCCCACTATCTGAGAGTGAATGAACATCACCATCCCACTTTCCTTTTCTTGTCTGGTTCGGTCTCTTTCTGAAAACAAAATATCAAACCACATTTTATTTACAGTTTTACTTTTTATGTTTCTTATAGGTACCTGTTTCAAAGAGAATTCCTCATTTAAATTCTTATACTGGAAAAAGTGGGTTCAGAACTCTGTTTGCTTAAACTTTCTTCATCTACTACTCTTGTGAAATATTTCATGCTAGTAAGATTTTTGTCCCAAAATTGTACCTCCTGCTTAAAATCCTCCATTATTAGGCTTTCAGTTTTAGATTGATTTAACGTTTGAAATGTGCTAAGATTGTGCACTTTTCAGATTAACTAAATTTATTCTCTCAAAGAATAATATTGCATTGAGTTCTGTTTAGTTCTATTAGTCACTTCTACTCCCTGCTTTATAACACTTTCAAACTGCAATGACATCTCTGCTTTCTGTTTGATAACACTTTAAGTCTGTAATGTTTAACTGCACATTTCATTCCTTTTACTGGTTCTGCCACTGCAGACTGCTTTGTCATAGCTGTATGTTTACATGTCTTTAGATGGTATAGATTCTTCTTTTCTATATATATCCTTAACCATTTTATGTGTCTTTACAGATTTTTAACACAATTACTTGATGTTTCTTTTTTCCTTTTGGATTTGTACAGTATGGATGTATCTGGTGGTTGCTTCCTACCTTTCCAAGATGAGGCAGAGTTATTATCCTCTTCCTATAATTATATGGTAGTTTATCAAAAGGACTACCACCTTCCATTGATTTCACAACTTTTTAAAGTGGGAAGAACCTTTCTCCATCACCATGTCATATGTTAAATTGGATACTACAGCAAAAACATGGGCTGCCTTCCCAAATATGTTTTGGGTGTCTAGCTAAGTAATGGGGTGCTGTTTCTTATCTCCATGAATGTATACACTTTAATAGTAAGACTTTTCTTCTACATGCATATTGCCCTTTATCAATGTGACCATACATTATGAATCAGGCAGTACTTGCAGTATTCTGCATCAATTAAGGCACTGTTCTTAATTAACATTACATGGCCAAGTAACAGAATGCAGGCTCTGCTACTCCAGCAGATAATTCATCACATTTCTTAGGCATAGCATCACTAGCAGCATGCATTTAGAGGTTATAGTTTTGGGTATGGGTGTCATTTACCACATAAAACAGACGTACAGCAAATCTTCTCTTTTTTGGTTACCAACATTTGATACAGATGTTACTATGTATGTTGATTGCTCAGTTATCTGCATAGTTCCATGGCACAACAATATTTCTTCTATTGACACACCCACTCACTTAAAGCAGTAAGTAGAGTTGCTGTAATGACCTATTAGTGTTTGGATATTTATGTTTAATGCTTTGACACTCAGAATCTAAACAAAAATGAATTCTATGCTTTAATTCACATGAATGTGTTCTTACCATTTTGCTATGAGGAAAAAATATATGTATGAAACTATTGAGCTTGTATTTCCGAGGTAACACTAGCTCTGTGAAGTTAAGCTTTTTTAACAATTTTACATTCCTGATACTCATTCCATTCCTTATTCATGACGGATTTCATTAGTTCTCTGGTTAGCTGAATTGAAAGAATTGCATTTTTGATGGCCCAATCCCATTCTTCCTGGTGGACATACTGCTCAAAGATAACAAGAAATTTGTCTAGGTTCTGTCCTTTGGTTTGCTGTTTTAGTTCTGGCAATGTTCTGGGCACAGCAATAATTTAGCCACTGATAACAATGTCAGTGAATTTCATACAGGTAGTGATAAAAGTTTCATCTACTTCTGGAAGAAAAAAATACAAAAGAAACATGGTCAATTATATTATCATCTTGTGATGCAATATGGTTGAGCAGTGATCTGCTGTTCTGCTATTGCCATCCTAGTAGATGAGCCAACAGACAAATATACTCAAAAACAGGTATAAAACAGCCAGCTGACAGCATAGACCTTTCTTTCTTTTGGGAAACATACTCAGATTGGTGCCTCCTTTGTGCTGGTAGAGTTAGGTATAGTCTTAGGACATTTGCTTGGCAAACTGTACCAAAATCATGCATGCTGCAATTCACCAGTGTGGAATACTAAAGGAACAAGAGGCCACTAGTGCTGAAAAATTGCATAGTTTATTCTACAAAATGTTAAAATGCAGGTTCATCCCAAAACAAAAGTTTTATGTCCTGACAGCAGCTCACAGCAAGGATGTTCATTACAATCCAACTGTGATGCATTCCTTTTCAGTAGGTCTCTTTCTCTTTATAACCCTTGGGAGATTTGTCTTCTGAGTTCCTATAACAGCAAGAAACTCCATCTTCCTTCTGATGTCTTCTTCCATGTCTTCATTTGTTACATTGCCATTCTTCCAGAGCCACTGCTTTGGAAATCAAATCCCCCTTAAAGAATGGCAAGTAGTAACCTTTAAGTGGGCTTACATTAGCCCTCATTATAGCCAGTATAATGTGTTTCATTAAGTAAACATGTTGGATCTAATACCACAAAGTTTCCTCCTTGCTGCTAAAGTGACCTTCTTATTTAAACTAATGCCAAAACATCGCTTACAAATACAATAAGTTTCTCTCTGCTCAGAAAGAAACACTTTCATTTACATTATATGCTGAAGAGAATTGCTTCTTATTTTACAACAGTAGTTTTATTTGCACACTTTATCCACAAGTTACAAATATAGCACCACTGACAATATTCACATTAATTTTGACACTATATTATATTGCAATATGTGTGTGTGTGTGTGTGTGTGTGTGTGTGTGTGTGTGTGTGTGTGTGTGTGTGCGCGTGTGTGTGCATGTGTGTGTGTGTGTGTGTGTGTGTGTGTGCATGTGTGTGTACGTGTGTGTGCATGTGTGTGTGTGTGTGTGTGTGTGTACATATTTAATTTAAGAATACAATATAAACTTACACTGAACTCATTTCTTTTGCATCATTAGTCCATTGACAGCTGGGAGAAGTATTCGCCATGAATAAAGTTGCATTCTTTTAAGGGATCAGTAGGGAAATGTGAACATTAATTTTATTATGCATCCTCATTAGAAATAGCTCAAAATGCAGAAAAAGTCTAAAAATTGATTGACTAGAATAGGATAGATCTTTGGTTTATTTTGTTCTATTTATTAACCCATATATTTTGAAACATTATACACTCTGATTTATAACACAAGGTAATCATATTATAATAAATGTACAAAGTGAAATTTCTGTGTTACTAATGATCTATTTAAATCAACACTGAAGTTTAACAGTATAGTGACTCGCAGTTTTAATGTGTGGGGATATTTAAATAACTCCATGCTCACATTACTATATATAATATGAATGCTATATTGCTACTGAGAAACAGATACTGCACTGTTACTGACAAAGGAATACCTTGTCCAATTGTCATTGTGAAGACCTGCCTTCAATGGCCATATTTGAAGATAAGTTGCACATCCTGGCATTGTGAATTTTTGTTCTGCTAAGACTAGTATACTAAAGACACAAGTTCAGCAATCCAAGAACATATTATTGCAGATATATGTTTTTATCAGAAGTAGGAATGCTTGTTAAAGGAAATACGAGCTTACAAATAAATATTCTCATAGAGTTGCAGAGGAAAGACATGCAAAAGTTAGCTTTATGACATTGTTACAGAAATGTGTTATTACTGTTTCTCAGTATCCACTTGGGTAGACTGTTCTGTATATCTTGCATCAGCCAGAAATATAGGAAACCACTTGGCTTAAGATGGAACACATCACACATTAATTTGTGTGTAGCTGTACTGGTCAAGTAACACATATGCTAAGCACTTGTCATCTTTGATAGCAGATGATGTTTCAAAATAAAATCTGTCTAAAACAAATACTTACCATTGCTGCTAAATCAGAAATGCTTTAACTTACAGGTCAAAGGAATTTATAAGAAGAAAAGAAATGCATATTTCTCTGACAAATTTGCCAAGTGGTGTAAGAAATCGGGAGCAAAATTTGTTTGAGTATGCCGCATTTGTTTCACCCGAAGTATAAATAGCTTTGCAACTGTCAAAATGGAAAACATCATTAACAGTTTTAAACAAATCTTTGCTGATCACACACCTATTTATGACAGATAGTAGGAAGATAAAAAAAACAGTGTACAATTGAATCACATCATAAGAGGATATTAACATAAATGGCTATGCTTCCTTATCCCACCCCAAAGGCAGACAACTGTTATCTTTAACCTACATGAAATTCAATTGTTTTCTTCCACTGAATTTCATGTTTAGAATCTGGAAGATCTGCTTTTCAGAAGAAATCATTTACTTTGTACTTCATGCTGTATTTATGGCACATGTACTTTCCATATGCTAAACATAGTGGCGTATTGTTTAACATTTTTAAGATTATGTTTATCATGTAACATGCACATCTGTATTAATAGCAAAAAGTACTATCTTTTCAGTGCAGATGAACACTCAGTATTTACAGTGCACTGAATTACAAATAGCTAAAGTAATATCGATGGATCGTTAAATCCATCCATCCTCAACCCCTTTTTCCCATGAGGTTGGGGTGTCACTTCAGCAGTGACAATCATCTCAAGCCAAGATTTACACCACTGGGTGGGTAGCCCTGCCATGGTATTTCATTTGTACCCCCTCTCTCATACACACACTCTCACCTACAGCCAATTTAGAGTGTCCAATCCGCCCTCTGCATGTCTTTGGAATGTGGGAGGAAACCGGAGCACTCAGAGGAAACCCACAGGACCACAGGGGGGAATTGCAGACTCCACACAAAAGACGTCCCCTCTGAGAACCGAACCAGAGAACCTCTTGCAGTGAGGTGACAACAATAACTGCTGTACCACCACAGCCACCCTAACAACAATAAACAATAAATATTTTCATAAATATATTTCTAAAGACTGAAGCATATAGGTTTCATTTTGTAATTTAAGAATTCACTGATTTAAAGGTAATCCAGTTGACTGGTTATGAATTTCATTAGATTAAGTATCATTCTTTAGTTACAAGATTCATAAAACACTATCTAGATAATCTGATCTGTCTCTAGTGCTTTTTTTCATGCCAGACAAAAAAAAATAGGTTCATAGATTGGTACTAAGCTAATTGCCCTTGTGAACCATTTTAAGCTTAGCCAATTATCCCTTGTGAGACTCAAACCCTGCACCTTGTGTTTGTAAGGCAAATACCTTAACCATTAGGCCACTCTCCCACACCTGTAAATATTCAGAATTAAATGACAAACCTATATAAAATGGCCTTTTAAAAAGAGTTCACAGATGGAATGCAAAGATGTTACAAAATGGAATCCTTCCTTTCAACACAATGTCAAATCATGGCAGCGGAAATTTGAAAGAAATTCTTGTATACAATTGTAGTATTAATATGGAAACAAAAACTGTGTTAGGCTAAGCAACTTTGCTGATGCATTTTGAAATACACTAAAAGGACTGCAAGTTACAATGGCTAACCAGAGATTAATTTCAAATATATGCAACAGACCAATATTTTCATTTGAATATTAGAAGTGTATGAGTTCATAAATATTATTTGGCATAAGTCACTCTGATAAGAAAGTACATAAATATGCAAGAATAGACTATACAGTAGAGTGAAATCACTTCAGAGTGCATTCCTAATAGTATGCTTGCAATGTGTGATGTGCTTATTTGCAGACAGTGGGAATAAAATGATCACACTAGCAACCATTGCTAACAATAAAATAATCCTAGGAAATTTATGACCATGTATCCAGTTAGAAACGGGGGAACATAAGACAATACCATTCAAAATGTGTCTGTAGCATATAATCTCAAACTCCTTTTAGTAATCTCAGGCACATCTGTTGACTTTATATATTCTGGGGTTCTGGCTAAGATGTTTACAAGTTTAAAATCAGTGAAGCAATCTGGTGTGTGTGTGTTGTTAAGAAATATCTAACTATCTATTTACCTATCTACCTATCTATCTATAATACATATATATATATATATATATATATATATATATATATGTGTGTGTGTGTGTGTGTGTGTGTGTGTGTGTGTGTGTGTGTGTGTGTGTGTGTGTGTGTGTTGTAGCATCTCAGACAGAATTCAAGGAATAAAGAGAGTCACAGGTTTTAATACAAACATATTTGTGTGCCTAAAGCATAAACAAATTATGTTTTCAAGTGAAAGGAAACCAGTCACTCCTGGACTGAAACATTGGACATTTATATTCAAGTATTATGAAATCACTTTGACCACTCATTTGTTTTTTTCTGCACTGTGTTCAGCCCATTGGTGCCGGAAGCTGTTGAAGACTGGGGGGGGCAAGAGGGGCACTTAGTGATTTAAAAAGTGCAACATTTTTAAAGTTATTTACTACCATTACAGGTGCATCAGCGTGATGCAAGCTAAGTTTCATTAAGGATAATTGCACGTAAATTTCTTAGAGAATTAGAAATGAAGCCAGCCTGTGTTGATATGAGTTGATATGAGTTAAAGAAGCAATGGCAGTACTGTTAAATCAAGCATGCCATTCTGAAGTACATTACTCTTTTCTGTTCAACTTCTCAGTGGACAGGAATTAGCTGACAAAAGTACTTGATGCAGTACTTGACCTGCATAGAGAGAACTGCAATAGCTTTGTAAGCATGGATGCAACGGATCTATTTCTGACCACAGTACTGACCACATACCATACACTTTATATTGTGCAGCTGTAAATATGCAGGTTGTAGTACTGCTAAAGCTTGTGTGTTTCCTACTTCATAATAAAGTTTACAGTGGGCTGCCAGGACCGTGGTTAGAAATAGACAAAGTCCCATCTTATATTTTACTTGGCATGCAGTAACAGAAGTGGGGTGAAATACTGTGTCTGAGTTGGGAGTCTAACAAACAATAATGAAATAAAATGCAACACAAGCTTGTTTATGTCAGCCATCATATATTGAGGTAAAAAGTGTCTCAGCAGAACTGCAAAACTGTTGGTAGGATAATACTACATCATACATACTAGAAATGCAAATAAGAGGATTACATCTACGTATCAGTTATCAGAAGAACTGCAAACCAAGTACTCCACTTATTACATCAGGTTAGATTATACAGCTGGCAGTAATGGACTTCAGAACTTAGTATTTATTGTATCACCTCAGAAGTTCAACACTGATGCTTTTACACAGATTTCACAGCACTAAATGAAACAGTCAACTTCCATAAAGTAAATGTAGCAGCATTTTCAATGTAAAGTGACATCATACTAAAATACTTTTCAATGAATGTGCTTCTGAATCTGCACCCACCTTTTCCGTGCCATACATCCTGACCAAATCTTGCTACAGCACAATTAAACTATGGCAGTAACAAGCTACACAGAGAACACTTTAGGGTATACTTATTTATTCATTGTTAAATAGTTAAGGGGAGTGGTTCAAACAACTCGTTTTAATCATGACCTGAGCTCACACAGTGTAATAGAATATTAGGCAATGAAATATCATAACAAACCAAGCATATAAAAGGCATACAAGACTAAACACTACAAAACTGTATGAAAATGTAGGCTACAAAACAGGGACTGTAGTATGGTGTAAATTAAATTAATGTATCAAGGACAGTTTAGCATATTGAAAGAAAGCAACAGTTGTATAAAGGCTATTTACAAGTTACACTGAGACAAACATTGTACCCAAGTGAAACTGTTTAAAACGTTATACCCAAGTGAAGTTATTTGAATACAATTTGCAACAAGTCAAACAGTACTGTATCTTACTCTTTTAAAATTAGTGGGTCTCCACTGAGACAGTTAAAGCTTAAGTTGCCCTCAAAGGCAATGCACAATTGAGCACAGAGCTCAGTGTAAATGGAGCTACATATACTGAGACAGAAGATATAGCAAGCCTACTGCTCAACAAATTCAGCTGCTGTTTTATACTTCTCTCCCCCTCAACTTTCCCTCAGGAAATATCAAATATAACTCTTCCTGCTCTCAATAGGGAACAGGTCCTTAATGCTCCCTCAAAGGCCAAGAACACTGAAACAGTGGGCACAGCCAATATCCCTAGATGCCTTCTAAACAGTGTGAGACATGACCTATCAGACCTTCTGGAATTTATATTGAACTATAGCCTCCAAACAGGCTTCATGCCTCATGAATGGAGGATAGCAACAGTCATCTCTCTGCACAAAAGTGGGCCATCTACAGAGCCTGGAAACTACAGACACAAGTCTCACTAGTCTTATATGCAAAACCATGGAAAGAATTATCATGGAAATGATCAATAATGATATAGTAAACTATCAGATACTGAACGCAACCCAGTTTGGTTTCATTAAGGTCAGCTTAAGTCAACTCAAGTGGTGGAGGTCTTTGAAAAAGTCAGCAAAGCAATGAGTAAGGGCAAAATGGTTCACACTGCTTACCTTGACCTGGCCAAAGCACTGGAAATAATACTCCACTTGGGCATTGGTGACAAATTTAAGAGGTTAGGTACAAACCTGTATGTCAACCAATGGATAGGTAACTGGCTCACAGACAGGAACACTGACTCAGTGGGCCCATACAGTATACCAGGATGCCTTCTAAGCAGTGTGAAACATGACCTATCAGACCTCTGGAAATGATATTTAACCCATATGTCACCCAGTGGATAGGTAACTGGCTCATAGACAGGACCCATTAAGTTAGAATTGGGGAGTCCACCTCTGCAATGAGACCAGTCACAAGTAGAGTCCATCAGGGTTTGGTCCTTGGACCACTCCTTTTTGGCATTCACATCTCTATAGTCAAGGCCAATGTCAATGGTCTCTGGCTGACTAATTAGTAGATGACTGCAAATTAAGAGTTGTCAATGTATCCCACACCTATATAAATGTACTGCAGGAAGGCCTGACACAGACAACCAGTGTCAGAGCCATGGACGAACATTAAATGCCAAGGAATGCATGACCATATCCTTTGAGAAGTCACCCAACCCTGCTATCATATTGATATACCCCCCTTATAGTTGACCCAGTACTCAAGGACTTAGGGAAAATCATAGATAGTTATATAGCCTTTGACCATCACGTGTCTACAGTAGTGAGGAAATCAGTCAAAATAGCACTACATGTTAATTTGTATTACTTGCTGCACAATGAACTCACTCAATTGTTCCAGGAAGATGAAATGTATGTTAGCACTATAGAAAAACAGGTTACTTTACAACTTCCCAAAAAGGTGAAGTCTCTGTTCATTTCTCTGCACAAACTCCTTCGGAATTTCTGTACACTTCAGTTTGTCAGTCCTTTCTTTATGGATGTACAGAAGCATTAGATGATTGTACAATTTCTCTGTCATAGTAGACCTTAAATATGATTTTATTGTGCATTAGTTAGGAAATGTCCTTTCCCCAGTTGCTGTACTCATTGGTACAAGGAGGTAAATTTGCAGTAGCTTTATACCTCAGTGTACAGCATTTGCCGTTGGCAGTCCTTGTCCTCCAAAGCATCAGTCATAGTGTCAATAGAGTGCACAGTTTTCATCTCTGGGAACACCTGGTGTATAAGTCCTGGGAGCAGCTGCAGCTGTGGAGTTAAACTATCAGTGTTGATGTCTTCATCTCCATACATTCTCTCAACTTGAGGTGGAATAGCAAATGAAGAACTATTGGCTGCTTGAAGCAGGATATCCTCCATGGAAGACAGTAAGGTGTATATTTCCTGATCAAAATGAGAGCTGAGTTCAGAAAGGCATACATTGTTACACTCAAAGTACATTTGATGGTACCAGTCTTTAGCAGAATCATGGTGGTGATGAGGTGCAGTATCATCCTGTAACCTTCTAGGAAACTTTGGCTCTTTAACAATCTGTATTTGCTGAGCTCTGTCCTTGATGGTGTAAAAAACTTGATCAAAGTTATTATGCTGTCTTTGCAAGTTTAACTTGAGGTTATTTATACTAATTATTGTAGTTAGTGTTGCCAGTGTTTTGCTTGTAACATACTTGCTACTTGTTCCAATATACTAAATAATGTTATAGGAAACAATAAGTCCAAAGTATGTTATAAATGTGGTCATCATCATTAACAACCCTCTGACTTTACTTTGTACATCATAATTCCTGTCATGTTGAAGGTCTTGTAAAGTGTCATACAGTCTTTTATAGTTGGCTAAAATACCCTTAATGCTTTTTGCTCTAGCTGTCCATCTTATTGGACAAAGTAAATGCAATCCTATAATACTATATGGATCATCATCTCCTGATACTATGCTTTCTCTGAGGTGATGCAAGAATGAGTACAGTAGCATCTTGAACAAAATCTGAATAGCATTACTACTTTTTGCAACACCAAGTCTAAGCAATGATTGGCACAGTGGACATTTAGAGCAAGTGGATTCTCTTTTCTAATTCTGATAGCAGTTCCAGAAATGCATCCACTCATGTTGGCTGCTCCATCATATGCTTGTCTTCTTAGGTTTTTCAGTGGCAAATTACACCTTAGTAAAACATATTTCAGTGAATTTGTGATGGATTCTGCACCTGTCTTTTCCATTTTATACATTCCAATAAAATCTTCCTGAATAGGGAACTCTGGAAGTGACACCCATCGGACACATACAGTCATCTGTTCATGCTGACTCATGTCCTGAGATTCATCTGCTATTATGGAATAAAGGTTTGATTTGCATCATATTTCATTTAATAAATTCCATAGAAGCTGATGAGCCATGATCTCCATGATTTCATTCACAACATCAGAACTCTGATATTGTCCCTCCGGCACCCACTTCATCAGCTCTGGTACGTCTTCTGCTCTTGTCAGCATCAACTGTCTTAAATTGCTTTCCTGTTCTTTTTTTCTATGGATAGCTAGTCCTTGTCTTGCTAAATATTTTACTGATGTCACCTGCTTTTGGAACAGTGTAGGGTTCTTCAATTGTACCTGGGAATGTTGCTGGTTAACTTGAGCAGCAATGTTCATTCTACTGTTTTTGAAAGCACTGTACTTCTTAACACCTTCATGGTGGAAGTAGGTCAGTTGATGTTTGTTAAATTTTTGAATTGCTTCCTTCTAATCACTGAATCCACTCAAACAGAATGTAGGCTCACCAAAGTAAAAAGATGTAAGGAGTTTTCTTGTCATTGCACCATGGCAGTAATAATAATATACACATCCTTTGGACTGGCAGTGGGTTAACCAAGAGAAAGATGAAAAGCATTGTGGTTGACAATGTCTGCATTCAGTTTTTGATTTACTTCTCACAACAGTTTGCTTAATACAAGTTTCTTTTACATTTCCTGGTTGGAAAATCTCATCAATATTGCTGCAACAAATTGAATGGCATGCTAGAAAACAGGGAGGATCAGTACTCATACATGCTGGCTGAAATGGAGAAAGTGGTATTTTCTCAGCTGCATGATAAATACTTAAAGTAGGATCATTTTTAAGAAGCAGATCTCCACTTGCATTTGTTTTGTCACCACCTTTGTCCAGGAGGGAAGAAGTTTCACCTTTGTTGGTATTCTGCATCTTCCAAGGTAGATGGCACTTCTGGAAAGTGACTGTAGCTAACAGTTGTGGTGGAAGCATCAAAATCTGTGCTAGAAGTGCAGATGACAGCATCAGTATTTTCAGGGTTATTGTGGTAGGTAAAATCCAAATCTAATCTCGTTTTCCAGAAATCCTGTGCTGGTTTGTTACTTGAAGCAGGGGTGTTTACATTAATACTTTCAGAAGTGATTTCACACATAAAATTGGTCTCTGGTGTGACGTTCTGGATGTTTGCAATGGTAATGGAAAGGCCTTGGGTGTTGGTGATGTTTTCAGAGTTATTCCTGTTGGGATGAGATGCTGCGGGTGTTCTCTAAGAACCAAACCAATAACTTAGCTTTCAAGGGATCTTTGCAGCAATATCTGCTAGCTCCTTTGTGGCCTGCTTCCTCTTTCTGTCAGATTTTGGCATCATTATTTCAGACGAAGGTCAGTCTGCTTCTTAGAGTTGGTCAGCCTCACTGAAGAGCATTCTCAACAGTCAGAGTCACTATGTATCCTTGTCAATGGACTTTGTACCTGCACATAAAATATTTACATTAATGTATTATCAGAACATGTTTTCTACCAACAGTGAAGCCTATTTTATGTCCAGCTAGTATTTTATATATATATATATATATATATATATATATATATATATATATACACACACACACATACATATAATATATATATATATTTATGTGTGTGTGTGTGTGTGTGTGTTTGTGTGTATATATATATATATATATATATATATATATATATATATATATACATACATACACACACACACACACACACACACACACATACATAAGGCAAGGGGAACTGACTTTGCAAAGTGCACAAATGCGAGTCTTATCACATCAGGATAAAAGACTTACACAGTTAATCCCTCGGGTCAGTGAGGTAAAAACACATTAACGCTTCCACCAGAAGATTCCAACTTGGATGGATTGCATTCATTGGAAACAAGTTCACTAACCCTGAAATGTTCAATAAAATACAGAGAAAATTGCACAACACAAAATAACTTTGCATAACTACTAACATTTTATAATGTTACTCTCTTCTCATGCTGCATTCGTAGAGAAAGGCCCCCAAACCAAGAATCAGAAAGCTGCAATTAATATCCAAACAAAGTTATAGGATCTAGGGTTCACAGATTTATAGGAGGCTACTATGCTATTGGCCATAGGACCTTTACCAGGCTAACCATGTTATACCCATGTTCGCACAGGTCATTTTCCTTTTGCCTAGACTTCTGAGAAATAGATTACAAATAGTAAAGGGTCCAGCATAAATCTATAAACCCATGTAGTAGTAACATAAACACTCAAGAAATAACTAATAAATGAAAACTATAATATGATGTGGCATTAAATTCCCCCAAAGACTGCTTCATAGTTTCCCATGTATGCACTACCACCAAAATGAAACCGTTCCCCTAATGATCACCCCCTCAGTAGTCTGTCCATGTATGCATAAAAAGCAAATGACATCAGAATGAATAATTTCCCCAAGGTTCCCTTAAGCAGTTTGTCCATGTATGCAAAAACACCAAAATGAAACATTTTCCCGAATGACCTGTTCAATAGCACATCCATGTATGCATTTAAGGAGCAAATGACATCAAAATGAATCATTTCCTCCAAGGTTCCCTTACTTTTCCATGTATGCACAAGCACAAAACTAAACCATTTCGCCCAACAACTTTTTCAGTAGTCTGTTTGTATGCATAGTAAGGACCAAATTACATTAAAATGAATCATTTCCCCAAGGTTCCCTTAAGCAGTTTGTCCATGTATGCAAAAACACTAAAATGACACATTTTCCCAAATGACCTGTTCAATAGCCTGTCCATGTATGCATTTAAGGAGCAAATGACAGCAACTTGAATCATTTCCTCTAAGGTTAACTTACCTTTCCATGTATGCAAAAGCACAAAAATAAACCATTTCCCCAAACAACTTTTTCAGTAGTCTGCATGCATAGTAAGCACCAGATTACATTAAAATGAATAATTTCCCTCAAAGATCCCTTACGTACTTTGTCCATGTATGCACAAGCACAAAAATAAATCATTTTCCCCAATGACTTCTTCAGTAGTGTGTTTGTATGCATAGTAAGCACCAAATGACATCAAAATGAATCATTCCCCCAAGGATCCATTGTGTACTTTGTCTGTGTATGCACAAGCACAAAAATTAAACATTTTTCTCAATGACCCCTTCATTACTTTGTCTATGTAAGCAGAAGCAATAAAATGAAACATTTTCTCCAATGACCCCTCAGCCAGGTTTACCCATTTATGCACAAACACCAAAAATTAAACATTTCCCCTAACAACTCTCTCAGTAGTCTGTCCATGTACCCAAAAGCACCACCAAATGACAGCAAAATGAATAATTTCCCCCAAGGTTCCCTTAATTACTTTTCCATGTATGCACAAGCAGAAAAATAAATCATTTCCCTCAATTACTTTTTCAGTAGACTGTTTGTATGAGTAAAAACAAAATTACATCAAAATGAATAATTTTCCCCCAAGGTTCCCTTAATTACTTTTCCATGTATGCACAAGCACAAAAATAAAACATTTTCCCCAATAACTTTTTCAGTATAAGTAAAAACAAAATTACATCAAAATGAATACATTCCTCCAATGATCCCTTATGTACTTTGTCCATGTATAGTATGCACAAGCACAAAAACTAAACATTTTCCCCAACGACCCCTTCAGTACTTTGTCTATGTATGTACAGTCAAGCACTAAAATGAAAAAGTTTCCCCAACGACCTCTTCACTGCCTTAGACCCAAGACCCTCACCAAGTGCCATTACCTCTCAGTTACCAAACATAAAATAGAAGATACAATAGATAAATACTGGCTGCAAAGTAAAAACACAATTACATCAAAATGAATACATTCCTCCAATGATCCCTTATGTACTTTGTCCATGTATAGTATGCACAAGCACAAAAACTAAACATTTTCCCCAACGACCCCTTCAGTACTTTGTCTATGTATGTACAGTCAAGCACTAAAATGAAAAAGTTTCCCCAACGACCTCTTCACTGCCTTAGACCCAAGACCCTCACCAAGTGCCATTACCTCTCAGTTACCAAACATAAAATAGAAGATACAATAGATAAATACTGGCTGCAAAGTAAAAACACAATTACATCAAAATAAATCCTTTTCCCCAAGGATCCCTTACGTACTTTGTCCATGTATGCACAAACACAAAAATTAAACATTTTCCCCAATGACCCCTTCAGTACTTTTCTATGTATGCACACGCACTGAAATGAAAAAATTTCCCCAACAACCTCTTCACTGCCTTAGACATAAAACCCTCACCCAGTGCCTTTCCTGCCCAGTTACCAAAGTCCAAACAAAAAAACAGAAGATAAAATTGATAAAATACTGGCTGCAGAGGCTGCAACTGCCTGCAATAAGACAGTAATATATTTAACTTAGCACCACCATGGCAGTGACAACAATGGACTTCAATTCTTCAAACTCTTTTACTCTTCTTCAAAAGAAAGAAACAACAAATTTCACTCACTCTCGATTGGCTGAGGACTGGAAAGAGGTCTGGATTATATCGAAGCATAGAAAAAGTGTGAGAGCCCATAAGGTCACAGAAAGAACACAATGGCTTTAACTAGCAATTTTTACACCTGTGACCTGCCACTGAACCCTGACCAGACTGAACTATTAAGTTAGTCAGGCAGGGGGGAGGCAGACCAATGCACCTGCTTAGTGCGGTCAGGTGCTTGCAATTGCAGTATAGCCCAGTACCCAGAATTTGAAGATGAACCCCCCCCCCCCCCACAGAAATGGAAGTTATTCAAGGAAACTAGTAGCAGAGGTAGAGCACAACAGTGCAAGCTATTGGATCATAATCTGATTTTAATAAAGAAAATAAATTGCTGCCATTTTAGAAATTTTAGAACTGTGGGCACTGGGTTAACTTACAGTAAAAATATTAAGGATGAGAACTAAAGTTCTTGCCCGGCAAATTTGATGTGCAGCCCCTACTTGTGTTTGGCTTTCAATCAAAGCTGAAGTGGCTGCACATATCCTGTCATGGTAAAGAGCCCACCTTACAAAGGACAGACTAGAGAGTAACATTTTAGGCTATCCATTGTCTGAAAGCTTTCCTCTTTCTCCTTAAGAGATGTTTTTCTGGTGGATCTATCAGCACTACTGAAGAGTACTTCTGTGCCATGGAGTACTGAGGAGGGCTAGTTACTTAGTGCAGATTACTAGTAATAAGCCAGAAGCATATCTGCTTCACAGCATGCTGATTAGGTAACCCTTGTACAGACTTGTGGAACATTTCAGCTTGCCTTTGCTGGTCTCCATTAACTAAACTCTTCTATTAAACTGCAAAGTATATCATTGCTCAGCTTACCAAGTTTCTCTTTTAGATTTGTCCTCTGCCTGCTCTGAGGGACTCAGTCCCAAAGCAAGCTATATTGTTTAAAGTAAGTTTTAGATTTGTCCTCTGCCTGCTCTGAGGGATGCTGTCCCAAAGCAAGCTATGTTGGATAAAGTAAGTTCTAGATTTGTCGTCTGCCTGCTGTGAAAGAGGCTGTCTCAAAGCAAGGTACCTTGGATAAAGTAAGCTTATCACCATTTTAAGGGTAAAATGATTCTTGCATTTTCTACACAGAGTTAATGTAATGGTTTGTATTAGAGATGAACTGATCATCTTGGCAGCAATCTACCTTCCCTTTACTATGCCAAGTTTCTTGACAATGCTGACTTTAGTGGCTACATCCATTGTCTTTACAATCATGGACTTTGACTCCAGTAATGAATATAATATTCTTGTAAATTAATATTTGCGAGTGGAAAACATAAATACTTGGGAGAGAGAGTTCTGCCATGATACAAAAGTAATTGGCTAAAGAGTAGAGGGTGGTTTAAGAAACTGAGAGCTTATAAGGAAGAATTGGAATGTGGATAAGAGATGAGTTAGGTAAGAGAGGTGATTTGGAATAACGGATATTAAAGCAGCGGTTAACTTACACTGTGCATTTATGCACATTTTTTATTGATGCAGCTGAACAGAGATCGCACTGGGACTGGGAAATGTACCCTTTCCTTCACTATAGTGAGTGTTCTCAGAGTTTGTACATGTAAATTGGATGCAAAAGTGGGTGGGGGGGCTCCCCTTCCCCCTCGCTCTATGGTTCCAGCTGCCATGGTTCAGCCTTGTTCTACTTTTATTATAGTTCATTTTATATCAAACATGACCTTTTTCCTCTAAAATGCAGTATAACAAAACATATTGATTAATCCTCCAATAATGTGCATAATTCAGTAACAGACATTACCAAATTAGCATGAGTATTTACTAATCAAAAACATTTTTTAAAACAATGGATGTTGTTTAGTTCTGGTGTTTGTATGTATATAGATAGACAGACAGATATGTATGTAGATATGTAAATATAGGAAGATAGACATGGAGGCAGGTCCCTTAAAACATACTCAGACTAATAATCTCAGCATCACCGACTGAAGACTCCATGTAGGCTAAGCACTAATGCAGCAAAAACATTCTTTGATAAACTACTGACTTTACACTTAGGACAGCCTAATTACTTCTGAAAGACAGTATACCCTCTGGCAAATATTACTGTCTTTCCTAAAACTTCCAACAATACCTGACTGGTCACTTTGAATGTAATAAAATACTTAATAGCCATCTCTCTCTGCTTTCTGATATTAATCTTTTATTTTTAATAATCACAATTTATGGTTAATATGTCTTTTTTCCCCATGCAAGATACAAAATTGCTTGAGATGGAAAAGTTCAATTCAGCACATAACAAATGCAGTAGAAAAATGCAAATATCTCAAAAATGTTTGAAACAATAATTTCAAAGTAATACAATAGTACTAAAATAAAGCAAGACATCTTTATGTTATACACAGAGGTTTTTAAAGGTATTGCACTGAATAATGATCACTGTCATAGTAATTTTCACTCAGTAAATGCCTATGAAATGGAGCATAGAAAGATTATGACTATAAATTCATAATGTTTAGTTAAGACAGGCTCTATCTTAATGAAAAAAGCCTAGGCAACTATATCAAAGGTGGGGAATTGCACAGTCATAAATCTAAGAAGCATCCTTAACAAAACACACAAACTCTATGCTACCCTAACTCTCTACCAACCCGACATTGTCCTGTTAACCAAACCTTAGCTAAAAGCAGACATCAGTGATAATGAAATAACATCCCCTGGCTGCAACATATACTGAAAAGATAGACAGGAAAAAAGAGGAGGGGGAGTAGCCATCCTTTACAAAAACACCCTATCACTCGACCTACTGAATATTGACACCCCCTCATTCCAAAACACTGAACTAATACTAACAAAACACTATCTCAGTACAAAAAAACATTTATATATTATAGGCATTTACATCCCACCTGGCCAAAATATTCCCATAATGGAGAATATATTACAATGGTCATCTAGCGCCCTTCCCCAAGAGACTATTATAGCCGGGGACTTTGATATAGACTGGAATGCCTGTGACGCATCTACCCCTACTAACCATATAAATCTCCATGGCTACTCACAACCAATGAAAACCCCTACTATAATTGAAAAAAAAAAAAAAACAGTCAGTACTAGACTGGATCGTAACTAGTGATCCCAACAGCACACAGATCTCTGGCTGTCTGATCATCTTCCAACTTTTATTCTCAGAAAACTATTAAACCCTCCTAAATCCCAAAATGCTATCAAATCCGCAACACCAAAAACTTCAACGCTCTAGAATTTGCTACCTTACTGAGAAATTGTAACTGGAACCCAGTTAACTTTCTCATTCTAGATGAAGCAGTACATTACTTTAACTCCACCTTCATCAGCATCCTAAATAAACTAGCTCCCCCATAACCTTACATATCAAATCTAACTATACTCCCTGGCTTACTAAATCAACCAGATCTGTACTAAAAGTAAGAGACAAAGCCTGGGATAAATGGGCTATGGAAAAAAACACTGCAAACTGTCAGAAATACCTAGAACTTAGAAACTCAGTCAAATAACAGATCAGGCAAGACAAAAAAGACTACTATAATGACATCCAAATAAAGCATCAGAAAAATCCCCAAAAGTTTTGGTCCACCATTAATAAAATACTGCATCCAGGCCAGCTACCACCCCACCCCCAAATTTATCAAATAGCAAAGACAACATTCCAGTCCGGTTTAACAAATACTTCATTTAAACCTTATAAATTCTAACTTCACTTCCACACCCTACTACCCCCACCCTACTACAACCCCAATGCCTTTCAATTCCAATCAGTCCCTACTGCTACTGTCAAAAAATATCTTAAACACTCAAGGCAACTACTATAGCCACAAATAAACTTCCAGCAGAATATCTAAAAGTAACCGCTGATGCCATCTCATTTCCCCATTGCCATCCTAATTAATGGCTCTATCACAGAAAATAAAATACCTAAACTCTGGAAAATAGCACACATAATCCCACTTCACAAAGGTGGTAACTCTACAGATCTATCCAACTATCATCCCATAGCCACACTGTCCCACAACTACTAGAATACCTATTAACAAACAATCTCCTAACTCACACCAAACATGGTTTCCAGCCTAATCATAGTACCACCACAGCACTAATGTGTTTTACCAATACTTTTAACCAACTTCATTCTGAAGGTAATCTAGTCTCCTCAACCTTTCTTGACCTGTCAAAGGCATTTAAGACCGTATCCTATTATAGACTCTTACAAGCCTTAAACAATTTAAGCCTCAGCCAGACAGCAATAGCCTGGTTTAAAGACTATTTGTACGATTGTCAACAGGAAGTATTATGGCAACAAAACCTCTCCCCTCTTCTTCCCGCAACTGTAGGATTCCCACAAGTTTCTATCCTTGGCCCACTCCTCTTCACAATCTTTACTAACAAACTTCATACAGCTACAAAAGATTCCACACTCATACAATATGCAGATGATTCAACCCTTATATGTGCCGCTCCCTCCCTCCAACAACTAGAACAAATCACCCAACAATCATGTGTAGCTATAGAAACTTGGCTAACTAATTTTGAATGCCCAAAAGACACAACTCATCCTTTTTCACCCTACCAGAGCCTCCAACGCCCCACCAGCATTCAAAATTACCTCAACCAATAATACCATTATAACCCCAGTTCCCAGTACCAAACTGTTACAGATTACCACTAACCATAATTTGCTATTTGATGCTCATATTCCACAGTCCATAAAAAGTTCACAAAAAAACTAGGGTGTCTCTACAGGAATAAGCATTATCTCACGGCCAACACTAGAGTTACCATTGCCTAAACCCACCTTACCTCAACACCACTCTGTGCATCCCCAATCCTTACTAACATTAGATAGGCTGATATGACAAAACTAGAAACCTGTTACAATAAGATAGCAAAATTATCTACAGGTGCTAACTATAGATCCCACCACTGCCACTCTCTCAGAAAACTTCCATGGCTTGAATTCCCCTCATTACTAAAATACAATCAGCTCAAAATGGACCTTCATATTATAAACCAGCCTGAAAAGACTCCAGCCCTAAAGAACATACTAACAAACTACTCTAACAAAGGTATCCCTCGCTCCACTTATAAGGTGCTATCAGAAATAACAAAAAGCAAAAATCACGCTGGTGAATCTCTCTACTCCTGTTTCATTGCCAAAGCTTGGACTCATCTCCCAGTCCACATTAAAATCTATACTAACATTGAACAGTTTAAACAAAGTTCAAGAAGCCCACCTATCTGCCTCATGTATATGCTCATGTACTGAACCAGGATAAAAACATCATCTAACTCAGGCCAATCTAGTTAAATTCCTTATAAAATCACTTTTACTATCATCGTACATTGTTTCTCTAAAATCCCCTAACCCCATCCCTGACACCCCACAACAATCCTACCAAACACCTTTGCCTCTAGTCCTCTTCTCTTCCTCTACATACCCCTTACTTAATCTCATAGAAGATACTCACAGCTATTAGCTAACCTTGTAAAACCTACACTAAAGTGATCAAACAGAACTAGCTATATTATTTCTCTTCTACTCAACAGTAACCTTAGCTACTAGTCTGTTTTTCATATTCTGTTCAATAATCCTCCAAATGTATTTTACAAAATGATAAGTTACTTTTCATATTGTTTCTCTTACAAAACTTATGTAAAATGTTAAACTTGTCAAATTCTCTTTTGTAAAATAAAGTTTGTATAAGTCTTTGTATGTTTTGGAGCTTTTCTCCCCGAGCCTCCACTGAAAATGGACAAGTTGTCCAGTCAGACGTTCTCTGTAAACAAATGTAAAATAAATAAATAAATAAATAAACAGAGTTTTCACATGGGATTAATTCTTATAACAGAGAATATTAAGTTTCTTCCATATGTTAGTGGTTTTCTCAGAGTCGCATAAGAATTTCTATAACTATTTCCAAGCTGTAAGGATATTGGTGATGAATGGGCACCAAAGTCTCAAGCTGATTTCTTTCCTTCTTATTCATTGCTGGTAACTCAGGCTAATATGATATCATATGATATGGTACATAGTTTTCTTCTGACAAATTTGTAACTTAGGATCATGTGATATCATATGGTACATAGTACATAGTTTTCTTCTGACAAATGATAGTAAATTGGAATACCTTACACAAAATGGTACCATCAGCCATCCATTTATATCTAAAAATAAATAGAGAAAACACTCTACTTAGAATAAAACACCATATGAGTTCAATAGAATTACAATACCACAAGATATGTAGTAGATGAGTAAAATATTTTTCCCATACATAGAGCAGTCTGATAAAAATAATTCATGCATATCAGATCATTTTTGATGGGAAGTCAGGTAAGCATTATGTAGCACCATAAAATGTTGATGTATACATTTGGAATATGGTAACCACATGCTCATAATCCCAATAAAGGGATCAGTCTGGTTTAATACTGATCTTATTAACAGTTGAGGGCCAATATTGAGAGCCATACAATTCTCAGTAGTATGATGAATTTGGAATTGAATTATAGAAGAATTATTCAGCCAAGAAGAGACTGGCTCCTACTTCTTATAATTATATTTAAGCAGTTATCAGTATTTAAATGCATCTAATTTAACTAAAAGAGGTATAAGAAAGAGTTTCTATTAATTTTCCATCATATCCTTAAGATAACATTTGAAATGAATGAGTCATTCTCCTGCAGGTAACACATGCAATTGTTGGAGACTGACAATATGGACTTAGTATTTAGAAATGAAATGTTTATTAATATGTTAGGATAACCTGCAAAAGGTTGCATTATAAAGTGTTACTCAAACAGATTTTTTTATTTGAATAACTAAAAATTAAAAGTTTCAAAACATAAAGATGTCTTGAGAAAGAAGATGAGGAATTGTTTATAAAAGGATAGATGTGCAGGAAAATCCCATTTGCTGTATTAATGATCTAATCATAGTTATCAATAATGCAATGATATAAACTGAAAAATTAAAATGGCTAGAAATCAGAAACAGTTTGACCATCCTTCAAATGTGCAATGCTTGGCAGTTCAGGACTACTTTGTTTCTTTGAGAGTGAAATATTACTGAGATTGACCCTAATGTAATGATATTGTTAAAATTGTTTGAAATAATTTTGTTGCCAAACATAAAAACCTGGATATGCACAGAAAATGATTTTTTGAAGAAAAACTAAAAGAGCTTAGGGAAAATATTGTTTTTATAAAAAACCTAGCTGAAATACCAAATGTGCATTTGTTTTCCCAGACACAAAGGTCAGATGTAAACCTTTTTATAAGAATGACAACATTTGTGCAAACAACAAATTTAAAACAGCATGCGTATGGGGAAGAGTTAGGTATGAAAAAAGGTAAAAAAAGAAATTTGGTGGTATAATACAAAAGTTCAGGAAGTTGTCAAAAAAAGAAGGAGTACTGGAGTTCAGGGAAAAGTGAGAGGTAGAAAACACAGACCATGTTATGAAGGTAAAAATGGTTGGCTAATACAAAGGCAAAGAGAGCAGTTGCAATAGTGAATAAGGCATCAGAGATATTCTACCAGCTTTTAGAAAGTGAATCAACTGATGGCAGAAAGAAACTGTATAAAGTTCCTAGGCTAAGATATAAAGATAAGGAAGACAGTCATCAGACACCCTTCTAAGGGATGCCAACAACAATCAGTCCACATGGCAACAAAGGCAGATTGAATGAATACTTCCACCAGCTTCTGAAGGAAGAAAACCCCATAGAGGAAGTAGAGGGGCTCACACCAGAGGTAGTATGAATAGCACTAAGGAAAATGAAGTCATGGAAGGCAGTAGGCTAGGATGAGATCACAACAGGTATGATAAAGATGAATGAGGTAAGGCAGATGTTACTCCAGAGAGTACTCATACATTATGGAGAGTGTGACAATGTGAGGTATTGCCAGGTATGTGAGGAAAACTAAGGCAGTGGATGTGTAACATATGCTGGCACAACTAGAATTTTGTAAAGAATTATATGTCACTTATATATCAAGCTGATTTGTACAGGTGCTTGTGTTGAAACTGTATTTGTAAAGCTGCTTGTGTTAAAAGTGCACCAACAGTGTGTTCTGCTGGACAGAAAAAGAAATATACCTGTATGTCAGATTGTATTATAACTGTTGAAATTAATATTGTAGCAGGGGATACTGGATGAGATGAGCTTAAGCTCAGCCACAGCTAACTTTTAGAAAAATATCCTGAAACTAAATGACCTTGTAGGCCATAAAGATTGTATAATACAGTTATGACTGCAGCTATAGACAAAATGTCTGCAAAAACAAGGACTAGCAATCCTTGTTGTATTGTCCATAGTAGTGAACTAATTGCTACCCTGGAAGGGTGGAAGTGTTGAAACGGTTTTATGGCTTCCAGATGCTATTACACCTCTTAGCAATGCTCTGTGTGTATGATAACACATATGTGAAAGATTCTGGCTCAGTTTCTAGTAATGGAGATAGTATGAGAACCAGAAGTCAGATGACCAGATATGTGTGATGTCAGTCTGTACACAGAAATTATGTTTTAATACTAGATAAGACTGAAGTCACAGGGCAGTCTGTTTTTGAAACTTGACAAAGAAGGACCCCTCAACTACTTCATCTTGCCTTGCTCTAGTAAGTGACCAGGGAATACTAATTCTTTAGATCAGTCAGGAAATTATAGCAAAATTAGTCAAGTACTGTTTTTCTGTATCTGTGCGAATCTATTTATCTCTTTTATTTTGCCATTTCATGTGAATGAAACTCTGGTGTTTATTGTAAATAGATATTCTGCATTTCTCTGTTCTTGTATTATTTATTATTTAATATATTTAAACTTTTCATTGTGGCTGGTCCTGTAGAGAACATTGTAAACATTGAGAATATTACATCTATTTGGTGACTCTGTGGCCATTCCTGAAAGTCTTACTGCATTGGTCAAACGCTATTATTTGTATTATTAATTTCACTCAATATAATTGGGCACCCTTGTAGCAGCCTTAGAATAGTTGACTTTGGAATGTCTGATGGCAGTGTAAATACCTTATAGTCTGAGCAGAAGGGGGCATAGCTAGTAAATCTGTGCCAGCCTTTCCCGTGTGTGTGTGTGTGTGTGTGTGTGTGTGTGTGTGTGTGTGTGTGTGTGTGTGTGTGTGTGTGTGTGTGTATGTGTGTGTGTGCAAATCAAATCTCAAGGAGTGTGTGTGTCAGCTACTTGGAGTAGGGACACAGAGCACTGGATTCACAGAGAGGGTGTTGGAGGACTTGACTTGGACTCTCAGCTGAGGATTCAACTCTACAGCTGTGCCAATGGGGAGTCCAACTGGGGGTCTGGGGAAAGAGTTAGGCAAAACCAGACCCCAGTCTGTGTTCCCTGTGTGCTCTTAAGGGAAACTGTGCTTGATGCAGAGACCTGCATCTGGAAATATTGTGTGTATCTATTTCAATTCCAAGTGAATGTCTTTCTCCAGTGTCAGTGGTGAGGATTCAGGCTCCTTGATTACTAGCCCTGAAGTGGGGCATTACATATTGGTGAGCAGTGGTGTGGATATTAATTGAACTTCTGTAGCCTGTAGACAGTTGTCACTAAAGTTGTGTATATTCTTAGAAACCACAAGGTAAACATTCAGAGTTCCATTATCACAACAGTTTTAGTTAGTTTGTGTTAGCTTAGTTTAGTCAAGGAGAGCAGGCAGATATGTCAGCAGAAGAGCTACAAATATCCAGTTGGCCAAGGTGCGGAAGCCAAAAGACTGGTGCATGCCAACCTAACTAAAGAGGAAATGACTTCAGCCTTAGTCGCAATTCAGACAAGCAACCAGGAGGATAACCAGTCTGGTGATGGGAATTTGCAGCCTTCACAAAGAGGACAGTTCACCTTTTCCTCAGAAGACTTAAAAACCCATATGGAGTTAAACAGACTTAAACTGGATGCCAGATGTTTAGAATTAGAATCAGCAGAGAGACGGCAGCATTTAGAGGCTGAAGAAAATGAGCAGGAATGTCAACATGAGAAGGAGGTGCTCACTCCTTGCCAGAGTCATGGATGTAATGGGGAAGATAATAACTGAAATGTAGAAGCAATAAAGGTCAGTACATTTCTTCCAGAATTTACAGAGGGTGATAATTTTGATAGTTTTATTAATATTTTTGAAAGAATATGTAAACAGTATAATGTTGGCCAAGGGCGCTGGGTATGGTTCCTGACCCCTTACTCCATGGCAAAGCTGTAACTGCTGTTTCTAAATTTTTTGATATTGATTATTTAAACTATGATAGAGTAAAACATTGTTTACTAGAATGTTTTAACACCTGAAGCTTACTGAAAAAAAGTTTTGTGAGCATAGACGCAAGACAGATGGAAGTATATGTGTTTATTTTCATGGGTGGGTGAATGGGTGTCAGGTCACCACTTTTGAAGGGCTGGCAGACCTTTTGGTGAGGAAGCAATCCCTTAGCACTTTGCATGAGGACATGAGAATCTGGTTGGAAGATCAGGCATGCAACTTTGCAGATGAGCTGGGGAAAAGGGGGAATCTCTACTTAGCATGCAAGGCATCACTGCACAGGAAGGGGATACCCAGTGTTGCACATGGATATAAGGAACGCATGGTGGGCAGCCTAAAACACCCCAACAGAGTCTGCCATTAACAGGAGAAGCCACTAGTTCTGGTACATGGCCAGGATCAAGGGTTAAATGTTTTAAATGTAACTAGTAAGCCCATGTGTCATATAGATGTCCAGGGAGATATTGTGGGGAACAAAAGATGAGGGAATCATCAAGTAGAAATAATAGTATTCCAGTGGTAAGTTTTCTGGAGGTAAAGGGGGTACCAAACTATCACCGGAGTTTATATCCAATCTTAGTGGATGGAAAGCAGGCCACTGCTATGAGAGTCAGAGCCTCAGACATAACCACTGTGAAATCTGCAATGGTTAAAGTGGAGCAGTACTTGCTTAGGCTGTCCACTCCAGTCAGAGCTTTAGAAGGCCCCATTCCAATTGCCTTTGACAAAGGTTCATTTTGACTGGGAAGGTGGAAAAGGAAACAAGTAGGTGTGTTTGGAGATATCCCTGCAGATGTCTTGATAAGGAATGATTTTGATAATTCAGTTCCTTGTGTGCATGCAGTTACATGCAGTCAGGCTTTTAGACAGGCATGTGGGTCATGTAGCCTGAGGTAGACCTAGACAAACCCCACACCTGAATCCAGGGCTGGTGAGGTGGCTATTTCATGGAGTGAGCTACCCAGCAGCAGTGAGCCTGAAGGTGAGCCACAGATGCTGGCAGGTACTGATGTTCCCTTGGACATAGCGACTGCAAGGGCAGAGGTGAGTGGTAATACCAAGGCTGACAGTGAGGCACTGTGGTCAGAGGATACCAGGCTTCCTGTGGAAAGGGATCTGATCACAAAGATAGAGATGGGAAGGCTCTGCTCTTGGACCCTACACTAAGAGGCTTGAGGGAAGTAGCTAGGGAGGCACCTGATTATCAAATAAAGGGGAGTCTGTATGCTGGAACAAAGGGTTACTGTGTAGAGAGTAGACCACTGAATGAGAGCTAGAGGGGGAGGTAATATACCAGTTGATAGTGCCTAAAGCCTACCATGTGGCACTTCTAGCCATAGTCCATGACATTCCCTTTGCAGGTCATATGGGCATAAAGTGTATGAAGAGACGTATTATGCAAAACATTTATTGGCCTGGGATTGCAAGGGATGTAAAAGGGTACTGCAGGATCTGTGAGCAGTGCCAAGAAGTATGTGAGGCAGAAGACAATGTTAAGGCTCCTTTGATGTCTTTACCTGTGATTGAGGAGCTGTTTCAGAAGGTAGCAATGAGGCCTCTGAGTACCCCAAGTTCCACAAGGAAGAATTATGTCCTGGTGGTAGTATATTATGCTACTAGATGCCCTGGGGCAGTGGCTCCGTGCTCCAATGAGGCAGAGAAAATGCTAAATGCTTTGTTAGAGATTTTCAGCAGGATAGGTCTCCCAAGAGAAATACTTACTGATAGAGATGCCAATTTAATGTCAGACCTGTTGGCTTATCTGTGAAGTGTTGTGGGGTGAAGAACCTAAAGACCATTCCCTACCATCCCCATACTAATGGTCTTGTGGAGAGGTTAATCTCTATACTAAAGACCATACCATGCTACAGGCATTTGCAGACCAGCTTGTTTGCTTGTTATTTCCCTGGAATGCGAATTCCACCTAATACGTGGCTTCTCAGCACTTCTGTGGATCACTAGTGATATCTGCATTGCTTACTGTACTTATTTCCTTGTTTCACTTGAAAGAAAGTTACTGTTTGTTGTTTTTGCATTTAAGTTACCTGTAACACATTGCACTTAAGTTACCTGGCACTTGCTCGCTAAAGCAATTATATAAGTCAGCACTAAAAATTAAAAGCACTGCACCCTCACTCCCCACTGGCCCTTGTTTTCAATTATTAAGGAATTCCCAATATTATTCTAGCATGTCCAAAGGTCAGTTGTCAATCTCCTCTCCGGTCCAGCTGGTGAATCTGGGAATCTTGAGGCAATGTTACAACTGCCTCATGTACACAGACAACCCTCTCCTCCTCCCAACAAATTCCAACACATGTGAGAGATGCAACCATATAGCCAAACTGGAGGCTAAGCTCTCTCAACTCAGTACTGGCATAACCAGTCAGGAGGAGAAGGAAACCACACACACTACAATTCCAGTCTCACATAGACCTACCACGACAGCAAACCAAACACATAATCACACAAAAACATACTCGTAGGCTCTAAATAAAGATCTGCCTAAGCAGCAGAGACCTCCAAAGCAGACACCCAAGCAACCGCTACCCCACAACAAAGCACATGCAACACATATCTCACAAAGCCAGTGTACCTAACAGTCACAGCCCTTAAGACTAAACAACACACCTGATACACTTGTAATAGGTGACTCTATCGTCAGGCACACTGACGTCCCGCTCACCAGGCTGAACAAGGAGAGGGTCACGGTGAGCAGCCTGTCGGGCGCTAGGATCCGCCACATAACACAAGCACTCAATATATGACTCAGTCATTGTCTATGCTGGTGTGAATGACCTGAGACGTACCTCCCTGGACTACATGAAAAGAGACATAAAGGAGCTCTCTGAGCATGTAGCCCAGGCCGGTATGACCCTGACCTTGAGTAGCATCTTACCCTCACCAAGAATGATGCCACAATATGAAGACAAGATGATCAATTTCAACAATTGGCTTAAGTACTGGTGTCATTCAAAGGGGATCCAATGCCTGTCAGCTTGGGATGATATGCTCGACAAGCCACGATGCTTCACTAGGGACGGCTTGCACCTGTCACCCCTGGGATTTCGGATATTGGCAAAGGCTCTTGCTACCCCCATAGTGCCATTTTTAGGCAAGGCACAAAAGACAAACCCACCTCCATAGGTATCACAAGGGATAAGAAACTAAGAGTAATGCTACTCAATGCCAGAAGTCTAAACCTCAAGATGCACGCACTCGAAACTCTCCTTAGCATGGAGAACATCGATATCTGTGCAGTAACAGAAACCTGGTTCAGGGCTCCCGAGAGCACCCCAGCACTACCAGGTTATACCTCATACCATGCTTTTCGGCCCCAAAACTTGGACCGAACCACAAAAGGAGGGGGAGTATTGATATTCATCAAAGATACCCACACCTCCAGGTTGGTGGCAAAGCACGAAGCATCAGAGACAATCCATGTGCAACTAACAGTGGGTAAAACTGCCTTCTAGTTTATAGCCTGCTACAGACCACTCTCCTAAACCCAGGAACCCCACTCGGCCTTTCTGAGAACACTGGAAAATATGAAGTTCTCTCCAAACACCATTATATTGGGCGACTTCAACTACCCAAACATAGACTGGGAGCATTACTCTAGCTCCAACACCCTAGCCCAAAGGTTCCTAGAATTTATAAACTCAAATGCTATGGAACAACTTGTTACCACTCCCACAAGAGGGGAAAACATACTGGACCTGATCATCACCAACATGGGGACTCTATGCTCCAGACCAGAAGTGTATCCCTCACTGGTAAGATCAGACCTTAAACTAATCTCACTGGATATTCACATCCCGACCCCTCCCCCTGCCCAGAAAACCACAGTGAAAAACTTCTCTAAAGCAAATTTCACACTCCTCAAAACTGAGGTGGAATCCTTCAAAACCCACGGGCCTGAGGAAAATACGGCCCAGACCGTAGAATCCTTTATAAATGCATTCAATGAACACCTTCAGGAATGCATGGATCATGTGATCCCAAATAAAACCAAGACCCAATCCTCCAAAGGCAGACGTCCTGTCTGGTGGACCCCAGCCATAAACAAACTATACAATAGAAGGAGGAAGCTACTAAATGATAGAGCAAAATCCCAAAAAGGGAAGGCATCACTGATCAGTATTAGCAAAAAACTACGGGCACTCATAAAATTGTCTAAGGCCAGCTTCGAGAGAAAAATTTCACAGAACACTAAGGATAATCACAAGGCTTTCTTTAGTTATGTTAGGTAATTCCCAAATATGCTCAGAATTAATCCAAAATGACAAAAAATACACTGAACCCACAGACATTGCCAACATCCTAGCTGACAGGTTCAGTGCAAACTTCTCCCCACCCTCCCCGCCAAAAGGGTAAATATCTATCCCAGCAGAGTGCTGCCCCCCTGACATCTCAGATGCTCAGGTAAGAGCTGCCCTCTCCAAAGCAAAAAACACAGCATCAGTGGGACCAGACGGTGTCCCGGGCTGCATCCTACATGAACTCCAAGAAGAGCTAAACCCAAACATAAAACTACTGTTCAATCTCAGCCTTACTACAGAATATGTGCCCAAAGAGTGGCGTACAGCAACAGTGGTCCCTCTCCATAAAGGTGGTGCCTCAACGGATCCTGGAAACTATCGCCCCATAAGCCTGACTAGCTTGTTCTGCAAAGCTATGGAAAGGATCATCATGGACCTCATAAATAAAGATATTGGGGACCTACAGACACTGGAACCTACCCAGTTCGGCTTTGTTAAGGGCAGATCCTGCCTGTTAAACCTGGTTGATTTCTTTGAAACAGTCACTAAGGCCATTGACGAGGGGAAGGTGGTCCACACAGCCTACCTGGACCTCGCAAAAGCCTTCGATACAATACCCCACTCGGGCATTATAGATAAGCTCACCAGCTTAAATATAAACCCCTATGTCACTAGATGGATTGCAAACTGGCTCAAGGACAGAACCCACATGGTTAGAATTGCTGGAGCCATGTCAGACTCCAAACCAGTTACAAGTGGTGTCCCACAAGGCTCAGTTGAAAAAATATTTGATTCTCTCTGCTTACTGCTTCTTACTGCTTGCTCTTGCTGTGGGATTTGCTGGCTGGATTCTGCTAAAATTCAAAGTCTAGTTATATTTGCATTCACAGTCTGTCGCATACAGAAACTTGCAGAATATACACTGATGAGAGAATATACTTTGCAGCATCAACTTTAGAGAGCAGTAACCAATAACTTTTTATAATAAACCAAACTGGACAAACGTTGCAGCTTAAAAGTACTGTTCCAACTTTACTTCTCATATAGTACAGATGATGTGAGAGATATAACATTTACCTCAGGACTTGTGTCCCTACCATACCTCTAACATAACTAGATTTAATGCAGACTTTTTATACATATTTTAGTTAAACACACACCCTCTAGGTTTTGGAAAGATACTGCCTTGATGACGCAAATGCTAACACATCTGTTCTTGTGCAAATGCTGATAAGTAAACTGTCTTCAAGAAAACGCCTTGTGGATTAGAAAAGCACATTTTTAAACTTTCTTAGAAAAGCATGTCCTGTTGTCCAGTGAAAGCAGATTACATTCTTGTCATGTCTGTAAGAAGTTCAGCTTTCTTGATGTGTGTGTAATACACTCATAAGCAAGTTCGTTATTTTTTTAAGCCACAGTCATTTAGTATGGTTGCTGATCACATATTACTAAACTCTGTTTCTGCATTTAAGCAAGCTTTTTCTTTCAGCATATTTAATATCTAACAATTCCCTCTGTTTTTAAACATACTCAAAACATTTTATACTGATATGTATTTTTTATCACATTATATAGTCTTTTGATTCAACAAATCAAAATGCAATTTTACATAGTTAATACAGTGATATTAAAGTATTACTAAAACTGAATGTATTTAACGTTTTCTTTTGCAGACCATTCTGTGAAAAATATTTTATCAGTTATGAGCTGTGTCTGCTTTAGTTTAACTTGATTAATTTATTATTTTGTAATTACAGAATTTAATTTATGACTTAGAACTGTTTCATTAACTCTTTGCAACTTGTTGAATTAACTGTAAGAGACAAGAACCATGTGCTACTGCAAGCATTTATAACATTGTGGTCATGTCTTTGAACTGCCCATTAACATCTTGGTAAAGTACTGAACTGGGCTTAGATAATAAATATTTGAAAGCAATTATTTTACTGGGGTAAAACCAGTGATATCACAACTTGACAAATTACTTTTAAACTTATTACAATGTATTCTGTACAGTATGTATTTACACAGACTGTTTGCTATTCATGCATTTCAATCTAGCAGCTATCCTGAACCCAATTTTTTTAAAACATGTTTTTTCACACATATTCATTGCTAGACATTAATTTAATTTGTACTGAATACTTCTGTATTTGTACATACAAAGACTATAAAGTAAATTTAGTCTAATCTTACAAATTTAATAGCATTAATATTGCCAAAAACATATTGAAATAGTGACCAATCTTGTTCAATTTTTTTACATATCTTTACTCTCTCTTGTATAGCTGTTATCAATTTTAAGCCATCTCTTGTTTTTTTTTAAACTATCTCTTGTATAACTTTACAGTTTAACAGGTTGTAAATACAATTTAATACTAAACAATACAATAATAACCATTATGATAGCTATTAACTTGTAAAATATTTTATTCTGTAAGGTTTAATCCAGTTAACCAGTATGTCTAATACACTAATACCTGTTTTTTTCCTTCCCCCCTAAAAGAGTATTGTTAAGAAGGAACAATATATTATTTCTTTTCTTGTAGCTTTATTTCTGACCCTTGTTGTTTATTTTTTCTGTAGCTTTATTTTAGACCCTTGTTGTTTATTTTTTTCTGTAGCTTTATTTCTGACTCTTGTGCAATACTGCTTATACAGTCACTGTAAAACTGAGAAAGTACCCCTCCCCCTGTAGTATTGCAGCACTGTTTATCTGTTTTATAATATATGTCAGCCCAACACTTTGGTTATACAGTTGCTTTATTAGGTTATTAAACTGTAGACCTTTGTCTGATATGATCATCTGTTCTGTTGCCTTTGCTGTCTATTTCTACTAGTAGTACTTATTTGTACCCTCCTGTCTACTTTATTTAAACTGTATGTATACTATAACCCATCTGCTGGCTATACTTGATGTAACTAAGTTTTTTTTTTTTTTTTATCAGTGACATATATGCACAATTGTGATGTTTTATTATAATTACCAAATAGTGTTGCATGTGAACATTTTAACAATTATGTTTTAATAACAATAAGTTTTTAGAAAAACTCAAGCCACTTGTCTGGCAGTCTTGTTTCTTATTTTATCTGTTCAACATTTCCTGTAACTATTCATCCAGTTTAGGAAGGTCTGAGCTCACATTTTCAGTTAACCCTTTTTAGCATTTTTGCTTTAATCACATATATTTTTTAACTTTTGATTTCAGTATTTTTATTTATTTATTTAACTGTTCTAACTTCATTTTACAAAGACTGTTTGACTAATTCCATCTGTGATTTTATTTCTTTTTAAAATTCAGAGCTTTAACTGTTTGGTGTGGTGTTATTATACAATTACAAAAAATGTAAAAAAATAAATAGATATTAGCTTAACTAAGATACGTTTATATTTACATTATTTATATTTGCTGTTGTCTGCCTGTTATTCTTGTGCGTTGTATAAAAAGAAAATACATGCATGTCAGTCTTGTGACTTTAAATCGTTACTCTTATTAACTATTTTTATTTAATTTTTATATACAAGAACTGTTTTGTTTACCTTTTGACTATGCTATGAGAATGTCAGTCATATGCTCTACTTTACTGTAGTACTGATAAATATAAAATATATTTCTTTTGTACAGATCAGCTGTAGTTTCCTACTCTTTCCCAATGTATGAAGGAAGTCAGTCTCTGTCAGTTCAGCTAATCTAACTGATTTGACTCACATGTGGTGACAGGACATAACTGTTTAACATCTGAATACAATGGAAACACTTTAGCCTTAGTTAATTCTTTATCATGAACAGATCTGTCTTCACAGTCTATTGTTTTAGCAACATCATGTAATACTTTTTTATGACATAATACACAAAATGCAGTTTTTGTTGAATCACACAATAAACATTTGTCATATTTCACATGGTTTTCTTTGAGATACCAGTCAAATATTGTAATACATTTGCATAATGCCTTACTATCAACCTGCCCTACTAAGGTTTTACATTTACTAATATGCTGTGTATACCAACATTGCAATTTTTTACATTTGCTTGAATTATGCACGAAAATATCCATACTGTCTAATCTAATATCCAAACTGTCTTAATATCCAAACTGTCGAATAGCATCCATACAAAAAAAATGTGACGTAGAAAAAAGTCTTACCAGTGAGCAAGAAAACAGGTGATCAGGCTGTTGTTGCAGATGTCTGGAAATTTTTCAAAGTCACTTGAGAAGCTGGGAAAGCACAACAGGCAGTGGACTGTTGGGCTAGTGGATATCCCCCTTTTCTTTAGTGAAATTATGGCACTGCGACTGGAACTTCTGTCTCACTCCGGATGCAGACGTCTAAAAAACTTTACTACTGCAAGCTGCATAAACTGGAATACTTCTGTTCAGAATTGACACATACGTACAAATGTTAGTTACTGCAATTTAACTGAAGTAACCCTCTGCAGGGCTTACCATCACTCCCCCTGTGTTTGAATGCAGAGTGTAGGTTCAGATGCAGGTATTAGGTTCAAATGCAGATTTTAGGTTCAAATGCAAATTTTAGGTTCAAATGCAGGCTAGCTTGCCATTGAAAAATTATATGGCTCTAGACACTCATATTTCTGGGACCTCTCTTGTTCGGTATATATTTCTCAGAGGTACAGGCCAACATGGAAGGACTGTGGCTGACCAAGTTCACAGATGACTGCAAACTGGGCACCATAATCGACTCTCCAGCCGACATAAGCATCCTCCAAAAGGGCCTCATAGAAACAGACAACTGGTGCCAGAGCCATGGCCTCAAGCTAAATGCCAAAAAGTGTATAGTCATCCCCTTTGGCAAAAACAAAGTGCCCACAAATTACCACATAGGTGGTAATCCATTAAGTACAGAAGAAGTAATTAGGGACCTGGGGACCCAATTTGATAGCAATCTCTCATTTGACAACCACGTGGCCAAAGTGGTTAGAAAAACATTTTATATAGCCCACCTAATCATGAAGGGATTCACATCTAGATCAGGGGAGGTCATCGTGCCTCTTTACTCATCCCTCATCAGGCCCATAATTGAGTACAATGCCCCTTTTGGGATGTACCTTACCAGACACCTGAAGCAACTGGAAAGAACCCAAAAGTACCTCACCAAGAGGATCAAAGGGCTCAAACAGATGCCATATGCTGCCCAGTTAAAGAAACTCCAGCTCTACTCAGTGGCATACTGCCTGTTCAGAGGCGATCTGTGCCTGACGTATAAAGCCATGTCCAACCCGGAATTAATGGACATGCTGCACCTCAAAAAATCCAAATCCCATCGAGCTACACGCTCGAGAGACTTGAACCTCAGCACTGAAATAAATAGGACATGCTGGAGGGACAGATTCATAACCCAGAGGCTCCCTTCACTCTGGAATAAAATCCCAGTCCAGGTTAGGCAGAGTCCCTCATTGACTCTCTTCAAGAGGAATCTTGATGAGTGGATGGGAGATCGTAGGTTTACCCCGGGTATCACTTCTGTGTCACTGTTAGACAGAGGCACAGTATACTAACCTCGAAAAAGGGCATAGCAAAATAAATTTAAAATGGGTGGTGAAAGCCAAACACATTCTGGCTAGGCTTATAAATGCCCTAGGGCAGATAGCCTAGTATGAACCTATGAACCTATGAGCTTAAGAGAGAGTGGGACAATATTTACCCGACCTGTTCTTTGCTTACAGAGAGGTACCACAGGAATCCACAGCTTTTTCAACCTTTGAGTTGCTGTGTGGGCATAGGGTGAGGGTGGGCCTTTAGATATGATTCATGATGAGTGGGAGGTTGAGTGTGAATCTCACAAGGAGTCTGTTGTGGCATATATCCCAAAACTCAGGACAAGGCTTAGCGAGCTCATGGGCTTGGCCCAGAAGAACCTAGCAGGAGCCCAACAGCAGTAAAATGTCTTGTATGACAGGAATGCTCAAGCAGTGAGTACGCTGCGGGAGTGCAGGCTATGATTCTTATTCCTGTCAGACACAATAAGCTGCAGGAAGTTTGGGAGGGATCTTTCAAAGTGGTAAGGAAGGTTAGTGATGTTAACTACATGATAGAACTGCTGGGCAGGAGGCAGGGGCACAAATTGTTCCATGTTAGCATGGTGAACCCATACCATGATCGGGAGGCCCTGGTGCTGAGTATTTGAAGTGAATGGCAAGAAGAGTGTGAGGGGGATCTGGTGACTGATCTCCTCAATGATGCTGAGATTTAGACCTCAGTGGAAGGTTTTGCAATGTCCCAGCAGCTGCCCCCTACCCAGGTTCATGAAATCCAAGCTGTGTCACAGGAGTACTGGGAAACTTGGTTGTACACACCTGGTGCAGCACCATGTGGTTACCAGATCCCAAAACCCTATCAAGCATTCTCCTTACAGGGTGTCTGAGTGAGTCAGACAGACTCTAAGGGAGGAGATACAGGAAATGTTGGAACTAGGGATAATCCAGGAGTCCAGTAGTCATTGGGCATCCTCAGTGGTGCTGGTACCAAAGAAAGCTGGCAGAAACAGGTTCTGTGTGGACTACAGAAAACTAAATAGTCACACAGAGTCAGATGCTTAACCCATGCCTAGGACAGATGAAGTGTTAGAGCAGCCGAGTGGGACTAAGTATATGACCGCTATTGATTTGAATTAGGGCTACTGGCAGGTGCCCTTGACTCCCACCTCTAGAGAAAAGTCAGCCTTTTTGACTTCTTTCATATTATACGAGTTCACAAAGGTGTCCTTTGGGATAACAAATGTCTCAGAAACCTTTCAGAGGCTGGTAGATCATATTCTAGCAGGAGCAGGATATTATGCCCTTGCTTACCTGGAAGATATTATCATTTACAGCCATTCCTGGGATGAGCATCTTCAGCAAGTCAGAGAGGTTCTGGGCAGACTGCAAGGTCTCCTACCTTGGACATAGAGTGGGGAGTGGTAAAATCTGGACAAAACCAGCCAAAGTGGAAGCTATTCAGGTGTTACCAAAATGTAGGTGAGGGCATTCTTGTGGACAGTAGGGTACTATAGAAAATCCATTCCCAATTATAGTACAATTGCTGCTCTCCTCACAGATCTAATGAGGAAAAAATAAACCAGACACGGTAGTGTGTACCCCAGCTTGTAAGCAGGCATTTCAAAAGCTTAAAGTGGCTTTGGGAGGACCCACTGTGTTAGCCAGTCCAGATTACAGCAACAAATTTGTTGTGCAGGTGGATGCTTTGAACCATGTGGTGGTGGCTGTACTCAGTCAAGTTTCTTTAGAGGGAGAAGATGACCCAGTTCTATATCTCAGCTGTAGACTCCTACCCAGAGAGGAATGTTATGCAGCTGTAGAAAAAGGATGTCTAGCCATAGTATGGACACTACAGAAACTTCAAACCTATCTGTATGAAAGGAAATTCACTGTAGTTACAGACCACTATCCCTTTCATGGCTTCATTGAGTCAGCTAGAAAAAACACCAAGTTATTAAGGTGGAGCCTAGGGTTACAGACATATGATACAACATTGCAGCACCATGCTGGTGTTAGCAATGCCAATGCAGGTGGGCTGTCAAAACAGAGTATAGGTTAATGTTTTCCCAGACAGATTCATGTCCGTAAAGCCAAATTTCTCCAGGGTCACTTGAGAAACTTGCTTGAGTCTTTAAAGGGGGGCAGAGATGTGATGATGTGAAGTATTGCCACGTATCCCAGGAGAAGAAGAGCAGTTGATGTGTAACATATGCCAGCATAACTAGCTGGAGTTTTGTAAATAATTATATGCCATTTGTATATCAAACTGATTGGTACAGATGATTGTGTTGAAAAATATATTTGTAAAGATGCTTGTGTTAAAAATGTAGTATTATAACTGTTGAAATTAATACTGCAACAAAGGATACTGGAAGAGAAAAGGTTAAGCTCAGCCCCAGCTAACTTTCAGAAAAATATCCTAAAATTAAATTACCTGGTAGACCATAAAGATTGTATCTTACAGTTCTGATTTCAGCCAGAGATGAAATGTCTGTAAAAACAAGGACTAGGAATCCTTGTTGTATTTTCTGCTGTAGTGAACTAATTGCTACCCTGGAAGGATGGAATTGTTGAAGTGGTTTTATGGCTTCCACATGCTATAACACATCTTAGCAAAACTCTGTCTGTGTGTATGGTAACACGTATGTGCGAGATTCTGGTTCAGTTTCCAGTAATAGGGGTTGTATGGGAACCAGAAGTCAGATGACCAGATGTGTGTGATGTCACTCTGTACACTGAAATGATGTTTTAATACCAGATGAGACTGAAGTCTTGGGGTAGTCTGTTTTTGAAACCTGGCAAAGAAGGATGATTCATCTACTTCATCTTGCCTAGCACTAGTATGTGACCAGGGAACAGTAATTCTTTAGATCAGTCAGGAAAATATTGTGAGATTAGTTCCTTTTTTCTGTAGCTGTATGAATCTATTCATCTGTGTTATTTTATATTTCCTGTAGCTGAAACGCTGGTGTTTATTGTAAATAGGTATTATGTATTTTTCTGTTCTTTTATTACTTATTATTAAATATATTTAAAATGTTCATTGTGGTTGGTCCTTTAGAGAATATTTTAAATGATGAGAGTACTTATATATATTGGTGACTCTGGGGCGACTCCTGAAAGCCTTTCTGCTTTGGTCAGACACTATCATTTGTATTAATATTAATTTCACTCAGTATAATTAAGTACCCTTGTAAGAGCCTTAGAGTAGCTGGCTTTGAAGTGGCTGGTGGTAGTGTAACTACCTTATAATCTGTGCAGAAGGGGGAATATCTAGTAAATCTGTGCCAGCTTTTCTGAGGTGTTTGTGTGTGTGTGTGTGTGTGTGTGTGTGTGTGTGTGTGTGTGTGTGTGTGTGTGTGTGTGTGTGTGTGTGTGTGCAAATCAAATTTCAAAGAGTGTGTGTGTCAGCTACTTGGAGCATGGACGAAGAGCACTGGTTTCACAGAGAGGATGTTGGATGGCTTGGCTTGGACACTCAGTTAAGGACTGAACAATACAGCTGTGCTAGTGGGGAGTCTTACTGGGGCCTCAGGCGAGAGAGATAGGGAAACTCAGATCTCAGAATAAGTGTGCTCCTTGTGTGCTCTTAAGGGAAAGTGTGCTTGATGCAGAGATCTGCATTTGGAAATACTGTCTGTATCTATTTTTGTTCCAAGTGAACGTCCCTCTCCATTGTCAGTGGTGAGTATTCGGGCTGCTTGATTACTGGCCCAGAAGTGGGGCATCACAGAGGGAAAGTGACATCTCTAATGGTAGGAGAATAAGCATACTAGTGCCATGACAAGAACAAAGGACATATTCACAACTCTGGTACTATAACAGTAACAAACCCCTGTCACATTGCATGAAAGTTTTGGAGGGGGAGATTGATAAACAAAAGTGCAAAGTAGTAGAAAGTAAGATGGGAGATGAGCAGTTTTTATTCAAATCAGAATGCAGCATGATCTACCTGATGTTTGCAGTAAGACAGACAGTTAAGAAGACACTAGAAATGAGGAAAGAGTCCAACTAGTCTTTCCCAGAAGTGGGTAACATATATGGCAGGGTCCCTCAAAAGCTAATTTGGACATTTCTATGATGGTTCAAAGGCCCAGAAACATTGGTAGAATTAGATCAGGCTAAGAACAAGTACCCAGAAACTCAAGTACAAACAGTGTTTGGACAAACAAAGGGGTTTCCAGTGAAAGTGGGTGTGCATTAGGGTTTAGTTCTGAGCTCAATGCTGTTCATACTGGTGATGAACTACATTAGCAAATAGGTTGGAAGGGACAGCTTAACAAAGTTACTGTATGCATATGAATTGGAACTACATGCAGACTCTAAACATGAACTTCAGCAAATAATAGGAGAATGGAATGTAAAATTTAAGGCTAATGGAACAAAACAGAGTGCAAATAAGACATTTGTAATGGCAGTAAACATAGGAATCAAAAAAAGCTGAGAACTGAAATAGAAGGGAAAATAATTTAATTGGTTAACAGTTTCAAGTATCTGCGAGGGGTGACTGAGGAAAAGCAAAGTTTAAATGAAGAGGTCAGAGCTAGAATTAGAGGGCTGCAGCCCACTGGCAATGTGTGTCAGGGATAATGTGTGACAGAAGAATGGCAAAGAAGCTGAAAACTAAGGTATGCAGAATACTGTTGCAACCAGTGCTGCTGTATGGTACAGAAACCTGGGCATTGAAGGCAGAACAGTTGAAGTGATGGAGATTAAGTATCTGAAATGAGTGGTAGGGAAGTGATGGATAGGAAGTGTCTGAAATGAATGGTAAAATGCAAACTGTTTGGCAGATGAAAAAAATGAGAACATCAGAGCAAAAGCTGAGGTAGCTCCAAGTTGCAGAGAAGGTCAAAGAGAACAGGTTACAGTGGTTCCAGCACATGTACCAGAAAGCAGAAGACACATGAAGAAGATATGTGATATACATGAAGAAAGCAAGGAAAAATGAAGGCATACATCAAAGGGATGGATTGCGTGAGAAAAACCTGTGGCAATCATGCATGGGAAGGTACTTGGCACTGAATTGATACACATGGCAAGAGCTGATATGATACTTCTGTTCCATGTAGAAAATTTGAAAATGGGGTTTGATAATGATGAGTGGAAAAATATCCCATTTATATTTAATTCCAGGATATTTTAATTTATTGAGAAACATATTAATAGATAAGGATGGGGAGGAATTTCATAGTATATCCGTGTTCTTAAGAGAGAGAGGATTGAGTTACCTATGTTCACTTTAGATTTAGAAACCTCACTATAATTGTTAATTATTTTAATAGGTTAGGAATTATAATATGATTAATAATGTTTAGTAGGGTGTTATCCCCAAAGGATCAAATGTTGATATATTTAATGCTATGATTATTACTAATTTTCCCAAAGAGTGACTCAAGAGAAAGAATAAAAAAATACATGCCTTATACAAGTAAAGATTTTAATTGCATCATTAAATTGACCTGTTATAGATACATGTGTAGAGACTAGTTTAGAGGCTGAGTTGTTTATTACTTTATAGCTTACTGACATTTAGGAAGAACAGCAACATTTTCCTGGATTCAAAAAGGAAAGGAATATGAACACAATCAAAATGCTTACCTGCATTTACAGCAAAAACAATATGATTATTAGATAATTCATTACTGTAATACATGATTAATTCTAGCATAATGATATTATCTTCCGTTTTCCTTGTTTCCACCAATCTTGAACGAAATTTAGAGATAACTTGGTTAGCTACAATCGAAAATCTATTAGCTGAGTAAAAGAATACATTTTGACATCAAGCCTAATAAGAGAAATAAGATGATCATGTTTTGTTAATAAGGTATCAGATCTGGGTTTCAAAATGAATAGTGGATTAGATTGATTAAAGTGTCCATCAAATATATATATATTAAAAGATCCAATCTACAGGTAAACAGTAGTAATAATATTAGACCTAGCCGGAGTTTGATTTTTTTTAATAAAAATCGATGTCAAATTGATCCTGATCTTGAGTTTTACCTTGTTTAGTGGAAGGAGACAATAAATATTTCTTTTGGATGAAGAAAGTATTTAATTAATATGGTTATTTTGCCTACAAGTATGGTGCTTGTCCTGAATCTATCCAGAAATGCTCATGTAAGATTTATATTGAGATAAAAATTAGAAGCAGCATAAATATTACTGTAAGTGTAAAAACAGGTTTTCTTTCAGTTGTGTAAATTGATTGTATTCTTTCATCCAAGCAATATTATTCAAATCATGGTTTATTTTATGCAAGCTGATCTCCCTGTACTCTTCCCTCATCAGGCCAATATTTGAGTACAACACCCCTTTTGGTATGTACCTTTCCAAGCACCTGCAGCAATTGGAGAAATCACAAAGGTTCCTCATAAGAAAAAATCAAGGTCTTCAGCATCTGTCCTATAGGGATTGTCTGAAATCATTTTCACTTTATTTTGTTTCATACAGACTTCTCAGAGGTGATCTCTGCCTTGCATACAAGGCAATCTCTGACCCTGCTTTATTGGAATTGCTGCATACCTGTAAGTAAAATGGAACATGGCTTACTCGCTCTAAAGACCTTAACCTGGTATGTGACATTAATAAAACCTGCTGGAGGGACATATTTGTCTCCCAGAGGTTACCACACCTTTGGAACAGACTCCCACTTCATGTCAAACAGAGTACCTGTTTGGCCCCCTTCAAACACATTCTGGACGGTTGCATGAGTGACTGTAAGTTCACCCTGGAGGTTCCACTGTGTCCTTCTTGGACAGGGGCAATAGGTGCTGATCGTGGAAATAAGGATAAGAACTTGGCTAGGCTTGTAGGGGCCCTAGGGCCATTAGCCTAGTAATTTCCTATGATCCTCTGATACTATGATCTATTATTTAAAAGGAATACTGGCCTGCTCTGCATATTTACCTCATTTTTTGGGCTTCAAAATGGACTTGACTGGTTGCATTAATTGATTTAAGCCAATGCTGAAAATCTAGCATCTATATTACATAATCGAACTTTTAAAAGTTCGAACATCATATGGTCGACACCATATGATCGAACTTTTAAAAGTTTGAAAATGTAATAAAAAAAATAAACCAAAGGAAAAAACCTAACTGAATGGTTTAAGCAGGGAGGCAGGCCACCCTGCACCCCCCACACCCTTTAAATACACCGAGATCGCACTACAGTGCATAACAAGGGAATCTTCCCAATTCGAACGTTTCAGTGGAGATCTCCGTACAGTGCGGATTGGGAAGATTCCCTTGTTATGCACTGTAGTGTATGTAGGGTAATGGTGTCACCCATATGATGTTCAAACATTTAAAAGGTCAACAACGTGATATAGAAACAAAATCTCTTAGAGAGTTAACTTTATTCGGAGCATAAAAGTTTGTTAATTTTAGAGAGGATATTTATTTATCGCCTGAAGACATTTTTTGCTCCTGCACTTTTTCCAATATGTAGCTTTGCTAAATAAGGATGTCCCTTATTTTTGACTTAAAAGCCAACAATCTGGGATCAGACACACTATTATTATTAACATCCATATCAAGGTGCATCTGAAATGACAATATAATCTGAACCATAATACCGTGTTCATTAAGAAAATGAAAATGTAATCTCCAATTAAGTGTCAAAAGAGTTTTAGAAATGTAGATGAATCGTAAAGAAATTATTGAATAATAAGGAAATGTCTGTTATTGTCAAAAAACAAAACAGCCAGCACTCAACTGGTGCAAATATCTAGTTTTAATGTACAAAAAACAGACTGGTTTCAGCCCACAGGCCTTTTTCAATGTAAAACACATCAGTACATTCCCCATCTTATATATCATAACATAATATAATAATTATATCCCATTAAACAATTATTACAAATGTTTATTAAGACCAGGTGGAAACAATCCCCCCACTTTTACTATCCAAGACTTTTCTTTTTTGTTCAAAACATTATGCCAACCACTTTTCATTGATCTATGTCCTAACACCCTATCAATCATAATGAATTTAAACATCGCTATCTTGTGTGTAATAGTATGTTTATATAAGGCATTAGCCAGATACTTATTTCTAATGCTACTTAGATGTTCTGAAATTTGCAGTTTTAATGGTCTGTTATTGACCAAGATTTATGTAAAGTCAAATGGAATATAAAATCCTAGCACTGAGAAAAGCGTGCATGATAATGATAATAGTATCCTACCATTAATCATTATAATTGCAGTTTAAAGCCATCCTAAACATAGTATTTCATAAGTTAGTATCACCCACTCTGTTTTATTTTCAGTGCATCAGCTGTAAAAGTGAGCAAGTTTACTTTGACCATGCTGAAACTAATCATGACCCCCACACACACTTGCCTATATGCCACACCAAATTCTTAAAAATTGATAAATATATCCTGCCTTGTATGTTCTTTAGCATAGTGGTTATCATGACTGCTTGACACACTGAATATGCTGGCTTCAATTAATAAGTGGAGTCACTCCACTATGCTTTCTCCTTTTCTCTTCTTGTTGTAATTAATGAAGAACAGACCAGTTGGTACAATGGTTAAGGTCTTTGCCTCCATGGTACAAGGTTCAATCCTGACCAATGCCTGTTTGGAGTTTGCACATTCTCCATGGGGTTTCTCCCATGTCCAAAAAAACATGCTGAGTGTTTCCTCCTCAAATTCAGCAATGACTGGAGCTATGAGGAACAGCACAGACTCTACATGGTGCCTATAGATGAAAGAGTTGTATAGACAAAACATTTTGGGCATCCACTGTTTTGCACAGTATCCATAAGATAGGAGAACATGGATCATAGACTGCATGCCATGGCAGGGCTAGCCACTCAGTGGTGTAAAATATTGCTCTAGGTGATATGGTCATGTTGACTAATGTCAGCAAAATGAGCATGGGTAGTTATCAGTAATAAGCAGGTTGAGGACGTGCCCTATTCTGACCTACGCCAGGGAAACTTGCTAATGGTGGAAGGTATATGCGCCCCTATTGGCCAGTGTGTGCTCAACATAAAGCCCAACAGCACTGGGTCAATAAGCAACTGGACAGCCAGTGTCTAGTTGCCCAGCCTAGGTTAGTTGTGATAGCTCTGTTAAGTGAAAGCTGGACATAAATCCAATTAACCCACCAAACATGAACTGAGAATTTCTACACTTTATGTAGGTTCACTGAGAGGACGCAGCTTGGAAGTGAATGACATGATGATACGGAGAAGGCTGGACATCCTATGTATCCAAGAGATAGGCAGCAACAAAGCCACTTGGCTTGGGATCCAGACTCTACAACTCAAGAGGGGGACAGGCTAGAAATGGTGTAAGAATTGTGGTGAGAGAGAGCCTTCAGAAGCCAATGAGGGATATCATCAGAATTACAGACTCATACCAATCAGACTCCAGTGTAATAATAGGGCAGTATTAATAATCTCAGCCTATACCCCACAGCGAGGTTGTGATAGTGAAGAAAAGAGTGCATTCAGACAGTAGTTGCAGGACCTATTAGATAAAGCAGGACAACATGAATTGTTGTTGATAATGGGTGACTTGAATGCACATATCACAGAACAATAAGGACTGCCTGGGTGGGGCAACAGGAATAAAGAAGGAGAAGCTATTCTAAACTTCTGTATAGCAAATCGCTTACATGGTTTGGAAAGAGAGACAATCACAAGATCACATACAAGAGTAGCCAACATGCAACTCAGGTAGACTTCCTGCTAGTAAGGAAAAGGCACTGGGGTAGAATCCATGATTGCAAAGTCATCCCCTAGTAAAACAGTCGGTCCACAGCATAAACCACTAGTTGTCACAATCAGCTGCAAGCAGTGGTCAAAGAAAGGTCTAAGGTCAACAGAGACCAGGCTGAAGACCTGGAAGCTGACTGAAGAGAAAGTACAACAGTTCAAGGAATTACTCAGGGCTCTATCACCCCAAGAACAGGAGAAAATAGGTGGAGTTGAACAAGAATGGCAGTGCCTAAAAACAGCACTGTGTTAGGACTACAGAAAAGATATTTGGCTGAGACAGGTATGGAAATAAGGTACATAAGGAAAGCTGGTGGTGGAATGCAGAAATCCAGGAAGTCATCAAAAGAAAGGAGCACAGGAAGAAGTGGGAGATAGAAAAGACTGGCCAGGCTAGGAAGGACTACTGGTTGGTTAACAAAGAATCTAAGAAAGAAGTTTCAATAGCAAAGAATAGGGCATCAGAAGCATTCTACCAACTTCTGGAAAGTGATTCAGTAAGTGGTACAAAGAAACTATATCAGGTTGCAAGGCAAAGACAGAAAGATAGAAGATAGTCAGACACCCTTCATAAGGGATGCCAGCAACAACCTGATCACCAATCCACAGGACATCAATGGCAGATGGAAGGAGTATTTCCAGCAGGTTCTGAATGAAGAAAACCCCACAGAAGCTGTACTGCCCCAGAAACTGGCTATGATGAGAGAAGAAGAGGATCCCACCCTAGATGAAGTAAGAACAGCACTAAGAAAAATGAAGTCAGGGAAAACAACAGACTCAGATGAGCTCACAGCAGATATGATAAAGATGCTGGGCGAGATAGGGGAGAAATGGCTCCTGAGGGTACTAATAGCAGTGGGGATAGAAAGGCATATCCCAGTTGACTGGAGAATAAGCATACTTATGCTAGAGTACAAGAACAAAGGGGACATCTACAACTGTGGGCAGTGGCAGTGGCATCAAATTCCTATCACATTGCATGAAAGTTCTGGAGACGGTGAGTGATAAATGGATACACAGAGCAGTACAATTTAAGATGGGAGATGAGCAATTCAGATTCAGATCAGGATGCAGCAGAATTGACCGATGTTTGCAGTGAGACAGATATTTGAGAAGAAGCTAGAGATGAGAAGAGATTCCAACTGGGCATTCCTAGACTTGGAAAAAGCATATGACAAGGTCCCAAGAAAGCTGATCTGGGCAGTACTGCAGTGGTTTCACGTCCCAGAAACATTGGTAGAATTAGTGCAGGCTATGTCCAAGGACCCAATGACTCAAGTATGAACAGTGTTTGGCCTCACCGATGGGTTCCAAGTGGGAGTGGGTGTACACCGGGGTTCAGCTCTGAGCCCACTGATGTCCATACTTGTGATGGACTACGTTAACAAACAGGTTGGAGGGGACAGATCAACAAAGTGCTGTATGCAGATGATGCGGCATTACAGGCAGACTCTGAGCTAGAACTTCAGCAAAGGATAGGAGAATGGAATGCAAATCTGAAAGCACATGGGATGAAACTAAGCAGAGATAAGATGGTGGTAATGGCAGCAAATCGAGGAAGTCAGAAGAAGCTGACAACAGAGATAGAAGGGAAGATAGTGGAACAGGTAAACAACATCAAGTATTTGGGAGGGCTGGTTGAGGTGAAGAGAAGTCTGAATGAACTGGTCAAAGCTAGTATCAGATGGCTACAGCCAACTGAAATAGAGTAAGGTGTAGTCTATGACAGAAGAATGCTAAAGAAGCTGAAATCTAAGGTGTACAAGACAGTGGTGTGACCAGTACTACTGTATAGTACAGAAATCTGGCAGTAAAGGCAGAACAGTGGAAGAAGCTAGAGGTTATGGAAATGAAGTGCCTGAGAAGGGTGGTAGGATGCACACTGTGGGACAGTCCAAGAAATGAGGACATAAGAGCAGAAGCCAAAGTAGCTCCAGTTGCAGAAAAGATCAAAGAGAACAGATTACCGTGGTCCGGACATGTGCAGAAAAGCAGAAGGCAATCTGGAGAGGAATATTTGGGACAGACAGGAAGAAGGTAAGAGAAAGCGAGGACATCTGGCAAAGAGGTGGATGGATTGTGTGAAAGAAGATCTGTGACAGTCAGGCATGAGTGTTGAAAAAAGCAGGAGTGTGACACTGAACTGAGGGAGTTGGCAACAGTTAACATGATACCCTGACCCCATATAGAAACAAATGGGAAAAAGGAGGGCTAATGATGATAATGTAATTAATAAAGAGGACATGGCTATGGGCTGTTAATATGCTACTTCCTGTAGACCAGGGTTTGATTCCTTCAGCCTACATTTTCATAAGGTGTAAGTCATTTAATTAGATCACAATACAAAGAAATGTGGATATTCTCCTTGATGGTCTGCTGGACATCATACCTAATTATTACCTATGAGCCTATGAACTTAGCCTACATACACACACACACACACACACACACACACACACACACACACACACACACACACACACACACGCATGCACGCACACACACACACACACGTGCGCGCGAGCATGCACGCTTGTGTGTGAGTGCATGCATGTGCACTTGTGTGCACGTGTGTGTGTGTGCCCACGTGCGTGTGTGTGCATGTGTGTGCGTGTGTGTGCGTGTGTATGTGTGTGTGTTTATAGCATTAACATTGACCTCAGGCAACAGTTATCAACTCACAGACATCATCTGCCCTCTAGCAAAATGCCTTACAAAAATATTCAGTCAGATATAGGTTTTCTTTTTTTTTCTTTCTTTTTTTGGAATCATGTTTTTTATTAAATTTACTATCACATCGACTATTTTCTTCTTATATGACAAAATATTTAATAACATGGAAATAGTGCAAATATCAGACAATCCCCAGGATTCAGCAAGCTCTGCACGGCATGCAGGAATAGTGCAGGAGCTGCTGGAGGCAATATGGCCACCAAGAGATCCAGGAACAAGCTCCCGAGATGTGCACAAGCGCTCCTCCACTATTCCCTGCATGGTCACAGCTCCTGTATGCTAATTACCCCATTTTCAGGTGAAAACCATGCAAATGAGGTGAATTTGTGATCCAGGAAACTGGCAGCTGGCTGTGCAGGACTGGTGTATTCTGCAGAAATGTAATCGGTTAGTAACTGAGTATATTTCTGCAAACTACAAAATGCAGCCATGACAGCTCCAAACAAAGGGTGTATATAATGTGGAAAGCATACCGATGGCCAAATATATGGCCATTGGCATGGAAAACAGATGCAAAAATAAAAAAAATATTTTTTATTTTTTTATCCTATTTCGGCTGGTTAAGCTTAGCGCAGCGGTGCGCAAACAGGATCGGGCCAAAAATTAAAAACAACTTGAAATAAGCATTCTATCCAAATTCACAATTTTGCCATTATACTCAATGGCAGGCAGAAGACAACATGGCCAGTGAATAGTGGTTGCTAAAGGGGAGGGCTCAGTGTCATACTTGTAACTAGGTATTAGTAGGCAATCCTATGCAAATGAGGGAATGATACTGAATCCCAGATTCCCCCCTCATGGCTAGTCTGCACCCAACTGTGTAGGGACAGGAAGACCATGGTGCAAGCCTAAGAGCTAGCTGACATCATAGAGGGGTTTGTCAGGCATACTGTAAGCTTATTGGGCCTAGTGGCTCAGGTATGCCCTTAGCTTAGCAGAGCTAAGCAATGTGGTGTGTCTGAAGCTGCCAAGCACACTTTACATTGCCTAAGCAGGTGTGCACACCACGTACCATGTTTTAAAGGGAAAAAAAAGTGAACCAGGAAATAGCAGCTCCATGCACATCTGAGCACTGTGTTTTCGCGGCGCACCCCTGGGCTTAAACAGGAAGGCAATGCGAAGGGAAAACAGCAGTAGGAAGGTAATCAAGGAGAACTAGCATAGCTGGCATGTGAAATGTATCAGAATCAGCCAATTACATAGGCATCAGTCCAGCCCAGCACACTACTATAAACTATGCAAACACGTTTCCCTCTGTTTTTTCCCACAGACTCTACACCACCGGTGTACACAAGCGGAGACATTTTACCAAACAAAAGCAACAAAATTACAGGGGCTGCAGCAGCTATCATAAATCAACTTGTGGAAGAGGCTGAGGGTGGTGAGGATGAGAATGCTGATGACCAACCCACAGTGAGGAGAAGGAGAAGAGTTTACAGATCCAGTGTAACCTACCAAAGGCTACATGAGCTGGAGATAGTGGAGTGGTATAGGGTGGACAGGGACCTCCTAAAGCAAATTGTTGAGCTGTGCCGGCCACACCTCACACACAGAACCAACAGAAGGGAACCCATCCCAGTATAAACCAAGGTATGTGTAGGCCTAAGAATACTAGCCACAGGTACCTTCCAAAGGCCAACTGGGAATATCATGGGGATCTCACAGGCATCAGCTTCCAGGGTACTCCACCAGTTCCTGGATGCCATGTCAGCACATGCTGGTGAGCACATATATTTCCACAATAGATGTGAGGCGTTGACCAGTAATATGCGTCTCTTCCACCAAATAGCAGAATACCCTAAGGTAGTGGGTGCTATAGATTGCACGCACATATGTATTAAAGCACCACCCGGTGAGCAGGGTAGGGACTACTTCAATCGCAAGGGCTTCCCCTCCATCAACTGCCAGGTCATGTGCGATGCCCAGGGCATTACAATGAATGTGTGCTGGCTGCCCTGGAAGCTATCATGACTCCCACATCTGGCATATGACGCAGCTGTACCAGAGATTTGCCAATGGGGACATCCCTTATGGCCACCTATTGGGGGATGTTGGTTCTGCACTGGAGCCATGGCTGATGACACCCATCAGAAATGCACACACGTCCGAACAAGAACTCCATAATGAGGCACAAGCACAGATCAGAATCATAATAGAGCATGTGTTTGGGATGCTCAAGTCACGGTTCTGGTGCATGGACACATCCAGTGGAGCCTTGCAGTACTCACCAGCTACATGTACCCAAATTGTCATCATATGTGCCATGCTACATAATATGATCCTGTGGAAACAGCTGCAGCAGGAACAGCATGGGGCAGGGGCACACAGGCCCCCACCATTGTCATGGCCTGTACAGGCACAGAGTGACTCAGAGGAGGAACAACCTGAGCCTGCCCCAGTAGGCAGAAGGAGGTGTGCCCAATATGTCCAGGCTGTGGCAAAGAGGCAAAACATAACACATACACTGACATAATAGGAACCCACGCAATGACACCTCTCTCTGACTCGCACATACAGTAAAAGGGATGCCAAACCTGATACTACCTGTGCTTAACCATGTATAAGGAGTGTACTATGTGCATCTGACATACTCAGCCCTCCAGCACCATCCTCAATACTGGTACAGCCAAAAGGTAAGTCACTCTCCCTATCAATTGCCAAATGGAGTAGTATGTTTTGTTACTTGTATCTATGGTATGGAAGTGAGCATGCAAGGGAATCAGGTGGCTGAATGGGATGCCAGCAGATAGTAGACACCTATAGTGGCAGCATGAGATCTGTAACAAATACTGGTGTCACCATAGTAGCCAGTACTAGACAAGTTAACAAAACTCACTGCAGGAAATGTGGTGGGCCACATGTGTTTCCATAGGACACACTCATGCCAGTCAGGGAGGCTCACATACCCAACAACAGTCTCAGCCAGCAAAGCAGGAGTAGACAAACACAAACAAAGGCTGAGCTAAGGCCTTTGATTGATGGCTATGGAGAACTTCCCCCTCCAGACCTACACAGACAGACTACAACAGGTCAGGCAGTGGGATGCTAGTTCTGAAGGGTAAGAAGTCTGAAACTGAAATGTAGGTCAATCAACCTAAGACCTGTAGTACACTGATATGCCTCTAGTCAGCATGATAGGTCAGAATACAGAATGAAATGACATACCAGTACAGTCATAGGAAATGTGTACAAGTGTCAAGTGTGCCCCCCCCCAATTCTATGTAGAAATGTAGTAACATGTATGCGTAAGTATAATAACAGTGGAGCACAGATTACCTGAGCCAGCCAAAGTAACAGGATAGATTGTAGCATGTGTACAATATGCAGAGCTGTGTGTGTTAGGTTGGTGTGCATTGTATATTGTGTGAGAGTGGTCAGTATGTAGACATGGTGAGGTTTGTCCTGGTGGCCATTGGCCAGTACAGCCGATGACAGGGCCAAGTTCTCACAACTACAGTGCCAAAAGCAATGTATCCCAGCAAAACACATTCCAGCAGTAAGCCATAGTAAATCTTCTTCTTCTTTCGGCTTTTTCCCGGTTAGGGGTTGCCACAGTGGATCACCTGTCCGTTCATGATTGGCAGTGGAGTTTTACGGTGTTGAGTTGCCAGCCCGACGCCCAACCTTCCACAGAAGGCACACACATCCACACACTCACACCTAGGGACAATTTAGAGTGTCCAATCCACCTACAGCATGTCTTTGGGATGTGGGAGGAAACCAGAGCACCCAGAGGGAACCCACGCGACCACAGGGAGGACATGCAGACTCCGCACAGAAGGCACCCCAGCCAAGAATCGAACCGGAGAACCTCTTGCTGTGAGGTGGCAATGCTAACCACTGCACCACTGTAAGCCATAGTAAATGTTTGGAAGTAATATATGTCAACATCTGAAAGATGGACATGGCATGAATGTGGGCCCAGACATACAAACAGTACACAGGGGGAAGTACCCCAGAAAGACAGTGTATAGTATGTTACTGTCAAATGGGATACCTTTGGAATTGTACATACAGGTTAGCAGCACATTAGTTGATTTGTAGTAGGAAGTACCGATGTCATCTGGCCAAAGACTGGCAGACCACAAAGGTCACAGGTATGAAGTATTGAGAAACAGCTGATGTTCCTGCACAAGCCATCATAAGTGGAATGTCCCATGCATATCTGTGAGTCAGATGCAAGTAGTGTCCATAGCACACATGCACCCAGCTCACCACACCATCACCCATAGGTACCTTCCTGGTCTTATCCCTGCTGTTGGGAATGAGTACAATATGACCCCCACTTCTGTATGGCAATAGCCAAAGAATGCAGCATGCAGAACGGGTGTCCCATACAGGTGTGTCCCTAGCTGTAAGCAGCACCCTGCCAGCATCCACACCACTGGATCAATAATGACAGAAAGTATTGGCATTAACACCTTGCACACCTGCCCTGCCACCCCAGGGGAATATAGTGTCTTGCAGTCTGAGACTGTAGGAGTGACACAATGCAATGGCCTGCTACAGCTGGCCTGCATCACTACCAAATGGCCTACAGTCCTCTGCCAAAACCCTGTGTCTCACCCATACTGCCAATGTATGTTATGTCATAGACTCCCAAATAACATAACACAGACCACAGAACCCAAATGCAAAGCCATGTGGACAAATCCCATTAACATGTCCACCATGTCCTACTGCATGAACTGTGGACCAACACCGAATTACTGCTGGGATGAGGTGATGACTATAGGGAACTTATCAGATAATGTTTGCATAATGTTTGGAAGAGGATAGAATAATAGAGTGTGGGGGGGGGGTAGGAGCATGGGTGGCATGGAGTGTGTGAAGTCCGAAATTCAGCTGTGTGCACATACTATCATTGCCTGCAAACACAGGAATGGGTGGCTACAAACCTGCTCGTAAACCACAATGTAAAGGGGTAATGTCCAGAATTATGACCCCTGCCTCTGGGTAATCTGTGTAAATCTGTACAGCTGTGAGGTATGGCCGCAGCAGGATATGGTCATACTGTCAAGTCGATGGATGTACAAGCATGGGATCCTCAGCTACCACTGTACCGATGTGCTGAAGCTTTTACACAGACCCAGCAGCAAGTGTCTGCAGCTTCCCCTCCAGAATGGCATAATTGTGCAAAAATATATAGGCTTCAGACCACAATACTGGACACAGCTGCATTCACCCTGTGTTCTCCAGGACATTACTGCAAGCAAACATGTATACCTGACAGTACTTGATGACATAAGACATCACAGTGTAAAACAGTACACATGTCTGAATATCTCTGCTAACACAAAGACCATGTAGCAGGAGCAGCACAGACACAATTACCTACAGTAACCCACTATCCTTTGCCCATTTTGACCCCATATTGTCAACCAATCTACAGAGACCCCACAGAAACAGGTTGTTAGCTGTAGGTGTAGAACACAAAAGCCTGCACTGGAGTACAACCTACCTGGAATTGATTCACACATTCAATACAGAAGGTCAATACAGAAGGTCATACTGAGCATGCTCCCACACTTAGAGAAAAGAAGCCCATGTCTGACAACAAAATACTGAAAGGTCATACTGGGCATGCTCCCACAACTGACAACAAAATACAGAAAGGTCATACTGGGCATGCTCACACAGAAATAAAGCCCATGCCTGGCAAAAACAGTAGACTATTCATATCTGACAGTCACAGATGTATGTGCACACACTCCTCAGTACACACCAGTCATGCTTTGCATACACATTGGATAGGAATAAACACATATATCCATGGATAACACACTATAATAGGCCAAACTTACACATACATAGATGTGTGATAGACAGTAACAAGGAGCCTCCCATCGTGAGGCCTGTCCCACCCAGCACACATCCAATTGGCTAAAACCACATGATGTGCAAATGTTAATCACTGTATACATTTGCCTCTAGTATCCCTCAGCACTATAGTGTCTGTGGTGCTTGTGCTAACTGTGTAACATGACTGTACAAGTCAGTAGTCATCTAACATTGTATACACGTACCTATGGAATATAAACCTGTGTGTGCCTGAATGTTGTGTGTCTGCTTCCAGATGAATGGGTTATGGCCCATGCACACACAGTGCACTCCCCATTGCCCTACTAAGGCAAGCCTGCTGATGTCTTCACCTTGAAATACACTTTTGGGGAAGGAGAATTCCTATAAGTTCTGTTGCATGTGCTATAACTATGTAATACTATAGTGTGATGTACTAGTTAGGTAGGAGTACTCATCCCAGACATGACAACTGTGTGTGTGTGTGTGTGTGTCTGTGTAGGGATCAATGCTTTTGAGGCCATTCACAGTCACTACAACTTCCATTGCCCTACTTTTCACTTTGAAATACACCTTTGGGGAAGGAGTAGCCCAGTAATCTCTGTAGCGGATCCTTTAACTGTGTAATGCAGTAGTGTGATATGCTTATTAGGCAGGAGTTCTGTTCCCAGACATGCCAACTGTGAAACTGTGTGTGTGTGTGTGTGTGTGTGTGTAGGGATCAATGTTTTTGTGGCCATTCATAGTCAATAGGCACACCTAAAAATGGAGAACATCAATATCTGTGCAGTAACAGAGACCTGATCCAAGGCTCCAGAGAGCACCCCTGCAATACCAGATAGAGCTCTCACCACACCTGTCAGCCACCAAACCAGGACCAAAACAATAAAGGTAGAGGAGTGTCCATATTCACTAAGGATATTCACACCACCAGGCTAGTTGCCCAATAGAATGTGTCTGAAATACCCTCAGTGCAACTAACACTAGGTTAGACTGCAATCCAAATTGTATAGCTTGCTACAGATCCCCCACCATGCCCCAAGATTCCCAATACAGCTTTTGAAACATACTGGGAAATATTATGATACTACCAAACACCCCAATACTGGGTGAATTACACTATCCTGCCATTAACTGAGAAAAATACTTGTGTACCAACATGTATGCCCAACGGTTTTTGGAAGTCATAATTCTCAATGCCCTGGATCAAGTAACCCATAGTCCCACCAGGGGCTCAAATATCCTAGACCTGGTCACGACCAACATGGGAAATCAATGCTCCACACCTATGGTCAGATCTGCCCATGAGCTAATCACCCTTAACAGCCACATCCCTCCCCCATACCCCAGTAAGGAAACCTCCATGACACATATCTCCAAAGCCAATGTTATGCTACACATGTCAGATGTGACTAATGTCATGACACCCATGCAGATGGGAACTGAAAGGATGACTGCTGAATCCTACATGAAGGCACTGTACGAGCACATCCACTCATGCATGAATTGTGCTAGCGGATATAGAACCAAGACACTCCCCACCAAGAAAAGGAAGCCAATGTGGTGGCCCCCTGCCATAAACATACTGTACATCAAAAGGAAGAAACTGTTGCAGAAATGGTGGAATTTCCAGGATGCAAAATACTCCCTTACCAGCCACAGTAGGAAGCTGAGATCCCTCATAACATCCACCAAAGCTAGTTATGAACATAATATATCCAAAAAAACAAAGACAACTGCAAGCCGTTCCATAGCTATGTCAGGAATCTAAATGCGAATGCTCAGATCTGCTCTGAGCTACAACAGGATGGTATTAAATATACTGCTCACAAGGATATTGCCAATATCCTGGCAGATCGATTCACTGCCAACTGCACCCCCCTTCCTCCCCCAAAAGGGCCCATTTAAACACTGAAAGATTGCCAGATTCTGGTAATAATGGCCACACAGGTAAAAAGCACACTCTCCAGAGCTAAGACAACAGCAGCCATGGGACTAGTCAACATCTCAGGCTGTGTACTACGTGAACTACAAAATGAACTGGCACCACACCTATGTGCCATGTCTAATCATAGCCACACCTCAGGCTTCATGTCCACTGTGTGGTGCACAGCTACATTTATCCCAGTTCACAAGAGGGGATCCACCTTGGATCCTGGGAACTACAGCACCAGCAGTATGACGTGCCTGATCTGCAAGGCCATGGATTAAAACAAAGACATTGGCAATGTGCAAACACTGGACCCGAACCAGGTTGGGTTTGTGAAGGGCCGAATATGTCACCTCGACCTGATTGACAACTGTGAATCAGTCTCCAGAGCTGTGGACGAGGGTAAGGTGGTTCACACAGCCTATCCAGATCTTGCCAAGGTCATCAGCACCATCCCTCAGTCTGGAATCATAGATAAATGTATCAAGCTGGCCATTAATCCCTATGTCACCCGATTGGCTGCCAACTGCTGTACTGACAAAACCCACATTGTAAATGTAGGTGACACCAACCCCAGCCTCAGACAAGTGACAGTTGTAGTACCTTAGGGATCAGTCCTGGCACTGCCCTTTTTGGCATTTACTGCTCTGAAGTACAATCCAACAGTAAGCGACTCTGGCAAAAAAAGGTCTCAGATGACTGCACACTGGGAGCCAATATCAAATCCCCACATGATGTGGATATATTACAGAAGGGCCTTACAGAAAGACATGCTTGGTGCCTGAGCCATGGCCTCAAATCAATGCCAAGAAATGTATAGTTATCCCCTTTGGGAAGGGACATGTACCTGTGAAGGACCACATAGATGGCAGTACACTAAACACCTAAAGTGTGATAAGAGACTTAGGGACACAGGTGGACATTGGTCTCACCTTTGATAACCACATCACCACAACAGTCAGGAAATCCACCTATGTGGCATACCTCATCACTAAGAGCTTTACATCCAGGAAAAATGAGAGACATTGTCCCACAGTAGTCATCTCTTAGTCGACCCAGTACAGACTACAATGGCCCATTGAGTATGTACCTCACAAGACATCTGCAACAACTAGAAAGGCTGCAGACATACCTCACTAAAAGAATTGCAGGCCTAAATCAGATGCCCTATGCTGACCGTCTGAAAATCATCCGGCTATACTCTGTCACATATGTTCTCAGAGGGGATCTCTGCTTAACATACCATGCCATGTCAAACCCACAGCTGTTGGACATACTACACTTAAAGAATTCCAAACCCTCACAGCCACATGCTCCAGGGATCCAAATCTTGTCATCACAATGAACAATACATGCTGGAGGGATGTGTTCCTGACCCAGAGACTCCCCAGACTATGGAATAGACTGCCCATACTTGTCAAGCAGAGTGCCTCTTTGTCCCACTTCAGAAGAAACCTGGAAGATTGGATGGGGATAGGAAATTGACCCCAGGGATCATGTCAGTTGCCCTGATAGGCAGGAGTCCAGGGAAGTAAATATTGTGGGATGACATAGCCAGGGAATTGTAATGGTGATAGCCTAGTACTGACCTATGAACCTATGAACCTATGACCTACACTTTCCATTGCCCAACCTTGGCAAGGCTGCTGATGTCATTCACTTTGAAATACACCTTTGGGGAAGGACTAGCTCAATAAGCTCCATGGCACATGCTATAACTGCGTAATGCTGAAGTGTGATGTACTAGTTAGGTAGGAATTCTAATCCCAGATATAGCGTAGAGTAAACATTCGTTTGTCTGTGTAGGGATCAATGCTTTTGAGGCCATTCACAGTCACTACAACTTCCATTGTCCTACTTTAGCAAGCCTGCTGATGTCATTCACTTTGAAATACACCTTTGGGGAAGGGCTAGCTCAGTAAGCTTCATAGTGCGTGCTATAACTGAGTAATGCTGTAGTGTGATGTACTAGTTAAGTAGGAGTTCTAATCTCAGACATGGCAACTGTGAGACTTGATGTGTGTGTGTGTGTGTGTGTGTGTGTGTGTGTGTGTGTGTGTGTGTGTGTGTGTGTGTGTGTGTTTGTCATAAGTATTCTGTGTGGAGGTAGCTGTGACTGTATAACAACAGGACTCATTGTGAAGTGGGTTTTGCCAATTTCTTATATGGTGGGCCTATTATATGTCATAATGTCCACCTTACAAGGATAACAGATGTCAAACAACAGAGAGGCTGGGGTAAACATTCCATATCCCTACATGTGACATCATGGCTTGGGGAACAATATAGGCAACCCTTGTATTACGCAGAGAACACTCTCCACCCATGTCTCATACACAGACACACTCGGCTAGGCAACAACCACTATGTTGGCAGTTCCCTGCATATTACCCACAGATAGTAACCATGGTGTGATTGCAGTGGAGTACAGTAGACATGGCACCCTGTCCCATCCCTACAGTAGGCAAATCATTACATACAGAGCTCCTTCTCTATGTTCCCCACTGGACGCCTGCAACAACTTAAGACCCAGCAAATGTAACCTACAAAGGACATACCATGCCTTATACACATGCCTTGTATGGACAGATGCCACTGACACCAGAGAATACCTGTATCATGCTGTCAATGTAGGTAAAGGGTCAACCTGATATCCATTGCCTGTTCTCACCACATGAGGTCAGGAATGGCACATCTGATGATAATAATCTGTCTACACAACATGCCCCAGACACTGCAGGTACACTTCCACATGTCACAGAACATGCATGTGGGACGTGTGCACATCCCCAACAACATCCATGTTATGGAATATAGAACACATACATGGCAAGCATTGCACAGCACTGGCCACCCACAATAGTAACCCAGATGACTGGATGGTGAATACCATACCCACCTATGTGGGCCAATCCAGACACTACACCCTTGAGCCACAATGCAGACCATTGTCATGTGGCCTGATGCCAAGATATACCCTTTACCTAGCCTTGTACAGCCTTCTGGCACAACCAACCACTACACACCTGTGAAGCAATGCACCCATGCATGTCAGTACTGGCAAACCTGTGTCTGTGTGTGGAGTATAATGCTTTGGATGCCATTCATACTCACTACACCTCCCATTGGTCTACTGAAGCATGCCTTCTGATGTCAGACACCTTGACACACTCTTTGCCCATATATCATCCTGATAACCCCTGTGGTGCATGTGATACCTGCGTTTTACTGTATCGTGTCAAACTAGCTAGTTAGGAAGTCTAATCCTGACCCTGCCAACTATGGTAATGTGTGTGAGTCCCTGAGAGAGTGTAACTGTGTCGATCTTGTGGGCAGACACATGTACTACACCTACCTTATCCCTCCTTTATCATTGTTACTAATGTCACTCACCATCGAATATGCCTTTGGACAGCTCCCCAACATGTAAGCTCTGTGGCACATGCAATAACAGCATAGACATGTGATAGCAACACATAGTCAGGTAGGGGTTGGAAACCCTGTACTGGTAAGTGTGTGACCAGAAACATGCTTAGGTTTTACTCTCCCACCTTCTTCCCATCTTACTTTGTCTCTGTCTGTCTCTCTTACTCCCTCTGTGGTGGGTGTGGAGAAGTACACTTGCTTCACCTAGGCAGCAGCTTGTGTTTTGTAAATGATTCTCATGATCAGCTGATGGCCTCTGCACAAATTGCAGTCCCCCACTAGCTGACTGCATGTGGAACAGCTGTGGTAACATTCCCATAGCCAATTGCATGGAAACACACTTCTATAACTAGGAACATCATGTGGGTGTTGGCCCTTTTCATTCACTCTGAGCAGGACTTCATTTCGGTGTTTGGCAAACAGCATCACAGATGGTAGTGGGATACACCTCTAACAACATACACTGTGGAGACAGGCCAACAAACAGGAGGGGGATATCCCAGAAATGACTACAGAATGTAAGTGTTGCTCTTCTGCATTTGGAGTAATGTTGGTTTAACAGGGTTTGTGTGGATATGACTGGTCTACTTGATTTAATACCTGTCATGACAGTGTTAAGTTTTTGAGGAAACTCCCAACTGTAGGGTTATCTGCAGACTGGCCAGTGTTTAGAGTCTTATGTGTCTTGCGTTACTCACATATCACCTATCTTAGAAATGCAGAAAGCATAGTCTGAGGATTGCAGTCAGTACATGGTGACAGCCATGAGAGTTACTGACATCATATGCCTCATAGGACATATGTCACAACAAACCCTGTTACAACAGTAAATGTATGAGGTTATCACAACAACATGCCAATATTGGCCCAGTGTTTGTGCCTCCAGCCACAGGTCTGTCAACCTTTGCACATATGTCATGCAGTAAGAGGTGCATATGTTCTGTACACCATTATTTATTGACATCATACCTGATAACAAGCCAGTCAGATATCAGACTGCTAGACATGTTATGTATAGTAGGGTTATATTTGAGGACATAACCTGGTCATTCTGTGGTTGTGTGTACAGTAGAGAGGTCTGTGTACTTATGGTGACTGTCGACAGTATGTGTATTGTGAATACGTACTTTGGCCTGTGTACAGACTGTGGTAGATGCCATTGTTCTTGGTTCTGTTCTATCTGATGTCACATGCTGCTCCAGTGCATGGTACCCTATTGACTTACATGTTTGTAGGGCCAAACACACACATGTCCCATACTACAGACAGGCATCGGACCACATTGTGTCGTGGCCCAGTATATGTAGGGTTAGGTTGTGAGTGGCACATATGAGGATGGTGTTGATCAAACAGTCCATATACTGTAATATTAAGCTTTTTTACCATATGTGGCTGCGACTGTGTTCACATTGTTTGTGGGTATGCACTTTCACACAGGTGTCTGTTACTCTGTGCTGTGACATGCCTGTAGAGCCTGCTATATTTGCAGGTACATCTGTATTCCCCCATAAGAAATGTAGGCTAGTGTTGTGGCAGTCTGCCTGTAGTTTCCACAGTGCTTTGTTACATGCCTAACAGGTTAGTGTAATTACCCAGTGTGATGTTATGTCCAGATATTTGCCAGATGTACTGCTGCCAGGTCACCATAACTGTCATGTATTTCTGACAAAGCAGTGGGATGCTGTATAGATGTATTTCACTAACTATAGGGTAGTATGTGGCCATGTGACCTCTGCACCACTGGTTATTATGTGTCAGGACAGACAGGATTGTGAGAATACATAAACTGTGTGGGCATATGTAGTCCAGTATTTATGTGATATACCCATGTACATGGCTGTTAACATCCACATTGTCAGGTTTGGTTCACATGTCTCGCACTAAGGGGATCTGTGTATACCTCTGGACTGACCAGAGTGTGCCAGACTGTCATCATTTATTGGTCATATCTCTGCTGCGGGCCACAGGATCATTACTGTGATATCAGTGGTACTGTACTATGATGATGTTAGGATGTCTGTCAGTAACTGATGGCATACATGTCATTAGCTTATGTGACCTTCCACATACAACATGTCTGTTAAGACAACCCCTGTTACAATAGCAACAGTCTACATATATACCTGCAATACATACGTGACATCCCCTTGCACTAAGAGGTTGAGACTATTGGTGCTGAGGTATGACTCCACTCCATGTTCTGGACATATGGTAAACATATATATATATACATATCCATATACCTATATAGATATATACACATATACATATCTATATACATATATATATATATATATATATATATGTATATACACATATATATATATATATATATACATATATATATATATATATATATATATATATATATATATATATATATATATATATATGTACATATATATATATATATATATATATATATATTTATACATATATATATATATATATATATGTATACATTTTCCTCTACACACATATATATATATATTCACATATAGTTATAGATATCTACATATATATCGGCATAAATATATATATATATGTATATATATATATATATATATATATATATATATAATTGATGTATACATACAAAGAGATCTATATATGGCCCTATGTATGATGCACTATATAGATGTATATAAATACACATATGTGAATATATATATATATATATATATATATATATATATATATATATATGTGTGTGTGTATGTACATGTAGTCATATATCTACATATGGATATGTATATATCCATATCCTTGTTATTTGTAAACATTAATGTGTATACCTTCCCAGATGTATCACGCCATATGTATCTGATATGTGTATATTTAGATATAACAACATATGTGATGCAACAGTAATATCACTAACAAGTAGTACACAATTGTAGAAGTCAGAGCAATTGTTCAATACTATTCAATATGTGTACTGACAGATATATTGGAAAAACAACAGCTGTCTTCACAGCTGTCATGGTGTAGTGGTTAATTGTTGTGACTATAGTGTGCAGGGTCCTGGGTTCAAGACCTGCAAGGGCTGTTTATTTAGTTGCTGGGCAGAACAAGGGCTGTTGGATACAGAGTGGTTAAGGCAGTGTTGATCAGCTTTAAGCAGGTTTGCTCGGGTTTGCGTGAAGCTAAGCGGTGCTAAGGTACGGTTAAACGTACGGGCGCTTACACTGTGTAGGCTTCACTTACCAGTGCGCAAATATGCTTAGCTGTTTTATTGCAGCAATGCTGACACCTGCTAAGCATGGCTCAGCCCTGGTAACCAGTGCTCAAATCCCAGTCTGATAACATAGCAGGGTAATGACATCTGTAATAAGTGTATGTAACGCCATGTACATAACACGTGTCTATGTGCTGTCATTACAGTAGTAAGGGCTGTGAGTCTCCTGTCTGGGACACATGAGTATATACGGCTTGTATAACACTCTTATCCATGTGAATGTGTTACATACAAGGGTAGTATCCCAGGTTATATGCAGTCGGGTCTAGGACTATTCACTGAAAGGACATTTAACTGAAAGTCAAATGACTGTGTACAAATCATTGAAAGCACAATTCACTGAAAACACAATTCACTGAAACACATTTCACTGAAAGTTGTATATGGCCTTTTCCCCACTGTAGTTGTGACCCTAGAATTAGAATATATAGTAAGGTGGGTGTGGGGGTTCACCACCCCTCACATTGGGGGGATGTCGGGGGCATAGCTTCCTACATAGTTTGGATATATATTAAGTTTAGAAAAGAGTAATTTATTGAAATTGCAAGTATCCATGTGTATAATTCCCCACACCCCCCTTACTATATATTCCAGGGTCTCACTACAGTGGGGAAAAAGCCATATATAACTTTCAGTGAAATGTGTTACAGTGAATTTTGTTTTCAGTGAATTGAGATTTCAGTGAATTGTGCACAGTCAAATGTCTTTCAGTGAAATGTGCTTTCAGTGAATAGTCCTAGACCCATGCAGTCACACTAGCATGTAGTGTATCATTACGTTACATTATGTTACTACTGTTGACAGTGCTTTCCCAAGCAAGAGTAGATTGCTAATTGTAGTACTGGAAACAAACACCCCTGCATGCGTAGATGGACTCTGAGTCCTCAGTGTCGTGTTCCTGGTGTGTGAGCTGTGTCACATTATATATTTCCTATTGGATAATGATCTGACGTGGAAAATAACTGTAGACTACTGTCTGTATAGCACATGTCAGTGAGGACTGCCATCATGTAGCAAAAGCATACTTATTGGTGTCAGACGTCTATCTGTCAACACATTCATCCTACTGCATAGCTAGTTGGTGAGCTGATGTCTGTCAGTCCCTGTACAGATGCGCAGATGTCAGGTATCCATATTGGATATGTACAGGCAATCTATGCTTGACTGACACTGACATGTCTGCTGAGCTGTGTTCTAAATGGCACACATAGGGCTCAACACCCTGTATGCACCACATGCCACGGATACCTCAACTACACTATCACAGTCAACAGAACATGCTTGGGTACAGGTCTCCAAGACAGACACTAACCATGTTATGTAATACATGTTGCATACATGTCAACTGGAGCAACTCACTGGCCCTCTGCAGGAGGCACCCAGAGGATTGGTTGATGAATGTCACTCTCATCCTGAGGGTCACCACAGTGGTGTCTGTTGATAGATGGCCTGCTGGCACATGGCAGGTGGCATGATATGACTGTACACACATCCCCTACACTTCCCATCTCTCCATGGACAATAGCCTGGTACACACCTATGAACAACTGCACTGATGCACCCCAGTACTGACAAATGTGTACATGTGCATTACTGAGATATCAGTGTCTGTGTGTTAGTAGACCTGTAGTTGGGAATACCCTGAGGCCCTTTACACCCACTGCACCACGCCATAGTTAGATGTGGCTGCTACTGTACCGGACATTACATGTACCTTGTTATGCTCATCTCCCTAAGGGCTACCTGGGCCTTGCAGTACCAGCACAACACTGCTGTACAAAAGGGTTGATGGGCATGGGATGCCCACTGAGTTTTGGCAAGTGTGTGTATGTGTGCATGTGTGTATATATGTAGGGTAAAGCATTCTGAGGCCACATAGTCCTATTACAATATGCATTGCCATACAGTATTAGGGATAGTGATGTTGCTGCTCATAGGAGAGGCATGACAATGGATCCCCTACTATGCCTGTGGCATGTGCATTAGATAAATATACCCGTAGTAGCACTCTTTGGATGGAAATGGGGTTGTATTGCAGTCCTAGTCAATGTGTGATGGTGGGTATGCCAGAGTGTCATCATGGGTTCCAGTGTGTACAATATCCACAGTGGGGTGTGGGTGCTGGGTATACTGTCATTACACCATTGTACCCCTGGTACATGTCCCATGTACCACTGTATGGTGACCACTGTCACTAACAACCATACAGGTAACTGATAACACTATCCAGCCCAGTTATGCATGTACTGTGTGCAAACCTAACTGTAACACACTGGACACACTGACAAGGTAGTTAGCACTGACAGGCCCAGGTCTCTCAGATGTGTGTCTGACTGTTATGTGTTTGTCAATGTGTATATGATGGTATGTCACACTATGTATTGTCCATATACAACCATTACATCCCCCATTACCATACTGTACATGCCTGGGAATGTTCTACATGTAACATGTAACCTGGATCACACCTCATCCTAAAAGCTGTGTGGTGTGTGCAATTAAAGCCACACACATCAGTAGCACTACATTCCCAGGTAGGGTTCTAGTCCCAGTGTTGCCAAGTAAGAGTGTGCGTGTATGTGGAGGGATCTACTTCAGGTTGCAGAATATACATGTCCCAGGGGGTCATCTGTCCAAGAACTGCGTGGCATATGCTAACATGTCACAGGTATCATCCTGTGGACATACATTTCATCACAACTTCTGTTAGCTGTATAAATGGCCTCTTCCTCACTTTATAGGTGTGCAGCTATACTGGGATTGGTATATATAGCTGGGTGTGGCTGTTGTGGACACAGCCAACATAACTGCGGTTACTGTTGAGTGTATCCCCCCTTGTAGCTGTCCGTAATACTGTACAGTTCATGTTAACAGGTTAGTTATTTGTCTATCACACTATCTGTGGTTCTACAGCACCTCTCACCCTCCAAAGCTTAAGGGTGTGCCACCCACACCAGTGCGCATATGTTTACCGTTTTGAGAATTGCACTACATTGGGGAAGGGGACATATACCCTGCCGGTACCATCGTCAATGACATTAAACTAGAGGACTACTTATTCCACAATGTGCTGTTCTGCATAGTCTGGCTTTGTGGAATTACATAGGCTACAATGGGTTCCTTGCACAGGTACGTACATCCATGTGTACAGTATTCTCTGTGTAGTGCATCAATACCTAAGCCTCTGTGTGTGTTATACAAAAACATGTGGTGTGTACCACCCAGCACAACTACCATTGTCCACTGTAGAAGGGCTGCTAACAGCAGCCACCATGCACTCACCTGTATACACCAAACCCAGACCTATTGGTCATGTGGCATAGGCAGTAACTGGTATACAGACCTGTGAAATGTGTTCACCTGTACCCAGGATATGGCACAGCCAAGATGTCACCACAGTGCCATACTCCTTGTGAGATATGACAGCAGACCATAATCCTGCTGACACATGGACACCTACAACACAAATTGATAACATTATGGAGACCACAATCATTCAGTGTTACTAACAGCTATACTGCATCATGGCTGGACAGCTACACTACCTGACATAAGCATTAAACATTACTGCTGACAACATGTTACACATAAGTACATTGGTACACTGTAGTACAGTCACCGTGTGCCTCAGAACCATATTAGCCTGTCCCTGCATTGATGTTATGGATGACAGGGATGTGGCACAGGTATTATCATATGCACAGGGTGTGTTGCTGGTTTGCCAGAGACCTAGGCTTGGCCATACATTTGACACCATGTGTGTGAGTGAGGGTTTTTAATTACTGATATGGCTCTGGTGATGTGGTGTGTGTAGGTATGGGGTTACCCTAAGTATGTTTGTATTGTGTGTAAGTATGCATGCACAAAGTTCTGTCATGTGGCTGTCCTTTACAAGTGTTTGTTGGACAGCTGCAGACCATACCTGGCAGGGTGTGCAATTCACCGCCTCTGGCCATGGACACAAGAACTGTGCCTGCCACGGCTTCCACGGGCACATCCAGGTACAAGCCTCGATATGCTACTCTCTCCTGATGATGACATATGTCCGCTGGAACCAGTTCCCTCCTGGGACTGGCCAGAACCACGTGCACTTGGCCTGCTGTGGTGTGGTGTGGTGTGGACAGTGCCCCCCCCCTGTAGTGCTGGGGCTGGTACTGCCACTATGGGAGCAGCTTGGTGTCCTTGCATGTCCACATCAACCTCCAGATGTTGGTGTTGCTGGCCTATGTCCATGTGGCGGTCGCACGTCTCCCACCACATGCTCTAGCACATACAATCCATGGTCAAGGAGACTCACCATTTCACCCACCATCTATCCATTTCCTCTGTATAATAATGGAGGGCACCTGCAAGATCACGGATGTTGTCACTTACAGCTGAAAAAGCAGCCCTCTGCAGCCTACAGACCCTGTCTGGTGTACTGCTATACAATGAATATAACAACACTACTCACACTGTCTGTAGGTCTGGAACCTTATACAAATATGTAGCTGGCCTGAGTCTGCAAGTCCTCTTGTAAGAGGTATTGCTACCTGCTGTCTGTAACACTGCTGCCCACACACAGACATAGACTGTTCCATACATGCCTGCACCTCCATGACAGCCTGAAACATGCATTTGGTGGTACCAGATGTGGTACTTCTGCCAGGGTCACAATGACCAGCAGCCCTCCCATGAGCACCCCTGTACATCTGCCTATGTGGTACCCTGCCAGACATCTGCCTATGGCTGCTGTGTCCAGACACAGCAGCCATAGATACCACACTGTCCTGTGCACTGCCACCAACTGCCAACTGTCCCTCTCCTATGGCCACTGGTGATGGGGTATCTATAGGCACTGTGACTGTGTGCAGGGATGGGGGTGGATAACAGAGGAATGTCAAATGATGGTGCAGTTTCAGCCTCTGACAACCCCACCTGTGCCTTAACACACCTATCATCATTTTCAGTGTCTGTGGATACTAACATCAGATTGTTTGCAGGAGGGACCCTGACCCACCCTGACCCACCTCGCCACCTGTGAGGGGAAAACAAGAAATGCACTTTACAACCTGTACATCATTTCTTAATGGTACACACACCCACACTCACACACACACATACACACACACACACACACACACACACACACACACACACACACAACCACAAGCGCGCACACTGACATTCCACCATAATACCTACCTGTCCCTGAGTTTACAGACTGTCCCAAGTTTATTCTCTTAAGTTCTCCATCCTGCATCACACTTGGAAACTTACACTCATTAATACCATTAATTAACGTATCATTCTTCTAATTGCCTAGACAAGTGATCACAAAACATGACCTATCATTCCTTTACCTCTTTGACTTGATTGGAGTCGGTTTTACAAGGACTCACTGCTGTCATCCAGTGTTCACCCTGGGTTTGACCAGACATCGTGAGCATGGCCCCCATATGTTAGGGGCTACTACAGTCACTCAATAATGTCACGCACTGGAGTGCCATACATAATTGTTGCTCAGTACATGGAAGATCTGTTGTTCTATTAACTTATTATGTGGACAACAGTAATAATTGGATACACACACTGGTGTTGTCTAATGATTCCCCAATGCATTTGTAGTGCTGTATACATGGATATTCTTTTACCTTTCTGCTGATTGCAATTTTAACAGTATACCTGGTGTCTAGTTTCCCTCCCAATGCATGTTCCATGCTACAGACCTTATTATACTATCAGCTGTCCTGAGATTACATATCAGACAAGTATTCCTGATGTCTCATGTGTCAGTCCATGTCCATGGACTGCACAATTCCAAAGGGAAGTTGAGACGTATGAACAAACCCACAATCACACATGCACATACATGGACACACACACACACACACACACACACACACACACACACACACACACACACACACACACACACACACCCTACATGCATCAATCCCCCTCCACTCCACCAGATTTCACTTACAGACAGACTATCCATGCCCACCCATACACACACACACACACACACTTACAGGAGAGGTTACATGAAGATATTACACACAGACCTCCCATTACCCATCTGTCAATGTGCATAACATATGGTACTCAACAGCATGCAGTGCAGCTATAGTCAATCCATGCTAGCAACAGTATACCTGTGGGTGATGCATGGGCTGTGTTAGTAGGTGATGCCCCTTCCCCTGGAAAACACTGCACCCATGTACACAGTATTGCTGTAAATCTGTTCAGCACCCTGCCATGTAGTGTGCACCATACCTCATAGGTGTACACACCATTGCTGAATGCATATTACTGTGTCAGTTATGTCTGCTCTGCAGCTCAAAGCCCCTATGTGTTTGTCCGACATATACCCGGTATGTTATGTGGACAGATATCATTTGTGAATGCCTGATGTCTGATTTACAGATGTCATCATCAGCGGTGCATGTATGACCGATACGATACAATTACACTGACAGCTGTCAAACCTTACCATGGCTATGGGGAGTGTATACACCCTTATTGATAAGACACCCTCTTCCATGATATGCCATGGGACCACATCACTGCATATGTTAACATTACATGAGCATGATATGTGACATATGTCCTGTACAATCAAATGCAGTGTCAAAATCAATGTGTTAGTTTTGCTGATTCTGATTGAGATGCATACACTTCATTGGTGCATATGTGTGCATGCCCTTATCATGCTGGTTTGTTGCACCTACTGTTAGGAGTACTACATCAGTCACTATTCCTGGCAGGGGTATACTAGCATTGGCCATCTGCATTTGCCAGTATAAGGTCAGTCTGCCATACACATGTCCCCAACTCTGCATGATTGCAAGGTCAACTCATGTGTACATCCCTTGAGTTCACATACTGCCGTCACTACTGCTGTGGATTCAGGGTTATGTCTGCCACAATTTCTGACCCTGATTATGTGCAGATACAGCCATTTGTAGCATCCTTTGGATCCCTGCTGCAGTGCACTGTTGTGTCATGATGACAATTCATCCCCACTTTCAGTCTTTTTGCAGATGCTTGACAAGTATGGCCTACACATGTGTCAGTTTCCAGTGTCCCAAACACTGAACACCACATGTAACAGCCTAGTCCCAGCTAATGAATGGCAAACATACACTGTGTACACTGGCACCAGCACAGTACAGATGTGTGTGGTAGGCCTGAGGTAGGGTGAGGTGTTGGTTGTGCAGCACATGTATCTTACGTGATACTGTCTGTACACATTGCAAAGCATGCCTTTTGGGGACCTCTTCTGTTATGCGTATGTTATCTGTAGAGAGGCCTGGCTGATGTTTCCTGTGGTACAACTGTCACATTTGATTACCCTAACCCATGGGCCACACGTTTGTAGAGTCCAGGCAATTGCTGACATGGGTACTGCACAGCTAGTACTTGCTAGACATTCCTGCAACCCCCCCCCCCTCAGTGTTGTGGCATGTTACTAGGCAGCCTGCATGACTGGTTTGCTACATGTGACATCATCTGTCTTGGATAGCCATCTGTTTATTTTCTACATTATTCTTGTCCCATACATCCCCGCTACATACATGACTGTCTGCACTGTTTGCCATGGTATATGCAATGGTGAGGTATGGCTACATGTCTAACTCCTGGGTGCTACCTATTGGGTATGGGGTCCACACCATGGCATGTAAGCTGTGTGCAAGCCATGGCTGCCTCTGTTGCAGGTAAGTGGGCACATTTGATGGCCAAACGTCTTGGACAGCAGACCATTTCTTGGTGTGACATTGGGGATGTGTACTTGCTGGAGGGTGCATTTCCATGACAAATGCATGCGGTCAGTGCCTCAACAGCTGCTTCCACTATATTTTATCTGGAGTGTGCACACATATGCTTCCAGTGTTTGTGAAGGTATGTATTCCCCATATTTGCTGTCCTAACATATGATTCCATATTACACACTCATTGCTCATGTTAGGACCACATTGCAGGTTGTAAGGGTTGTAGACTGCAGTATTGTGATATGCCGTAGTGTAGATCTGTAACAGTTGTCATTGTAATACTGGTACATTCAATGTTGTAGCACTGTATAAGGGTGATGTTTCACACATGTCCCTACTGTAGGCCATTTGTCTCACCATTATGTTCATCTCTGTGCACACATTTTACAATGACATGATGTTAGTTATATTGCAGGAGTCTGACATACCCTTCAGATACACCATCATGGTGACCACTGTGATGCAGTGCAGTTAACAGCAACAATATGTGAACATGTATGGCCTGCATTATGGGTAGATGTGTTAAATGTGTGGATGGAATATACCATAGCCATAACTTGACCAATGTATTGGCAAACCTGAACAAACACCATACTCACCAGCTACAGGCTGCTGCCTTGGAGGTATACCAGAGGGACCTACATAAGTGTGTGAGAGATGTGATGCCAGTAGCCACAGCTGAGGGATTGGTATAGGGTGGGTGCAGCATTACAGTACATCAACAGTACAAGCCCACAATACTACAGATTATGCACATCTGTTTATTTCTACTATGCAGCAACAGACTATATATATATATATATATATATATATATATATATATATATATATATATATATATATATCTCACATTGCATGATCTAACTGTACAGATGCAGATGGATATGCAACAGTGGTCTTCTGATGTGCCCTGTGGCCTTACCTGCACTCTCCTCTGCCACTGTGGGTAGCACCCACCTCCATTATGATCTCCGCCGGGTATTGCGTGTGCAGGCAGGCAGGTCCCCCGAAGCTGGCAAGGAGCTCCTCAACATGTGCCAGGGGAGGCTGGATGGCATGACCCCCCCACCTGCTGTGAGCTGAACACCCTGACTGCAGCAGCACGCTGATGGGCATTGCGAAGTAGGCTTACGATGCCGGACCTGCTCATAACTGCAGTTATGCAGGCTGACATAGTTTACCCTGTGGACAAAATTGTTGCACAGGGCGGTCCGCCTGCTGCTCATGGGCTGTTTGAACAAACAACACCTGGTAGTGCTGCACCAGGTGTGATGATGACCTCATTCTCCTCCGCTGTACAAATGGGAAGCCTCTCTCGGGATGTCTTGCCTGAAAGACATAAAGATGGAAACAGGTCTGAGGACCTCATACAGCAAGGTTATCATAGTTTTTAATACACATCTCCGTCTGCCCCCCACCATATCTGCAACAATAATCTGATCACACAACTCAATAGGTATGTCTACAGAATACCTACCAATGGGACATATATATTATACAACACTTTGTGCTATGTGTTTGTCGCCATGTTCCCTGTGGGGACACTTTTATTGCTGGCCTGTTACAGACAATGTCACCTGCATGCCATTATAAAGGCCAGTATGGTTCCATATATGCATGTGGTCTGTTTGCTATGTGATTGCTGCACATCTGTTGTTTTGTGTTATGGGGATATCTATGCATGCTGTTGGACATGATCCGGGAATGTGTGCACTATTACTACCCACATATTTTCTATAACAGTGACACAATAGCATGTTTAGGGAACAGTTGCCAGCAGAACCACCTCTCCCACCTCATCCGGCCATGTTACCAGGCCACATCACGTGGGACCCACCCAGGGCCTCCTCATCTACTGGTTCTACATCACAGATGACACTCCACGTCCAGGGTGTTTACCCACCACATGTGTCATATACTGCCCCTGTAGGCTGTCTTCTCTGTCTTCCAACCCACCTCCAACTATACCTGCTATCCTTCCCCAAATTCCCAATCCCACCTTCACAAACAAGGGCAATGTGTTCAACATGGGGTTCACACCTGACATAACCATCCATTTTATATATATATATATATATATATATATATATATATATATATATATATATATACATATATATATGTATGTGTGTGTGTGCGTTTATGTGTGTGTGTGTGTGTGTGTGTGTGTGTGCATTGATATGTGTGATGTTCCCTCACACATAGCATGCAGCACTGTCATGCAAAAGTAAGGGGCATGTATTTATATACATGTGTGTGTGTGTTTGTATATATGTACACATACACATATGTATATATATATATTTATATTTATATATATATTTATAAATACATATAGGTGTCTGTATATCTGTAGACATACATATATATATGAATTCACGAGACAATCTTGAAATACTGAAATGTCGAATTTCAGTATTTCGAGACTGAATAGTCAAACACCCACATACCCGACATGCAAAAACTGTGGATAGCAGAATCGTGACCACACACACACAGACGCACACACATGCACACACGCACACACGCACACACACATACACACAAACACACACACACACACACACACACACACACACGCACACACACACACCCACACACACACACACACACACACACACACACACACACACACACACACCTACCTAACTACATGAAAACAAACAAAACAACACACACAAACACAACATATCACACACATTCACACACACACACACACAGACACACACACACACACACACACACACACACACCTACACATCAATCAAGATGGGCAAGCCCCTGCACCCACCCTTATACCCCCCCTTATATATATACTAACTGTAAGGTTGCACTAAGGTTCTGCCTTTGCTACAACACAGACACGTGCCACATGTGGACACAGCCTAACATTAGGTATATAGGGACAGATTGCATGTAAGCCTATTGCACACCTATGGCATTTCTGCATTCTACATTACATGTTAACATGAATGTCCTGCAAGTGGTGGACTCTGGAACGCACATGTCCATCATAATGGCATTACTTCCACCGCCAGATATTGGCCACACTAATATACATATCTTGCATTACACAACACACACTATGATGGCTTACATCTTGTCAGACAGTGCTGATCTGTACAGTTGACAGGAATGGCCCACTGCCCACAGGGACAGACACTATTCTCCATAGCAGTTGTTCAGCTGGACATCATTACAACAACAGCACCTGATGGCACATATAAACCATTCCACATCATCTATCTCATTATTATGGACCAAGTACTGCATTCAGTTACATGCATATATACTTCACATACCTGATGTGAAATGATGTCTCTTCTGGATAGTTTGTTGTAGATGGCTGGATGGATGTGTTTTTTTCTGTGTTTGTTTTTTTTGGCTTTCACTCTCTCTCTCTCTCTCTATCTCGGTCTCTCTCCCGCTAAATGGATTGAGCTGCTATGAATAGACTGCAGCATGTATTTTGTAGGTGATGCACATGATCAGGTGATGGCCTCTGCACCAATCAGTGTTCACCACTTGCTACCTGCATGCAGCATGCTGTGTAGTACCCAATAACCACTGACATTGCAACCCACTACTATAAATCCCTACATCATGTGGAAGTGGTCCCTTTACCTTCCTGTATAGAGGACATCCTTTCTGTGTGTGGCAGCAGTGTTAGAGACAGCAGGTAGAAATACCTCTTACAAGAGGACTTGCAGACTCAGGCCAGCTACATATTTGTACAAGGTTCCAGACCTACAGACAGTGTGAGTAGTGTTGTCCCTTTTTTACTGCCTGCACCTCCATGACAGCCTGAAACATGCATTTGGTGGTACCAGATGTGGTACTTCTGCCAGGGTCACAATGACCAGCAGCCCTCCCATGAGCACCCCTGTACATCTGCCTATGTGGTACCCTGCCAGACATCTGCCTATGGCTGCTGTGTCCAGACACAGCAGCCATAGATACCACACTGTCCTGTGCACTGCCACCAACTGCCAACTGTCCCTCTCCTATGGCCACTGGTGATGGGGTATCTATAGGCACTGTGACTGTGTGCAGGGATGGGGGTGGATAACAGAGGAATGTCAAATGATGGTGCAGTTTCAGCCTCTGACAACCCCACCTGTGCCTTAACACACCTATCATCATTTTCAGTGTCTGTGGATACTAACATCAGATTGTTTGCAGGAGGGACCCTGACCCACCCTGACCCACCTCGCCACCTGTGAGGGGAAAACAAGAAATGCACTTTACAACCTGTACATCATTTCTTAATGGTACACACACCCACACTCACACACACACATACACACACACACACACACACACACACACACACACACACACACACAACCACAAGCGCGCACACTGACATTCCACCATAATACCTACCTGTCCCTGAGTTTACAGACTGTCCTTAGTTTATTCTCTTAAGTTCTCCATCCTGCATCACACTTGGAAACTTACACTCATTAATACCATTAATTAACGTATCATTCTTCTAATTGCCTAGACAAGTGATCACAAAACATGACCTATCATTCCTTTACCTCTTTGACTTGATTGGAGTCGGTTTTACAAGGACTCACTGCTGTCATCCAGTGTTCACCCTGGGTTTGACCAGACATCGTGAGCATGGCCCCCATATGTTAGGGGCTACTACAGTCACTCAATAATGTCACGCACTGGAGTGCCATACATAATTGTTGCTCAGTACATGGAAGATCTGTTGTTCTATTAACTTATTATGTGGACAACAGTAATAATTGGATACACACACTGGTGTTGTCTAATGATTCCCCAATGCATTTGTAGTGCTGTATACATGGATATTCTTTTACCTTTCTGCTGATTGCAATTTTAACAGTATACCTGGTGTCTAGTTTCCCTCCCAATGCATGTTCCATGCTACAGACCTTATTATACTATCAGCTGTCCTGAGATTACATATCAGACAAGTATTCCTGATGTCTCATGTGTCAGTCCATGTCCATGGACTGCACAATTCCAAAGGGAAGTTGAGACGTATGAACAAACCCACAATCACACATGCACATACATGGACACACACACACACACACACACACACACACACACACACACACACACACACACACACACACACACACACACCCTACATGCATCAATCCCCCTCCACTCCACCAGATTTCACTTACAGACAGACTAACCATGCCCACCCACCCCCCACACACACACACACACACTTGTAGGTGAGGTTGCATGAAGATATTACACACAGACCTCCCATTACCCATCTGTCAATGTGCATAACATATGGTACTCAACAGCATGCAGTGCAGCTATAGTCAATCCATGCTAGCAACAGTATACCTGTGGGTGATGCATGGGCTGTGTTAGTAGGTGATGCCCCTTCCCCTGGAAAACACTGCACCCATGTACACAGTATTGCTGTAAATCTGTTCAGCACCCTGCCATGTAGTGTGCACCATACCTCATAGGTGTACACACCATTGCTGAATGCATATTACTGTGTCAGTTATGTCTGCTCTGCAGCTCAAAGCCCCTATGTGTTTGTCCGACATATACCCGGTATGTTATGTGGACAGATATCATTTGTGAATGCCTGATGTCTGATTTACAGATGTCATCATCAGCGGTGCATGTATGACCGATACGATACAATTACACTGACAGCTGTCAAACCTTACCATGGCTATGGGGAGTGTATACACCCTTATTGATAAGACACCCTCTTCCATGATATGCCATGGGACCACATCACTGCATATGTTAACATTACATGAGCATGATATGTGACATATGTCCTGTACAATCAAATGCAGTGTCAAAATCAATGTGTTAGTTTTGCTGATTCTGATTGAGATGCATACACTTCATTGGTGCATATGTGTGCATGCCCTTATCATGCTGGTTTGTTGCACCTACTGTTAGGAGTACTACATCAGTCACTATTCCTGGCAGGGGTATACTAGCATTGGCCATCTGCATTTGCCAGTATAAGGTCAGTCTGCCATACACATGTCCCCCAACTCTGCATGATTGCAAGGTCAACTCATGTGTACATCCCTTGGAGTTCACATACTGCCGTCACTACTGCTGTGGATTCAGGGTTATGTCTGCCACAATTTCTGACCCTGATTATGTGCAGATACAGCCATTTGTAGCATCCTTTGGATCCCTGCTGCAGTGCACTGTTGTGTCATGATGACAATTCATCCCCACTTTCAGTCTTTTTGCAGATGCTTGACAAGTATGGCCTACACATGTGTGTCAGTTTCCAGTGTCCCAAACACTGAACACCACATGTAACAGCCTAGTCCCAGCTAATGAATGGCAAACATACACTGTGTACACTGGCACCAGCACAGTACAGATGTGTGTGGTAGGCCTGAGGTAGGGTGAGGTGTTGGTTGTGCAGCACATGTATCTTACGTGATACTGTCTGTACACATTGCAAAGCATGCCTTTTGGGGACCTCTTCTGTTATGCGTATGTTATCTGTAGAGAGGCCTGGCTGATGTTTCCTGTGGTACAACTGTCACATTTGATTACCCTAACCCATGGGCCACACGTTTGTAGAGTCCAGGCAATTGCTGACATGGGTACTGCACAGCTAGTACTTGCTAGACATTCCTGCAACCCCCCCCCCCTCAGTGTTGTGGCATGTTACTAGGCAGCCTGCATGACTGGTTTGCTACATGTGACATCATCTGTCTTGGATAGCCATCTGTTTATTTTCTACATTATTCTTGTCCCATACATCCCCGCTACATACATGACTGTCTGCACTGTTTGCCATGGTATATGCAATGGTGAGGTATGGCTACATGTCTAACTCCTGGGTGCTACCTATTGGGTATGGGGTCCACACCATGGCATGTAAGCTGTGTGCAAGCCATGGCTGCCTCTGTTGCAGGTAAGTGGGCACATTTGATGGCCAAACGTCTTGGACAGCAGACCATTTCTTGGTGTGACATTGGGGATGTGTACTTGCTGGAGGGTGCATTTCCATGACAAATGCATGCGGTCAGTGCCTCAACAGCTGCTTCCACTATATTTTATCTGGAGTGTGTGCACACATATGCTTCCAGTGTTTGTGAAGGTATGTATTCCCCATATTTGCTGTCCTAACATATGATTCCATATTACACACTCATTGCTCATGTTAGGACCACATTGCAGGTTGTAAGGGTTGTAGACTGCAGTATTGTGATATGCCGTAGTGTAGATCTGTAACAGTTGTCATTGTAATACTGGTACATTCAATGTTGTAGCACTGTATAAGGGTGATGTTTCACACATGTCCCTACTGTAGGCCATTTGTCTCACCATTATGTTCATCTCTGTGCACACATTTTACAATGACATGATGTTAGTTATATTGCAGGAGTCTGACATACCCTTCAGATACACCATCATGGTGACCACTGTGATGCAGTGCAGTTAACAGCAACAATATGTGAACATGTATGGCCTGCATTATGGGTAGATGTGTTAAATGTGTGGATGGAATATACCATAGCCATAACTTGACCAATGTATTGGCAAACCTGAACAAACACCATACTCACCAGCTACAGGCTGCTGCCTTGGAGGTATACCAGAGGGACCTACATAAGTGTGTGAGAGATGTGATGCCAGTAGCCACAGCTGAGGGATTGGTATAGGGTGGGTGCAGCATTACAGTACATCAACAGTACAAGCCCACAATACTACAGATTATGCACATCTGTTTATTTCTACTATGCAGCAACAGACTATATATATATATATATATATATATATATATATATATATATATATATATATATATATATCTCACATTGCATGATCTAACTGTACAGATGCAGATGGATATGCAACAGTGGTCTTCTGATGTGCCCTGTGGCCTTACCTGCACTCTCCTCTGCCACTGTGTGGGTAGCACCCACCTCCATTATGATCTCCGCCGGGTATTGCGTGTGCAGGCAGGCAGGTCCCCCGAAGCTGGCAAGGAGCTCCTCAACATGTGCCAGGGGAGGCTGGATGGCATGACCCCCCCACCTGCTGTGAGCTGAACACCCTGACTGCAGCAGCACGCTGATGGGCATTGCGAAGTAGGCTTACGATGCCGGACCTGCTCATAACTGCAGTTATGCAGGCTGACATAGTTTACCCTGTGGACAAAATTGTTGCACAGGGCGGTCCGCTCCTGCTGCTCATGGGCTGTTTGAACAAACAACACCTGGTAGTGCTGCACCAGGTGTGAGATGATGACCTCATTCTCCTCCGCTGTACAAATGGGAAGCCTCTCTCGGGATGTCTTGCCTGAAAGACATAAAGATGGAAACAGGTCTGAGGACCTCATACAGCAAGGTTATCATAGTTTTTAATACACATCTCCGTCTGCCCCCCACCATATCTGCAACAATAATCTGATCACACAACTCAATAGGTATGTCTACAGAATACCTACCAATGGGACATATATCGTATTATACAACACTTTGTGCTATGTGTTTGTCGCCATGTTCCCTGTGGGGACACTTTTATTGCTGGCCTGTTACAGACAATGTCACCTGCATGCCATTATAAAGGCCAGTATGGTTCCATATATGCATGTGGTCTGTTTGCTATGTGATTGCTGCACATCTGTTGTTTTGTGTTATGGGGATATCTATGCATGCTGTTGGACATGATCCGGGAATGTGTGCACTATTACTACCCACATATTTTCTATAACAGTGACACAATAGCATGTTTAGGGAACAGTTGCCAGCAGAACCACCTCTCCCACCTCATCCGGCCATGTTACCAGGCCACATCACGTGGGACCCACCCAGGGGCCTCCTCATCTACTGGTTCTACATCACAGATGACACTCCACGTCCAGGGTGTTTACCCACCACATGTGTCATATACTGCCCCTGTAGGCTGTCTTCTCTGTCTTCCAACCCACCTCCACAACTATACCTGCTATCCTTCCCCAAATTCCCAATCCCACCTTCACAAACAAGGGCAATGTGTTCCCAACATGGGGTTCACACCTGACATAACCATCCATTTTATATATATATATATATATATATATATATATATATATATATATATATATATACATATATATATGTGTATGTGTGTGTGTGTGTGTGTGTGTGTGTGTGTGTGTGTGTGTGTGTATTGATATGTGTGATGTTCCCTCACATATACCATAAAGCACTGTAATGCAAAAGAAGGGGCATGTATTTATATAGATGTGTGTGTATGTTTGTATATATGTAGACATACACATATGTATATATATATATATATATATATATATATATTTATAAATACATATAGGTGTCTGTATATCTGTAGACATACATATATATATGAATTCACGAGACAATCTTGAAATACTGAAATGTCGAATTTCAGTATTTCGAGACTGAATAGTCAAACACCCACATACCCGAACATGCAAAACTGTGAATAGCACAATCGTGACCACACACACACACACACACACACATGCACACACGCACACACACATACACACAAACACACACACACACACACACACGCACACACACACACACACACACACACACACACACACACACACACACACACACACACACACACACCTACCTAACTACATGAAAACAAACAAAACAACACACACAAACACAACATATCACACACATTCACACACACACACACACACACACACACACACACACACACACACACACACACACACCTACCCTATCAATAAGATGGGGGCGCAAGCCCCCCTGCACCCCCATACCCCCCACTTATATATACTAACTGTAAGGTTGCACTAAGGTTCTGCCTTGCTACAACACAGACACGTGCCACATGTGGACACAGCCTAACATTAGCGGTATATATAGGGACAGATTGCATGTAAGCCTATTGCACACCTATGGCATTTCTGCATTCTACATTACATGTTAACATGAATGTCCTGCAAGTGGTGGACTCTGGAACGCACATGTCCATCATAATGGCATTACTTCCACCGCCAGATATTGGCCACACTAATATACATATCTTGCATTACACAACACACACTATGATGGCTTACATCTTGTCAGACAGTGCTGATCTGTACAGTTGACAGGAATGGCCCACTGCCCACAGGGACAGACACTATTCTCCATAGCAGTTGTTCAGCTGGACATCATTACAACAACAGCACCTGATGGCACATATAAACCATTCCACATCATCTATCTCATTATTATGGACCAAGTACTGCATTCAGTTACATGCATATATACTTCACATACCTGATGTGAAAATGATGTCTCTTCTGGATAGTTTGTTGTGTAGATGGCTGGATGGATGTGTTTTTTTTCTGTGTTTGTTTTTTTTTTGGCTTTCACTCTCTCTCTCTCTCTCTATTGCTCTATCTCGGTCTCTCTCCGCTAAATGGATTGAGCTTCTTTGAATATATTGCAGCATGGATTTTGTAGGTGATGCACATGATCAGGTGATGGCCTCTGCACCAATCAGTGTTCACCACTTGCTACCTGCATGCAGCATGCTGTGTAGTACTTCCAATAACCACTGACATTGCAACCCACTACTATAAATCCCTACATCATGTGGAAGTGGTCCCTTTACCTTCCCTGTATAGAGGACATCCTTTCTGTGTGTGGGCAGCAGTGTTAGAGACAGCAGGTAGAAATACCTCTTACAAGAGGACTTGCAGACTCAGGCCAGCTACATATTTGTACAAGGTTCCAGACCTACAGACAGTGTGAGTAGTGTTGTTATATTCATTGTATAGCACCAGTGTTACAGGAGTTGTGTGTACATACTACTTTAACATGGAATGCTGTCTGTCTGCATAGCTCTCAACTGTGGGTTTATCCACATGATGGCCAGGGGTGTGCCTGTAATGTTTTGTCTGTCCACCACACAAGTCTTGTGTCAGTTATATCACTGGTATTGTGTGTGTTGAGTGCTATCAGTACATGGCTACATCTATTTGTGTTTCTGACTTCATATTCCTGACTAAGGGTATGTTGCAGACTATCCTGTAACACCAGCAACTTTCTCAGTGTATAACAACACTATTTCACATATGGTCCTGTTTTCCGGCTCTGTCCTCTACCTATATACCAGACTTTGTCCATATGACATGCAGTAAGGGGCTGTTATACAATGGCCTGTGATTATGTCATGTTGCCATTCTTGCCATCATTCCAGTTCTGTTGTGGCCTCCACACATATTGTGGAGTAGGGTCCATATATATGTGGGCTTCAGCTGCACAAAACATGTGTGCCCTTCTGCAGTCCAGAGGTCAGTGTATGTAACAGTGATATATGCCCCTGTAAGTCAGTCTATGGGGGAGGGGTATGCACCATATATAACCTAGGCTGTTACATGTAAGGGATATCAGTAGTAAGCCGCCATAAGGTATATGGCTGTACATTTCCATACATTTCACCTTGGGAACATTGGTAGCCTAGTTCTTACTGTCATACTGACTGTTCTGTTTGTCAATGTGATTGTGATGTTTTCACTTAAGCATTATTATGCAACAGATACATCCTCATTGTGGCAACTTAATTCTTTTCCCCCTAGGGGTTGAGTACAGAGTGTAACTCGAGGCTACTGAACTATACATCTGCATTACTTACTCTTGATTGATTGTTATCCTCTGGCCCAGTCTTTCTTTACAATTGTACTACTTGAAGGCCTTGGCATGGACAGCAACATATGTTATGCTTTCGGATTACTGATCTGCTTGAGAGTTGCATTACTCAGTATGTATTTCAAAGTCTTAACAGCTATATGACATGGCATATACAACTGTAATAGTACACAAATAAACATTTCTTATGTATGCAAACCTGTGTGTGGTGTCATATACTTTGACTTCTCTGTGGGTATATGTTTCAGGCAACAATTGTCTTTTGTATGAGTGAATCATACACTGTCCATTTGAAAAGGTGGCAAATGCAGGAATACTGGCTGTTCAATATGCTGTGCACCCTCTAAATATGTATCTTCCTATACATATCTATAGGTGTATATGTGTAGTTTTATATATATATATATATATATATATATATATATATGCATGTATGTGTGTGTGTGTGTGTGAGTGTGTATATGTATCTTTGGAATGTTTATTGCTTCTACATTCCCTATGGTAGCCAGACTGTACTGCGTGATATGTTATTGATACCATCCTGACATCATACAGGTGGGATGTATTACTGTTAATGTCTTGTTGCCATGTTGTGTAGGGTCCTGGGTATGGGACTTGCAACAGTTGGTATTGTGTTGCAAGGAAGATCTGTTTGGCTATGGGGGAGGGTGTGATATCAATACTTACAAGAGGTATTTAACTTGGGCCCCCCTCACCCCCATTAATGGTGCCTTTGGTCATATATGTATTTGTTATGTTCTCTTTTATATCTATATATATATATATATATATATATATATATATATATATATATATATATATATATATATATTTATATATATATATATATATATATATATATATATATATATATATATATATTGTTGTGTCTTTCGGCTTTTCCTGGTTAGGGGTCACCACAGTGGAACTCCGGTCCGCTAATGATTGGAAGTAGAATTTTTACATGCCGAGTTGCTGGCCCTGACGCACAACCTTCAATGAAGGTATGCACATTCACGCATGTCTCCACACAGAAGACGCTCTAGCTGAGAATCGAACAGGACAACGTCTTACTGTGAGGCGACAACGCTACCGCAGCACCACCACCGGTATAGATATATACATATATATATATATATATATATATATATATATATATATATATATATATATATATATATATACATATATATGTAGACATATATATCTATATATATATATATATATATATATATATATATATATATATACACACAAAACACACACACACACACACACACACACACACACACACACACACACACACACACACACACACACACATCTACATGTATAAATAAATTTCCTGTACTGTTGAATGACTATGCTGGATGATATGTTTGTGAAAACATCTGGGCAATGTATATCTGACATGGCTTAGTGGTAAATCACTTTGGCTATGGTGTGCAGGGTCCTGGACTCGAGCCTTGCAAAGGCAGTTGATTTTGTTGCTGGGCAGAACAAAGGCCATTAGATACAGAGTGATTAAGGCACTTTTAAGATTTGTAAGCGGATTTGTGCAAAGGTAAGCACTGCTAACTTCCGGTTACAGTTTTTTATACTCAGTTAGCTTCTAAATTACTTAACCTGTATAGGTATTGCTTACCCCCACGCAAACAAGCTTAAACCCGCTTACTGCTGCTTAAAAGTGTTTACTTCCGCCTACCCCTGTGCTAATTTCTTTAAAATAAATTATTTTATTTATTTATTTATTATTATTTTATTTTATTTACATTTGTTGACCAGGAGTGTCCGACTGGACGTAGGTCCATTTTCAGCGGAGGCCCGGGGAGAAAAGTTCCACAGTTAAAATAAACAGACAGTAGTTACATTGGATTACATAGCAATTAACAATATAACATAGCAATTACTTACAACATATTTACAGATGAAGAACATAGTACATCAGTAGACAACTAGAATCTTTATCTGTAAAGTACATAACAGACATTAACAAATGTTACAATAAGAAGTTCCTTGAAAAAGGCTTGATAAAAAAGTGATGAAAAAGGGGCACAAAGAGGGAAAGACAGTAGGGAAAATAGCTAGGGATGCGCAGGACAGGTGTAGAGAAGGTCCATAGCTGCCCATTTCTTCTACAGCAAAAGTTGTGCATATATTGATTTGGAGGTAGAAATGGGAACTCATACCCCTGAGAGAGGGGTGAGGACAACAATAATATATTGTGAAGCCAATTAGACCAGATTACATGTGTCTAGTGGACATGTGTGCGAAATGGACTGCTATGTATGGTGTGAGATTTTTTTTGGGAACAGATTGCCTTTTTTTTATTTTTTAAGGTGAGAGTGGGATGTTGGTGAGGGATAGTAGGTATATTTGGGGAGGTAGGTTGGGTAGGATAACAGATAAGACAGCATACAGGGGTGGTATATAACACATGTAGGGGGTAAACACCTTGGATGAGGAGGGGTGTTTGGAAGTCAGAAGCCCATAAGCCCCCTAGTGGAAACAGTGGGACTGAGGTCCCCACCCATGGGCAGCCACCACTGCACCTTCATGGCCCCGAAGGAGGCTGTGCTGGGGGCTGAGTAGGAGGGGCAGCCTGACCCTCTAATTGTGCCACGCAGCCCTCAAGGTGGTGTAGCAGATCTTCAAACTCCCTGCAGAGCTCGCTACGCACCAGACCTTGGACCTGACAACAAGTGACAGTATCCTGTCCATGCCCACTCCCAGTGGGGGCAAGCCCCATCCCCAGAGGTGGTTCCACCTGAAGGTGGTGAAGGGCCAGTGGACGAGGAGGTCCCAGGGTGGGCACCAGATGTGTCGGTGCCTGGTGCAATGGCCAAATGAGGTGGGAGACCGGCCTTCCCAAACATGCTATGGTGTTTCAATTTTACAACATATGTGGGTTAGTAATAGTCAACACATTCCAGGATTAGGTACAAGAACATGCATAGATATTCCCATTAACCCGAAACACCAGATATGGAACAGTTGCATAGAAAACAGAACACATGCATTTATGGAACCACAGTGGCCATTACAACAGCATGCAGGTACATTGATGGCAGCATGCCACCAATGTGGGAGTATTTCAACATGGCACATGCATACAACAAATTTCAGTATTTATCAAACAATAGTACATATGTTCCAACAGTAGATTTAATAGTGCACATACCGATTGAGTTGTGTATTTAGTTTATTGTTGCAGATATGGTGGGGGGGAGAGAAAGATGTCAATTTACAACTTGTATATCCCTGTAGTTCTCATTACTTTCCTAGTCAGTGCTGTGATCTGTACCTTACAGGTATTATTACACTACCCTATGGCCTTAGTTTGGACAGTGGTATGGATGTAGACAACTATATACATGAACTGAGTTTTAATGGCAGTTTACATTTCCTACCTGGTATACCTGTGGAGGTATTGTTTGTTAACACAACCTAACTGTTTCTATGCATATTCCCAGATTCCAGGTTTATGTTATATACATACCTCTCCATTTCTTATTGCCCACACTATGGGCATGTCTTGACAACATGCAGGTGAAACCGAGACATATTGTGACTATTGCCCTCATAAACCTTGGGTGAGTTGTACAATGACAGATTTGTTTTCATAGACATTTTCCAAATATTTGCAGGCATGAACCGTCAGTTATATGACATTAAATGCTGCCTCCATGTCAGAGATTAGCACACTGATATGCCAGGGGGACAGGATAACAGCCAGCAGATATGGGCCAATTCTCTGGGCATTCCAGACAGATTTGTACAGTCGAGGGGTATGATTCTGCATACAGCTTACTACCACTCCCAGGATTCGAACCATGGCTGCATGTGCTAAAATATCACAGTGCATATCACAGTTGGGTGTGCTATATAGATATTTGCTATGCATCTTTTCTCTGAATTCTTTCTATAAGTCTCCTGTGGTTTTACAATCTGACCTTGTAATTCCAACACTCTTATGCAGGGTTTCCTAGACAGTTTTATTATGTAGCACTGTATGGATGACAGTGAGGAGTAATATCTTATTAGTCAGAGATACTGCAACAATAACACTGCCATACAATACCAGACTAAATGGTACCAGTCTAAGATTTCAATATTTTATTTCTAGGCACAGTTTTCATATCTGACAGACCTGTGGGGGGAATGTTTGTTAACACTACCTGAATGTTGTCACACATATTACCAGATTCCGCATTATTATTATGCACATACATCTCACTCTGTTACTGCACACACTCTGATTATAGCTTCACAACATGGGGGTGAGGTTGGGACATACTTTGCTTATTACTCTCATAACACGTTGGTGAATTGCTAGAGTGACAGGTTTGTTCTTATGGATATATTCCTAACAGTTATGATGTGTGACAGTCAGTTGTATGTCATTATTTGCTGCCTAAACTTCTGGGATCATCCCACTGATTTGCCAGTCTGACAGAGTGACAGGTAGTAGGCTTACACCAATAATCTGGACTTTCTGACAATATCTGTACAGTTGTGGGGTATGATTCTGCATACAGCTTACTACCACTCCCAGGATTTGAACTATGGATGTGTGCTAAAAATACAACACTTCATATCTCAGTTGAGTGTGCTATTTGGATTATGTTGTCTATCTTCTCACTGTTTTCTGTCTAAATCTCTCTCAGTTGTACAATATGACCTTTTGTGATTACAGCAGTCGTATGCAAACATTCCTATACATTTTAGTTATGTAGCACAGTGTGGGTAACAGTGCTTAATAAAACAGTACTATTAAGAGATTGCAACACTACATTACCATATGATACCAGAGTAAACACAAGCAGTCCAGCAGTTAGACCTTTATTGTCAGGCTGTTAACCTTTTATTTACATGCAACCTATATGAGACTCTTTCTGCCATATTGTCTGGTTTATTTAGTACATGCCATACACAATACAGGTTTTATACTGGCAATTAACTTTCTACTACTTTTAGATTTATTTCTTATGACAGTACATGCAAGAGTATTGTTAACCTATGTCGCGATGCAAACTCTGCAATCTACAGGCATGGGCTTCCCGGTTCACAGGCTGCTCATCTGCCACTGTCAAAGATATAAGAGGAATATTTAGCCATACCTATCCATAATATACATGAGCTGGCAATTATTAAACAGGTAGTAGACTGATACTTACACACAGCTGGGACATCCCCACCCGCCTAGCCTCTTGGATCCACTGATCCAAGAGCTTCCTCTTTCTCCACTTCAGGTCAGCATAGTGATGCCTGACCTGCTCGCCAGTTTGAGGTATGCCATTTGCACTGATGAGGTCACGGGTGAGACGGTCCCAGGCTTCTGCTTTATATTGGGAACCCTGGTACTGGCCCTGCAGCAGTCTCTGGTCATGGTCTTTAACAAGGAGTCCTGCCATGACTTTGGACTCCTGGATGCCAAAGTGCTGCACCCAGAAGCGCACTCCTTCTCCCACACCGATCATAGTGCCTACAGGAGGAAGCTGCAACCAGTTATGAGATGTATTCCCACCTGTAGTGTTTAAATAGGGCAGATGTTCTGCACTTTGCTGTGATTGGATGGTTTTGAAAATACTAAGCTATAGGCAAACCTGCTTACCTAAGGTTGGCATTGCTTAAAGGGGTATACCAATGGGCAAACTGATTTAGTTGGCTTGCACATTGTTTACACCTAGTAAGCAGGGCTGTGCAATGCTTACCATTGCATAATTTTAGATTTGCACACTATTTCCTGTTTGGCATTGATTTATTATTCATTACATGTTATATATGTGTTTGGTATCCATGATTCAAGTGTATGTACACTGTATGGGGTCCTTATGTTTATTAGGGGATTTCAACACTTTATTACAATGACACCTCACATCTGGACTTAATGCAGTACTCCAGTTCACATATTTATGTTATGTAGTAGGTTATACAACATAAAACTCTCTCTCTCTCTCTCTCCATCTATATATATATATATATATATATATATATATATATATATATATATATATATATATATATATATATATATATATATATTCCTTTCACATGTTAAGTTTGATCTTCCTATAGTGAGGATCTGTTTGGTAATACCTCAATCTTACATGCTGCTGTGATGGCTTACTAGTTAACTACTGTGACTATAGTGTTATAGTGTACAGGGCCTTGGGTTCAAGACCTGCAAGGGCTGTTTATTTTGTTGCTGGGCAGAACAGTGGCTGTTGGATACAGAGTGGTTAAGGCACTTTAAAGCAATTGTAAGCCAGTTTGTTCAGGTTTGTGCAATGGTAAGCAATGCTAACTTCTGGCTAAATATGCTTACAGAGGGTTACCTTCAATATTGCTTAACCTGTGTGTGCATTGCTTACCCTCACACAAACAGGCTTAAACCTGCTTACTGCTGCTTAAATATGCTTACCCCTACTTACTACTGCTTAATAGTGCTTACTCCCGAATACCCCTGCACTAATTTAGACAGAAATGTAACATGGTTCTTGGGAAGGTGGTGGATTTGAACACTGTATGGATTTATTATTCATTACACATTATACCTTTGATTTGTATCCCTGATTCATGTGTACATTTACTGTATGGGGCACTTGAGTTTATCTGTGGAGTTTACAACATTATTACAATGAAACCTCACAGCTGCATCTAATGCAGTACTCCAGTTCACAAATATATGTTATTTAGTAGGTTATACAACAAAAAGTATTGTTCATAAAGTGATTTGACATGGAAAATGGAATTTACTGGAGTGAGAATTGAACCAGGAATGACTGCTCATATGGCAAATGCTCTGACCACTACACTATTGTAGCATTGCTTTATATGCATGTATCTTGATATTTATCTTCTTGTGCCATTTAAGCTACAGTATGTGTAGATAAGCAATGGGCAAACTCTCTTACCTAAGGTTAAATTTAATCTGTGTGATAAAAAAAAGTGTTTATATTATTATATTTTAAATATTGCTCTTATAAACTTGGGGGGCATTGCTAGGGTAACGAGATTTGTTTTTGTGTACATTTTCTGATGGATTTGATGTCTGACACTTGTATGTTTGCCATTATTTCAGATGAGATCATCCCAGTGATTTGGGAGGGTAAATGAGGGACAGGCCAGACATATGTGCCACATATCTGGGCATTCTGCATTGATCTATGCTGTTGTGGGTATGCAACCCCCTATGAGCAGTCTCGCTCATTGTAATTGCCAAACAGCAGTTCTTGACTGCAGGGGCATGTATATTGTAAAAGCTCTGCTCTCAGACATGCCCCCTGCACTCGTCCACGCTCCTTGTCCGTTTAGGAGCTGAGGCAGCATGCCTTCATTACTATGCATGGCGCGCTGCTGTGCTCCTCCTAAATGGTCACTTCCATGCAGGAATAAGCTATTCCTGCACGGGAACCTTACTGAATTCTGTGGAATGTTTTCACAGATTTAAAACATGCATTTGAGTTGGCTCGTCGCTCACTCACTTCTGCATAATTGACTAGATGAATACAGTTTCTCCAAAAATGTTACAAAACAGTTCTTCAACTACATTTATTAACATGCAGTACTTAACCCACTAATATTTCAATATTCATTAATAACCTGCCAAGGGTTTACCAAACACTAACTGTATGCTTTATACCTAAGATATTGTACCACTCACTTTTCATAACTCAGTCAAGACTGTGGTAAAGTCTTTTCAACAATAGAATTATCCAATATTAACCAATTAAAGAGTACTATAGCGACATTTGGCACTACTCGTAAATTTGTTATTAGCTTTAAAATTCTAAGGTTCTCCTATGGAAGCCATTTCTTATAGTTCACTTACAGAATTATATAGGCTAATGGTTAGATCGGCATCTGTCTCTCAAAGAATTTACTGAGAAAATTATTGATGATGTCCTATATCAAACTAATAGTGCTATAAAATCATTCAAATTCTCAAACCTGAAAAGTGAATGCAATTACAGCCTTATCCAAAGATTACACAATTTTTTTTACCAATCATTACTCAAAACTCTCCCATAACCTCATCCATTTGAAAGCAACTAAATATAAAATCCTAAGTTTTATCTATATTTCCACCAAAAAAAGCAGCACCACAGTTTAACTCTTTAGAAAACAAATTTGCTCTTGGTAACAGAACAAGACACATGTATGCTCTCTTCTTTAACTTTTAAGCTGCTTAGTAATTAATGCTGTCTACATCTAGCAAGTAAGTATCAGGGCCAGTGTGAGATTAAAATATGAGGCTGCTACACTTACAAAGACCCAGAGAAAATAGGCGAGGAAGGCCAGTGGGGGAAGCTCAGAGTGTTGAAGAGGTAGAGACAAAGAAGTAGATACTATCCATATTAGGTGGGGATTTAAAAGGGTACAGAAAGAATAGTAGACAATAAAAGCAATATCTAGTAAGCTATTAAAGGTAAGTGATGGACTGGTGCTTCATCAGTTTGAAACAGATGAACAACAGAGGGTGTGGAGGAAAGTAAAAAGGAGAACAATGCTATTCACAGAATGGCAGTTAAAAATTAAACTGAATGAATATGGAAAGTGGGAGAAATTAATAGTGACAAGATGGTAGATAAGGCATGTGATAGTAAATTAAGTCAATAGAATGATAAAAAGTTAAAGAACAAATGGGTTACAGCCTGAGGGTTGACAGGGGATAGTCTGACGGGATGGGAGGAGTAGAAAGGCAAGGTAGTGAGTTTTGTAATCAGAGTGGAGAAAAGTTAGTGGATAGGGAATGAGATTACAGATCTAAAAATGCATGTCTTGTTTGCATAAAGCACGGATTGCTATATGTGGATGATAAGCTGTGCTAATAATGATAATAATACAAAACAGTTAATTCTGGTTATTAAGTTACAGTGATGGAAAACAAAGGACTGTTATGAGTTGGATGAGCTGATCAAATGTACTTGATTATGATATGAAATGTAAAGTTTCAATAAAAATGATTTAGAGAAAAATGTATATTCCTTTTTGTTCAGGTCATGCCTACTAATATCTTTTGCACTAGCATCCTTGCCCAGCTAACAAATGAAAATAATTAAATAAATAAACAAATATATTAATTATTTTAAATATTGTAATATCAGCGACCAACAGCTTGCATAGCTTCTCAAAGTTAAATTGCTAAAAAATATGTTTGTCTGAATCTCCTAAGAAACAAAGTACGTTACAGAGCTATGTCAGACTCAAAGCCAGTCACAAGTGGTGCCCCACAGGGATCTGTCCTGGCACCCCTCTTGTTCGGCATTTATTTCTCAGATGTTAAAGCAAACATGGGAGGGTTGTGGCTGACAAAGGTCGCAGATGACTGCAAACTAGGCGCCATAGTCGATACACCAGCGGACACATACATCCTACAAAAAAGCCTCACAGAAACGGACAACTGGGGCCGGAGTCATGGCCTTAAACTAAATGCCAAAAAATGTATAGTCATCCCCTTTGGGAAAAACAAAGTACCCACAAATTATCACATAGACAGCAACCCACTGAGTACGGAAAAAGTAATCAGAGACCTAGGGACCCAAGTCGACAGCGACCTCTCATTTGACACCCACGTTGCCAAAGTGGTTAGAAAAACATTCTACCTTGCACACCTTATCATGAAGGGATTCGCATCCAGATCCAAGGATGTCATTGTACCCCTATACTCCTCCCTCATCAGACCCATGATTGAGTACAATGCCCCATTTGGTATGTACCTCACCCGGCATTTGCAACAGCTGGAGAGACCACAAAAGTACCTCACCAAGAGAATCAAGGGTCTCCAACATATGTCTTATTCTGCCAGACTAAAGAAACTCCAGCTCTATTCAGCAGCATACTGCCTGCTCAGAGGTGATCTCTGCCTGACGTACAAGGCCATGTCCAATCAGGAACTGATGGACATGCTCCACCTCAAAAAATCCAAATCCATCAGGACCACGAGAGCTAAAGACTTAAACCTTGGCACAAGTATGAATAGGACATGCTGGAGGGATAGATTCATAACCCAGAGGCTTCCCATGCTCTGGAACAAGATCCGAGTTCATGTTAGGCAGAGCCCCTCACTGACTCTCTTCAAGAGAAATCTTGATGAATGGATGGGAGATCGTAAGTTTACCCCAGGGGTCACATCTGTGTCACTACTAGACAGGGGCATAATAAACTAATTCTATTATATAAGGGGACCTTCATTGTGTCACTACTAGACAGAGGCATAGTATTCTAAATCTATTCTGTGCATTTTTTTACCATTTCATGGGGTGGCGAAAGCCACATCACTATGGCTAGGCTTACAAATGCCCCAGGGCAGATAGCCTAGTACTAAACTATGAAACTATGAAACTATGAAACTAATTTGACTTTTATTTCTAATTTGTATTGCATGATGGTAAATCAGTAGAATGATACAATGAATCAGGTTTTCATAAAAAGTTTAAAATTCAGAAAAATAACTCTGATGCTGTCTCTATAGTTGTTAAGAGGAAGTCAGCATTATTATCTGTCATTGCACATACTGTGGTCTGTTTCATCAGTTTCAACTTTCTCTGAAACGATAGTTTTACCATAGTGCTTATCATCTTAGCAATTAAACAATACACAATGTGACAAGTTAAATGATGAATTTAAAGCAAATATTACAAGAAATGTGTCGTTATTTAGCACAAATGTGCTCTTAATATTATTTTACTTTAAAAAAATAGTTCAATAACTACAGTAAATATACTTAACTATTTGCTGAAGAATTCTGGACAAAGCTACATTAATGGTGTGATTGTGTGTGTGTGTGTGTGGGGGGGGGGGGGGGCGAAGGCCCAAAATAACTAATAGTTTTAAAATATTTCTCTAAGTTACTTATAAAGTTAACAAAACAGGGTTTATATCAACATGCATTTTCAGAACAATAGAACATATAAAACTTTAATGTCTGACATTACTGATTGACTAAGAATGAGATCAAATGATGCGGATCAGTAGACACCTGCTGAGAATCAAGCTCGTACACGAGAGTAAAAGTCAATCCTTTATTCCACAATAAAACAGTTTAGCGCTTTCAACTGGTAAAACCCAGTCTTCTTCAGAACAATTTAAGAATACTCACATACAAATATTTATAGTCAAAGTGAGTCAATCAATTAGAAAAGTCCGCCAAAACTTTTAAAGGTATACTTCTTTCTTTGTGACTGATTCTGAGTCAATAGAGAGAAATACATATATAAATGTATAAAAAACTATATGTCTATTTAAAAAACATAAAAAATATATATATGAATATCCAAATATATATGTAAAGAACATGTATATAAAAATCTGTCCAATCTAAAATAAAATACAACCCAATGAGCATATGAAAACTTTAGTTTCCTAAATAGATGGGCTGAAAAGGATACATCTAAGCCAAACAATAAATATGAAAACTTCAGTTTTCTAAATAAATGAGCTAAAGAGCATATGTCTAGGCCAACTAAAAGTTCAATATAGGGCTAACCTATAAATAAGTTGTATAACCAATAGATCTAGACCTATTGAGAAAGTATCAAAAAAGGTTTGATGCTTATGAACTCATTCAGTCCAGGTGCTCTAGTAGCGTCTAAGACTATCTGCCACCTACTCTCCAAGGCAGCTAACTGCATCTTCCAATTCCCTCCAAATAAAGTGCTCTTCACTTGATCTATAATGGCAAAACGAAATTGGTGCTCTCCCCCATGGTCACTTATATGTCTATATAGAGCATTTTTGGGATCTTTTTTCTGAATACGATATAAGTGTTCATAAATGCGTTTTTTTAGATGTCTTTCTGTTTTGCCAATATAGTACGCAGGGCAGGATGTGCAAGATGCTAAATAGATCACCTGACTAGTGTTACAGTTCCCTGTTCTAGTCTTAATGCAGGTATGATTTATGTCTTCAAGTCGGATATATCTATCCTCATTGATGGAGCTGCACTGTTTACATCTTCCACATTTTCTAGTACCCTTGTATTTGTCTACTTTGTCAATGTTGTTGCTACCTTTCTCCAAAATTCTTTTTAAATTGGTTCCTGTCTTATATACATATTTGGGTATACGTCCCACAATTTGGTCCAAATTGGAAGCTATAATGATATCCCAATGTTGGCTCAAGATGTCCTGAATAATGTTAGTGTGTGGTGTGTATGTTAAAATACAAGCCCGACCAAACAATTTTTGTTCATCTCCTTCTGCTTTCATACTTACTACATATTTACCCAGTAATGGTGGGTATTTCTTTCCCCATTCCTTCTGTATATAGCATGTAACATCTTTTAACATGCTTTCTGGGTATCCACGGTTAAGAAATAAATTTTTAATAACATCAAGTTCTAACCTCATAACAGATTCAGTAGAGGACATCCTGGCCGCTCTTATACACTGGCCCTTAACTATATTTTTAAAAATGTGTGGTGGATGGTTACTGGAAAAATGTAAATAATCATTGGAAAAGGTTGGCTTCCGATAAATCCTAGAAGAGAAGCCATTTTGATCCAGTCCAACCAAGACGTCCAAGTAAGGAATACTTACTGTACTGGTATTATAAGTAAATTTTAAGAATTGGGAAGAGCTATTGAGGAATGACATAAATTCATGCAACCTCTCTGAAGATGTCTGCCATAAAATAAAGATATCATCCAAATATCTTGCGTAGAATTTTATGTCAGCAAAGAAATTGCTTTTGAATAATACTTCATCCTCCCATTCCAACATCACGAGGTTGGCAAAAATGGGAGCACAAGATGCTCCCATAGCAACCCCCTTGATTTGTCTGAAGAACTCTCCTTGGAAGACAATGTAATTGTGGTCCAGTACCAATCCCATCATATCACATAATAAAGAGACTTATATTTATAATATATATAATATTATTTCACTTTAAAAAATAGTTCAATAACTACAGTAAATATACTTAACTATTTGCTGAAGAATTCTGGACAAAGCTACATTAATGGTGTGATTGTGTGTGTGTGTGTGTGGGGGGGGGGGGGGGGCGAAGGCCCAAAATAACTAATAGTTTTAAAATATTTCTCTAAGTTACTTATAAAGTTAACAAAACAGGGTTTATATCAACATGCATTTTCAGAACAATAGAACATATAAAACTTTAATGTCTGACATTACTGATTGACTATGTTTGTTTGTGTCTTTTGGCTTATCCTGGTTAGGGGTCGCCACAGTGGAACTCTGGTCCACTAATGATTGGTAGAAGATTTTTACGTGCCGAGTTACCAGCCCTGACACACAACCTTCAATGAAGGTACACCCCTTTATGCCTGTCTCCCCACAGAAGACGCTTTAGCTGAGAATCGAAAGGACAACGTCTTGCTGTGAGTCGACAATGCTACCGCAGTACCACCACCGCAAAGAATAAACTCTGATTTAATGGAAAACCAAAAATCAGAATTGTTCTGCATAATAAAGGATGACTGAGAGGAATGAAAATAAATGTAAAATTATGCAATGAATCAGCCAGGTAATAAACAGATACTTCCAAATGGCAGTAGGAAAATATTCCATACTGCTGAGTCCATGTCCAAACTGGGCAACACAAATGTCTAAGGCATTTCACTGGTTATCCAGAATGCCACACATAACTGTAAGCATGCCAAATTCAGCATCTAAAAATGATAAACTATTGGATGGCTCACAGTACAAACACAGCTGCATCTTCAAGTTAGGCTTTATGCTGGTAAAGGATAATGGATGATCATGTGTAAAACGGGTGAGCCATATATTTATGAACCTCAGTAACATGCTGATCTTTAAAGGAATTATCCTCCTGTTCTTAATATTTAGTAAAGAATAGCAATGGCTCCCATTTCTCATACTAGCGTTTTAATATTTTAGTGAAAAAAAACTGTTTATCATAATAGTAAACTCAACTGAATTAATATTTGACCTCTGTCTTATGCAGGTAAATAGATATTAACTGTTTTTTTATGATATTAATTTATATAGATATAATTTTCACATTTTCTAAATATCTCAACAACCAAGTAACACAGACAGAACTCCTTATCCTCATATGAAAGCTCTCAGCTAAATAAATGGAAGGCTGCTGACGGTATGTGTGTAACTTGAGTGGTTGCTGATATATATAAGTTGTTTACAAAATATTACAACTGTAATAGTTTGTTTACTGTGGCTTATAAAATTCAGTTTAAGACCTAGAACCGAAAGAATACTACCATTATAAAAATAGTTTGTTCTGAAAAGTTTGCCATTTATACTTCTTTAATAATCCTTATGGTTCCAGAGATATGAACATTTGTTTGAAATGTGAGGACATAATTTGATCCTCTGAAAAGGCTTAAGCTCCACCCATTGGAAGTTACAGTGCAAATTTCCTGAGCTCCATTGGAGTGAATGAGTTAACAAGAACTAGTTTATTTTTTTGTTTAACATTTTTCTTTACTCATTATAAAAGTTTTCAGGGCTTATTGTTGTGAAAAAGCCTGCACAGACTACACAGCTATACATATTCTGGATTATTTAAAGCTTTCTTCTGCCTCATTTCTTATCAATGAAAAATATGCCTTATCTGCGATTTTCATGTTATGATTCTACACTGGAGCATATTCAGGATAAACAGCTATGAAAATGTGTTATGAATGATGAACTATAATATAGATTTAAAGCACTGGACCACTGTCTGCCAAGTGGGGTCGTGTAATGGCTTTGTAGCACTTTGTCACCCCAGCAGTTGCCTCTTATGTATTCTAAGTGCTTGTAGCAGAGTATCATTTTCAGCAGGGCTTAAATTATTTTACCGCTAACATCCTCTGCATCTTCCAGAAATGCAGACAGCTATGAGTGCATTAATCAGAAGAGAAGACATACTTTTGGAACTGGTAGAATGACAGTTGCAGACAAAGGGGTAGCCCACATAGGCTTTATTTCATACAAAGAGGTGGCTGTGTATGGCATAGGACAGATATTGGGACATGTGTCGAAACACAAAACAGGCGTACACACCCACAGGTATTTATAGTGTCAGGCAGCCATTTCTGCTGATGATATTTGGGATCACCGTGGTACCTGCTAATGATATAGTCCTACCATAGGGCACTGTGTAACAGCATGTGTGTGTAGGTGCATGGCTGCTGTAACCAGCATCAGGCCAACACATATTTAGACAGGCCATGAAAGTACTGTAACAATGAAAGCTATATATACACACACTGGTTGTCATAATATTGTAGATTACTTTTTGTCACTACCATCTACAAACATGAGACACATCCAGGCATACATATTCCTGATACTAGCCATTTGTAAGGTGGATTCCAGTGGAAGGGTGCATATCCTTACGGACATAAACAGAAGGAGCCTAATCCATATTTTTAGAGTACCATTTGCCTCAGACTCTCTACTGATCCCAATAACACTGCTATTCCTTCTAATACAGATGCTCAGTTATGCAATATAGCTTCCAGATCTGGAAACTTAGCCTAGAAAATGTCAATATGCATCTATGACCATGCAAGTTTATACTTGTGTCTGTGGAACACAGGCTGATTAGGTGAGGGGGCATGGATTTCTATGAATTACTATACTTTTCTGCCTGTGATATAAGGCAGCCTACTGCATATGCTCATCTTTGATAACTTGTGGCCATGACCTTGATAACTGCCAATACAATGGCTAATTCATACGTGGATTCAAGCTAGGAGTAGTTATTGAATCCTTAAATGATTTATCTATCCTGCAGGAAGGTTTGTCCCAAACATACAACTGGTGCCAGAATCATGAACTGAAACTAAGTGTCAACAAATGTATTATCTTTTCCTTTGGAATGTCATCTACCATTGGGTAACTACCTCACTGACAATATGCACCTGAGAGGTGACCCAGTTATTCGGAATTTGGGAACGTATGTGGACAATGACCTAATTTTCAACCAGCATGTGTCCACTGTCAGAAGAAAGTCTTTAGATATTGTGCAGCTTATAAACTGGAGTGCAACTAAATCTAGAAATATCATTGTCCTCCTTTACTCATCCCTCATTAGGCCAGTCATTGAGGATAATGCCCTCTTTGCCCACAGAGATACCTTATTAAAAGAAAACATGTTCTACATGGACAAACCAAAATCCCTGTCACTATACTTGGTATCCGACAGACTGCTAAGAGGAGACTTGTGTCTGGCATACACCGCATCCTCTGACCCAATACTGATAGACCCACTGTATATCAGTAAGTCAAATGACATCAGAAATAATTGGTCCAGAGATCTAAGCCTGTTTTGCAGCATCAAGAGAATGGTCTGGAATAATAGGTATATGTTGCAGAACATACCACTGCTCAAGAATAGACTTCCCATTCATGTATAACAAAGCTCATCCATGTCCATATTCAATTGCAAATTGGATCTATGGATGGGTAATAGAAACATTTACCTCAGGACTGTCTTGTATACTAAAGATGGACAGAGGTAGCTCCTACATGTTTTATCCCATGCTTGGGACCCTCAGATTATCTATGACATCATTCTAGTTATTCTCACTAGGGGTAATATATAATTATCACACAAGGAATGAGAAAGGCCAATCTAATACCAAATGGAGCAGGTTAATTCACACTCCAAAAGGGAAATTGGCTTGGCTTAAAATGCCCAGACTAGTATTTCCATATGATGATATGAACCAATGAATTACTTGTGGAACAACCTGGCTCTTCTGTTTCATATGGAGGTAGTTTTGGTGATGGCAGTGCATATGATATGCCTACTATATTTTGAGAGTGGTTCTGCATGGCTCTTTTCTATAGTGGAGTTATACTGCAGCATGTTACAGTGACTCTATACAGCTTGGTGCATCATGTTTATGCCAGTACCATGTTCTGTTTATGTATCTAATGCAACAGAAGGGGACACACATTACTTGTTGCTCATCATGCCGGTAATGAAGAATACCTAGTGAATTGCACCTGTTTTCCTAACATCTTCCCTTATAGTTACCCTCATTTTCTAATATGTCTTTCTGTTTCTGCATGTGCAGAGTATGATGTAAATTGTGTTACCATCTGTATCAGGTAGCTGAGTACAAAGGATTAGTCCAGATAAAATCTCTTTACCTAGCAGATCTGGGAGACTCTGTCTTATTTATCTTCCCTGTGAGTGGAATAAAGATGCCTTGATAAATTTTCCATTGGTCTATTCAGTTAAGTAGGTAGATGGATGTGTGTTCATAGGTAGGTACTAGGCTATTGGCCCTAGGGCCTGTACAAGCCTAGCCAAAAAGGTACCCTGGCTTTCGCCACCCAAGAAAATTATTTTCCTGTGCCCCTGTCAAGCAGAACCACAGAAGTGATCCACGGGGTGAATTTCCTATTACCCATCCAATCATCAAGATTTTTCTTGAAGAGTGCTAATGTGGAGCTCTGTTTGACATAGATAGGTAGTCTGTTCCAGAGTATGGGAAGTCTCTGGGACAGGAATCTATCCCTACAGCATGTTCTGTTTATTGTGGTGACAAGGATTAGGTCCCTAGAGTGTGTAGCTCAGACGGATTGGGATTTCTTTAAGTGGAGCATGTCCAACAGCTCTGGGATTGACATAGCTTTGTATGTTAGGCAGAGATCGCCTCTGAGTAGGCGATATGCGACGGAGTAAAGCTGGAGTTTTTTGAGACAGTCTGCGTAAGGCATCTGTTTGAGTCCAGTAATCCTCTTTGTGAGGTATTTTTGTGGCCTTTCCAGTTGTTGTAGATGTGTTGTGAGGTACATACCAAAAGGGGCATTGTACTCTATAATGGGTTTAATGAGTGATGAATAGAGGGGAACAATGACCTCTTTTTTTCTGGATGAGAAACCTTTTGTGATGAGGTGTGCCATGTAGAAGGATTTCCTGACCACTGTGGCAATGTGATTATCAAAGGAGAGACTACTGTCCACCTGTGTCCCAAGGTCTCTTATCACACTTTCAGTGTTAAGTATACTACCGCCTATGTGGTAGTTCATGGGTACAGAGTTTTTACCAAAGGGGATGACAATGCACTTTTTGGCATTGAGCCTGAGACCATGGCTTTGACACCAGGCATCTGTCTCAGTGAGGCCCTTTTGTAGGATGTCCACATCATTAGGAGTTTCGATTATGGCTCCTAGTTTGCAGTCATCTGCAAATTTAGTTAGCCAAAGACCTTCTGTGTTAGCCTGTACTTCAGAGAAGTAGATACCAAACAGGGGAGGACCCAGGACTGAACCCTGTGGTACTCCACTTGTCACTGGTCTGAAGTCTGATTTGGAGTCTGCTACTTTCACAGTGTGGGTTTTGTCTGTAAGCCAGTTGGCAACCCATCTTGTGACATAGAGATTTATACTTAGTTTAGTGAGTTTATCTATAATTCCAGAGTGGGGGATTGTGTCAAATGCCTTGGCGAGATCAAGATAGGCTGTGTGAACTACCTTACCCTCATCTATGGCTTCGGTGACTACTTCAAAGAAGTCTATCAGGTTTAGGAGACATGATCTGCCTTTTACAAACCCGAACTGTGTGGGGTCCAGAGTTTGGAGATCTCCAATGTCTTTGTTTATGAGTTCCATGATGATACGTTCCATGGCCTTGCAGACCAGGCTCGTCAGGCTAATGGGGCAGTAGTTCCCGGGGTCTGTTGTGCCCCTCCCCCTTTGTGGAGTGGGATAACCATCACGGTGCGCCATTCAATGGGCACAAAGCCTGTGGTGAGGCTATGACTGAACATGGTACTTAGGTGGGGTGCCAGTTCATTCTGTAGTTCATGTAGAAGGCAGCCTGGGATGTTGTCAGGTCCCATGGATGCTGTGTTCTTGGCTTTGGAGAGTGAGGTTTTACCTGTGCAGCCATGATTACAGGAACTTTGCATTCTGCCCGTATAAAGATGGGCCCTTTAGGGGGTGAGAGGGGGGTAAAGTTAGCACTGAACCTATCTGCCAGGATGTTGACAATATCAGTTGATTCTGTATATTTAGTGTCATTGTGCTGTAACTCAGAGCAGATCTGAGTGTTGCCATTGAGATTCTTGACATAGCTATAGAATGCTTTGTGGTTGTCTTTGGAATCAGTGGTGATTTTGCTTTCATAACTAGTTTTGGAGGATTTTATGAGGGATCTCAGCTTCTTACTGAGGCTGACCAGGGAGTTCCTCCAATCGTGGGATTTTACTCTTTTGCAACAGTTTCTTTCTTCTGTTGTAGAGTTTGTTTATGGCAGAAGACCACCAGATTGGCTTCCATTTTTTTGGAGGATAGCATCTTGGTTCTGTTAGGTATAGCACGATCCATGCACTCATGTAAGTGCTTATAAAGTGCATTTGTGTAGGATTCAGCAGTCGTACCTCTATTGTCCATCTGCATGGGTGTTGTGAAGTTTGTCACTTTTGTCTTAAGAAGCGTGAAGTTGCCTTTGGAGAAATTTTTTACGGTTGTTTTCCTAATGGGGGGTTGGAGTGGGATGTGGAGGTCTAGGGTGATTAGCTTGTGGTCAGATCTGACCAATGAGGAGCTGACCTCTGGTGTGGAACACCGGTCACCTATGTTGGTGATGACCAGGTCTAGGATATTGCTGCCCCTGGTGGGGGTGTGGATAAGTTGATCCAAGGTATTGGAATTGATGATTTCCAGAAAACGTCGAGCAAAAGAGTTAGTACATGAGTAGTTTTCCCAGTTAATGGTAAGGTACTTGAAATCACCCATTATTAGAGTGTTGGGTTGTACCTTAATATTTTCCAGTGTATCAAGAAAAGAGGAGTGGAAATTCTGGGGCATGGTGGGGGGTCTGTAGCAAGCTACAATCTGGATTGCGGTTTTGCCCAGAGTTAGTTGAACTTGGATAATCTCGGATGCATTATGCTGAGCAACTAGCTTGGAGGTGTGGATATTCCATAATGAATATGGACACACCTCCACCTTTAGTGTTTTGGTCCGTGTTTAGTGGCCGAAACGTGTGGTATGAATTATAGCCTGGTAATGCAAGGGTGCTCTCTGGAGCTTTGAACCAGGTGTCTGTCACTACACAGATGTCAATGTTCTCCATTTTAAGGAGTGCTTCAAGTGAGTGCATTTTGAGGTTTAGACTTCTAGCATTGAGTAGCATTACCCTCAGATTTTGCTTGCTTGTACCTGTTATGGTGGTGAATTTGTCATTTGAACCTTTCCTAAAAAAAGGCACTATAGGGGTGGCAATAGCCTTTGCCAGTATCCGGAATCCCAAGGGCGACAGGTGCAGGCCATCTCTGGCAAAACAGCATGGTCTGTCGATCATGTCATCCCAGGCAGACAGATACTGGATTCCCTTAGAATGACACCAGAAGCTTAGCCAATTGTTAAAGTCAATAATTTTGTCCTTGTACTGTGGTATCATTCTGGGTGATGGCAGGATGTTACTCAGGGCTAGAGTCACACCTGCCTGGGCTACAAGATCGGAGAGCTCCTCCATGTCTCTTTTCATATATTCCAGGGAGGTACATCTCAGGTCACTCACACCAACATGGACAATGACAGAGTCATATTTGTACTTATTGTGGAGTGACCTGAGTGCATACATTATGTGGTGGATCCTGGCACCTGACAGGCAGCTGACAGTAACGTTTTCCTTGTTTAGCCTGGTGAGTGGAACATCAGTGTGCCTGACTATAAAGTCACCTATGACTAGAGTGTTGGGTACATTATGCCTTATGGGCTGTAATTGAGGAGCACACTGGGTATGTGGGCTATGTGTCATTTGGGTTGTGTTGGGGGGGGTGGAGGTTGCTTGCATTTCTGCTTTGGAGGTCTCTGTTGTTTTGGCAGGTTATTACTGACAGCCTCCATGAATGTAGGTGTGTGTTTTGTGCTTCTGTATGTGTGTTTTTGTGGTGTAGGTTTTGAGGGACTATGTGATGAGTGTGGTGCGGTGCAAGTGTTTACCTTCTCCTCTTGACTGTCTAGTCCAGTCTTCGATGAACAGAGCTTTGCTTCCAGTTTGGCTATATAAGTGCATCTCTCACAGGTCGCAGTGTTGGGTGGTAGGAGGAGAGGGTTGTCTGTGTACATGAGGCAATTGCTGCATTGTCCCAAGATGTCCAGATTCATCAGGTAGACAAAAGAAAACACTGGGAGCCTACCTTTAAATTAAACATGCCTGAATAGGTGCTTATTTATTAAGTACTAAAAATGGTTTTCCTCTAGACAAGTGAGGAAAGTTGAGAGCTGTAGTAATTTGTAACTTATTTAGTGCTTACAATGAGTTCTGAACAAGTGCTGAGCTCAAAGAAACAGATTTGAGTGCTAAAACTTAAAAACTGGCTAGTTGCAAGGGAAAATTTGAAGAACAGACTTTATGGCGCCAGGAATAATTTAACCCTAGTTAAGTGGGAGGGGGGCTCAGCAGCTCACAAACAGTCCTGGACACAGCAAATAAATATCTGGTCAAGACCTGCCACAGGAAAGGGGGGAAGCAAGCTTAGAATTTTTTTTTTCAGTAAAAGTGGAAATGGAGAAAGCTGGAACAGAAGTTAATTCAATGTTACGAATCTAAGTGGATTAGCCTTCAAAAATATTTTCTATTAGATTGAATGAACTAATGACACTAGACTGGGAGGAGTGTCACAGATCAAATATACAGTATGGGCAGGCAACTGCAAAGCCACCAAGTATAAGAACACCACAACACTAGAGAGGGTGGGTGGAAAACATTACAGTTCCTAGCTGTTGACACTAAATGAAAGTTTTAAACAGATCAAGGAGCAAAAGCAGACTCTAGAGAATGCTTTTAACTGTAAACAGACAATTATAGTAATGCACACTATTACAGTTCCTAGCTGTAGAACACAGAAACCTCAAAAAATCAAAAATGCACAGAAAAGCTCGGATAGAGCACTCACAAAGAGAAAATACAACTCTCAGTATGAAAAAGCAGTTTACAGTTAAGTAATTCAGTAAACATGCAATTAGAGTAATTAAACAGTATCTAGCAATGAAAAATACAGTTAAAACAGTATAAAACAGTACATAAATGCAGTGAAACAATAAAAAAGCTTTATGACAGTGCAAAATGTAGTAGATCAACTGTATAGCACAATTATAAGTGTTTCAGAAGTGCAGTTCAGTAAAATAAGTGTAAGAAATAACTTATCCTGCTCTTGGAATCATCAGAAACTTCCACTTAGTTTCAGTAATGCAATGCAATCCACAGACTGAGCAATACAAGCTGTTCTTCTTCTAGATCTGTAGCTAAAGTGATTTTATCTGGAGTAATACTCTGTACTCTGTTTCTTCTTAGTCATGTAACCCTCATGATCACAGATGGGATACCAGACTTGACTAAAAGCCTTCTAAATTACCTCTATCATCTGTATGAGGTAGAATACATTTGTGGATAGCCATGGTTAGCTCCACTCAAAAGTACTGACATGCCTGTTAATTATAATCGGCCCAGTGTCAGGATATAGTGAGTTATAGCTCCCCTCCCATTTTGTCTCATTGCTGCAGGTCTGGAAGACAGGTTTGATCAGCTAGTACCTGAACCATGTCCTGACCTCCCCCACTGAACTTGTGAGAGAGGTGTATGACAGCAATGAGGCTAGGAATGTCTCATTAGAGTGCTTTTTTGGCTCATCACTTGCATATAGTCTGCCTGCATTGTTTGTAGTGGCCCTGCCATGGTTGGATCCCGGGATGGAGACACTGGAGAAGTGATCAATGGACAGATATATGGCTCAGATGGAGATTCCTCTGGAGCAGACTGCAGAGTCACTTGACTGGCCTGCCCTTCCCATTGGGCCAAGAGGTGTAGGTGTGGTCCATAGCCCCAGATACTGTGATCCTTCATGTAGGCATGGATCTCTGTAATGTTTTTTCTGGGCTGTGAAGGCAGAGAACATCAACTACTTGTACCACATCCTATAGCCAGCAATGTTTGTGCTCCCCTTTTTCTTGCATCCTTCTCCATACTATCACCATTGGTTTTCTCTCTGTTTTCTCTATCCATTCCATGTCTCCCCATCATCATATGTGCACTCCCACTCCTGTTACTACACTGTTTTATGTCTGCCTGTCTGTCCCAGTGCTATCCTGACTGATGTTTCCACCTTACTTCCTTTTCCCCTTTCCCTCTCTTCACATAAAGAAACAATAGGGTTAGATCTCCACAAAAAGCTGATCTTTTCACCCCATTCCACACACACCAGCATGTTATCTTTTAGTGTGAGCACTGGTTGCTCTACCTATTTTTCTTATTTGTCTGTATACCCTTTTCTTTTCTTTTGTTCCTATATATGGATAGCCCAGCAGATCATCTGCATATAATATAACACTATTTAGTAGTGTGTTACACTTGATACCATCTTTCTAATAGACACAGTAAAATGTGCAACCCAGCTGCTGCCAAGTACTGCATTATACTGACATATATCAATCTGAGTTCACGTTTTCTGGTCTTGCTAAATTGTGCATTATACAACACAACTGCTCAGTTGAGTTTGTCTTGTGCTTTGTGCATGTATTTCATTGCACTGCTGTCTCTACCCGCATAATTATATTGCATAGCTATGTCTGTTTGCAAAACTGCTGTGCTGCTCATTTATGCAGCCTTAAGTACAGCACACTGCCTATAAGTATTGCAAATATTCGGTTGCATTTTCACTGCTTATCTGTACTGCTGTATAGTGCTGTTTAGCTGAGCACATCTTGCATAAAATTGCAATATATCTCTGAATCTGGCCTCGTTCTTCTATTTATCTGTGCTGCACATATGATTAGGCAATACAATATAGATTCTTTATCATTCTGGTAACAGCAATGGCTCATGTAGGTTATTGCTGATTACAGTGGAATCTATGCCAGCTAAGAGTGCTTTTGTACACTGAGTTCCTGCTTCTGAAACATGAAATTATGTTAGCCATGTTCTGATCATTAAGAAAAAATAAACAGAATCTTCCTGCTTTAAGTGCCTGCTATAATAATAATAATAATAATAATAATAATAATAATAATAATAGTAACAGCAAAGCATTAACTCTAGTCCCCAGCCTGTTTCTAAATGTTGACTTGCTTTGTGCTGTCTGGCAATTGGGTAGCACAGTGGTTAAAGACTCTGTGCTACTGAACTAGATTCTTGTGCAGTCCTGAGCTTCATTGCCATAGTCTGTCTAATGCAGCATCATCATCATCATCATTTACTTCCCTATCTCCATTTTTGCAAGGGGTCAGGATGTTACTTCAGTTGTCACCACATCTCTCTGTTAAGTGACACTCTCCTGCTTTTTTCAACATGTCTGCCTGTTATAGGTCTTTTCTCACACAATTCATCTCTTAGCTGAACATCCCTCATCTCCTCATACCTTCCCAAGTTTGCATTACCATGACATCTTCTGCTTTCTTGCATGTGGCTAAACTTCCATAATCTGTAATCCTTGACCTTCTCCGCAAATGGTCTACTTTGTTCCATGGTGTTAGTCCTACTACCCATTTCAGGTACTTCATTTCCATCCTCTCAAGCTTCCTCAGTTGCTCCGCCTTCACTGATCAAGTTTCTATAGCATACGGAAGCACTGGTCACACCAGTTTTGCACACCTTACTTTTCAATTTCATTGGCATTAATTCATTCTTCAGTCACCCACTACCCATGACACTTTTTTTTTACAATTGGTTTTATCAACTCTGATACTAGCTTTGATCTTATTCAGATTTCCATTCTCCTGAAACCCATATCCAAGATACCTGAAGCTGTTAACCTGTTCTGCTATTTTCCCACTATATCAGCTTTCATCTTTTACTGATTTCCCTCATTTGCTGTCATGACCTCTGTCTTGTCTTGTCTGTATTTAGTTTAAACCCATATGCCTTCAGTTTTCCATTCCACTTCTCCAATCATTTGATGAAGTTCCTGTTCATTGTGTCACACTGTGTACATATAGTAGCTGTATTGATCTGTCTCTCCTGTGATCACTTTGATGTTCTAGTCCCTCAACAGCATGAACAGGAGCAGGCTCAGAGCTGAAACCTAGTGCACATCTATTCTCATTAGGAACCTCTGTGAGTCTAAACACTGCTTGTACTTGTATTACTGGGTCCTTGTACATAGGTTCATAGTTTCACAGGTAGGTAGTAGGCTATTGGCCCAAGGGCCTAAGTAAGCCTAGCCAACAAGGTTCCCTGGCTTACACCACCCAGTAAAGTTATTTTCCTGTGCCCCTGTTGAGCAAAGCCACAGAAGTGATCCCCGTGGTGTATTTCCTATTTCCCATCCACTCATCAAGATTTTTCTTGAAGAGTGCTAATGAGGAACTTTGCTTGACATAGATGGGTAGCTTGTTCCAAAGTATGGGAAGTCTCTGGGAGAGGAATCTATCCCTTCAGCATATCTTGTTTATTGTGGTGACAAGGTTTAGATCCCTAGAGTGTGTAGCTCAGAGGGATTGGCATTTCTTTAGGTGTAACATGTCCAGCAGTTCAGGGTCTGACATAGCTTTATATGTTAGGCAGGGATCACCTCAGAGTAGGCGATATGCTATGGAGTAAAGCTGGAGTTTTTTGAGATGAACATTGTAGGGCATCTGTTTGAGGCCAGGCATCCTCTTTGTGAGGTACTTCTGTGGCCTTTCTAGCTGCTGCAGATGTCTTGTGAGGTAGAAGGATTTCCTGACTACTGTGGCAATGTAATTATCAAAGGAGAGACTACTGTCCACCTGGGTCCCAAGGTCTCTTATCACACATTTGGCATTAAGTAGACTGCCGCCTATGTGGTAGTTCATGGGTACAGAGTTTTTACCAAAGGGGATGACAATGCACTTTTTGGAATTGAGCTTGAGGCCATGGCTCTGATACCAGGCATCTGTCTCAATGAGGCCCTTCCGTTGGACGTCCACATCATTTGGGCCCTTCTGTTGGATGTCCACATCATTTGGGGAATCGACTATGGTTCCTAGTTAACAGTCATCTGCTAACTTCGTTAGCCAAAGGCATTCTGTGTTAGCCTGAAATTCAGAGAAGTAGATACCAAACAGGAGACGTCCCAAGACTGAACCCTGTGGTACTCCACTTGTCACTGGTTTGAAGTCAGATTTGGAGTCTGCAACTTTTACAGTGTGGGTTCTGTCAGTGAGCCAGTTGGCAACCCATCTTGTGATGTAGGGATTTATGCCTAGTTTAGTGAGTTTAGATATAATTCTAGAATGGGGGATGGTGTCAAAATCCTTGGCGAGGTCAAAATAGGCTTGTGAACCACCTTACCCTCATCTACGACTTTGGTGACTGCCTCAAAGAAGTCGATCAGGTTTAGGAGGCATGATCTGCCTTTCACAATCACGAACTGGGTGGGGTCCAGAGTTTGGAGGTTACCAATGTCTTTGTTTATGAGTTCCATGATGATACGTTCCATGGCCTTACAGACCAGGCTCATCAGGCTAATAGGGCGATACTTCCCAGGATCAGTATTGGCTCCCTCTTTGTGGAGTGTGATAACTGTTACTGTTGGCCATTCAGTGGGCACAAAGCCCGATGTGAGGCTATGATTGAATGTGGTGCTTAGGTGGGGAGTCAGTTCGTTCTGAAGTTCATGTAAAACACAGCCTGGGGTGTTGTCCGGTCCCATGGATGCTGTGTTTTTGGCTTTAAAGAGTGCAGCTTTTACCTATGTAGTTGTGATTACAGAGACTCTGCATTCTTCCTGTGCAGTTATGGGTCCTTTAGGGGGTGAGAGGGGGATAAAGTTAGCACTGAACCTATTTGCCAGGATGTTGGCAATATCAGTTGGTTCTGTAATTTTTGTGCCGTTGTGCTGTAACTCAGAGTATATCTGGGTGTTGCCATTGAGATTCTTGACATAGCTATAAAATTCTTTGTGGTTGTCCCTAGAATCAGTGGCAGTTTTGTTTTCATAGCTAGCTTTGGAGGATCTTATAATGGATCTCAGCTTCTTACTGAGGCTGACCAGGGAGCTCCTCCACTCATGGGATTTTACTCTCTTTTGCAACAGTTTCTTTCTTCTGTTGTAGAGTTTGTTTATGGCAGGGGACCACCAGATTGGCTTCCTTTTTTTGGAGGATAGTGTCTTGGTTCTGTTTGGGATAGCACGATCCATGCTCTTGTGTAAGTGCTTATAGACATAGCCTGCAATAATTTGACTAATGTTTCTAGGACTTTGAACCATTACACATCTGCCCAAATTAGCTTTCTTGGGACATTGTCATATCCTTTCTCTATATCTAGGAATTCTTTCCTCATGTCTAAGCAAGTAACAGACAATGATCCCCACTCACCCACAAGAAAGAAATTGTGTGTTCAGTCAGCTTACTTGGTTAACAAATGATATTTTTTCTCTGTTTAACAACTCAGTTTTAAACCTAACAGTCTGTCATTAGAGTAATTTTAGTTCTTATCTTTGAGTATTTTTTATCATTATTTATAAAAGTATTGTCTGTTTTCCATGTTGTACAGAAAAATTCCTAGCAGTGTTGTAGGGTGTCTTTGTAATACTTTCTCACCCAGTATAGCACCTTCAGGAAAGTAAGGCATTCAACCCCCCCCCCCCCACACACACACACACAAACATGCACTGCTTGGGAAGAAGCAAGTGCTTAGTCCAGTTTTATTAAAATTGTTATATACCTTTAGAACACCATCTCACCTAGTACAGCACCTGAATAAATAGAAGACATATATGGTTCCCCCAAACTGTATGGGATATAGCAAGTGATGCTGGTGATTTTATTGAATCATTAGCTACCTTATTAACAATACGCCATGTAATACAGCACCTACAAAATGGAAGAAGGTCTACAAGGTTGTGTCAACCCACTATCTGGAATACGAGTGTTGCAGCCAAATTTATTAAAATCATTAGATGTCTTTGTAACACCCTCTCACTACAGTACCTGCAGAAATACAAGTAACGCGAGGTACCTCCCACTGCTGGGATACAGCGACTGTGACAGCTAACTCTATTGAATTCATTAGAAACACCTCCTTGTGACAATGATATCCTTTCCAGTTTAATCCATTGTATCATAACGGTGACAAAGGTAATTGAATATCATTTTAAAGCTAGTCTCTGCCTGATTGTTGGCACTTGAGGTTTTGCTTTTTCTCACTTTTTAACTGGTTCTCTATCTAATAGAGCCACTGGGTGTTCTCTAACCTCCCACTTTTCTCCACAACTCAATGATCTCTGCATTTCATCAGGAAAACATGAGTAAACTCATCTTTACACGAAGTTTTTCCTGAAATGTATTTGCTTGTCAGAGTTACCAAAGTCTACTTTCTGAAATCTTAGTATTGACACATACTCAAACTAAGGCAGTGATGCAGCAAGTACAAAATGGCATGATTTACTAGGCCTGCATTGTGAAATGGTCCACACAGGATCTATACAGCTGGAGTTATTAAAAAGTGTTTGCAAAAACTGATTAATTATGCAAGCATGGAGTGTCATGTTGGGATGGTGCATGCCAGCAGTCGGTGTTAGTAAAAATGACAATAAAGTATGGTGGCATATGTGAAGAAATTGAGATTCAATTGATTATTTATTTATTTATTTATTTGGTAAAGCAGTTATTACTGTTAACTATATTTTTATAGCTGCATTAATTTCATAAAAACAGTGTGACCTACAGGTACACAAATAATGCTATTGTAAATAGAACATTAAGGAATGCAATGTTGCCACTGATACTTGTCATGTAATGAATGGTTTTATAGAATAATGCTATTTTAAAATATTGTGAAAATATATGCATAATATACATAGATTCAGCAATATTACATAACAGTAGCTGGTTACACGGTTTTGTCATACATCACTGGGAAGCTCTCAAAGACACAGGGCCAGATTCAGGAAGCCTCCGTGTAAGAGTTATAACTCTTACACGGAGGCTGCAGTTAAACGGTGTGATGTCAGCATGTCATGCATATGCATGAGGTGCATGAGGCATGCTGAATCACACTAGTAACTCTTACACGGTCCGTGTAAGAGAGTAGGGGGCGTGTCTGTAGGCTAAGCCCTGCAAGCGGACACGCCCCCGGAAGACGAGAATGGCTGAAAGTAAACAGCCACGAGAGAGGCCATGGAAATGTGAATAAACACACTACACAACACATGCCCGACAGACCATCAGTGTATAAAGTGAAGAGATGTTATAAAATTAAATTAAAACCTTTTTTTTTTTAAACCCGTAAATGTTTGCTACTGTGTGCTGGTAATGCGGGTGTGCTACTAGCGCAATTGCAGTTAGCAGTCAGTGGAAAAGGATATAAAAACTAAATATGCAGAGTAAGCCAAGAAGTAATAGCTTAGCGGTAGAGTTGCTGGCCTAAAAGTAGGCAGGCAGGGTTCGAGCCCCCACGACAACCTTTTTTATTTGTAAATAAGCACTAAAAAGCCCCCTGACAGTATTGTACAAATATAAAAGTATTCCCTTTTGTAAAATGCAATGAAATGGAGCATATATTTTGAAGTAACACAATAATAAAAATAGTCAGAAATGTACTCATAGCTAAGCTGCTGTGAGACAGACTGCCCGTAGCTGAGTAGTGTTTAAAAAGCTGCAAACTGCGTGCCCGTTGCTAAGCACCGGTTTAACAGGCTGAAACTGTTTGCAACTAGCTGTGCTAAGCTGAACATGTGTGTCACTAGCCAATTAAGGTTTACCCTAGCGCACACCGTTTGCGCGGCGCTCCCACAAGCTAACTGCCAGTACGCATCGTTACCTCCAGCAAACGAGCACAGACCTGCTTTTAAGTGCTTAAAAGTGCTTTTGGCATGTTTGATTGACAGGTCTCAACTCATTTCTGTCAGGAAAATCAAAAATCAGTTGTCAGATTCGAACCCAGGATATCATGCACTAGAGTCAAGGTACTAAACCACTAAGCCATGACAGCAATACCTAAAAATGCAGAAATAGCATATATATGGGATAAAATCCAGAATGGAGCATGATAAAGCATTTTCAGTGAAGTAGATACAATTCCAAAACGGCCAATCAGAGAAATGTGCGGGAAAAGCAGTATATATAAGCCCCATAGGCGGGAATACACAGCAGAAACGATTGTAGAACAGACCTGCAGTCAGAATGAGTGGAGTAGGTGAGGGACGTTGCTTTCGAGCACAGCATTGGGGCATTGAGGAGTCCAGATACATGGTCTGGCTCCTTGTCCATCATCATGAGGCCCAACTCATGCAGGGACAGGTCTCATGGGGAGCGTATAGGGCAGAGGCATGGGACCAGTTGGCTCGTGATCTGACCAGTGCTACTGGCATTCCACGCACTGGTGAGCAGGTCCGTCACCACCATGCGGACCTGAAGCGACGCAAGCAAGACCAGTTGACCGAATGGATCCAGGAGGCCCGGGATATGCCCAACGCCCCACTACTGAGTAAGTTACATTTTGCTTATGTATGTAAGGATTTCAACTGGCTGATACCATGGAGATGTGTAGTCCAATATTACTTCTTTCGTATTACAGCTGCAGGTGTCCGCTCTGCGAACCGCGAGATGTATGCCCGTAGGCTGGTGCTGCGCCACCATGCAGGTTAGTAACCCCACCCATTACTTGTAAATAAATATTGTACTGTAGCATGTATCAGAACACTGCAGTGTATTGATTAAAAGTAATATAATGTGCAAGCAGGAATTGTAAGTCTGCAGGTATGGCTGCAACAAGTTCATCAGTATGCAAGTGTAACTGGAAATATAATTGATAGAATTAAACAGTGCTGTAATACAGATGTCCCACCATGAATTAAATATAGTGTAACCTGCAGTAGTCTCAAGAGTACAGCTTTAGAATCTGAGGTAGTCATATGTGAGATATATCCCTGTTGAAATGCTGAATCATGACAGAAGTGAGGCTGTTGGAAAGTGTTTGAATCACCACCAGTCTAACATGTGAACAAAGCCTAGAAGTACCAACCTGAACTGTGAAGTTGCAGGATGTGTGAGAGTGACAGAAAGGGTCATGTATGAATAAATAAAGTAGTAATAACCCTGAATATAGTAGCCCCAGTGTGTTTCTACAGAACTAAATGCATGTGGGAAGTACATCTTAATATCCCAAACTGATTTCAGTGTGTCAGAATCTGGAATGTCTAGGCCAAAGTCTGTATGGTGATCACAGTATACAATTTGCAGATAGAATGAATGATTATCTGACAGACTAAACAGCCATAGTTGTCCCCTGTCCTGTCATCAAAGTGTAGCAGGATGATGTATCTGATCAGATTCAAAATAAGTAGGATAGTGATGTATTTGTAACAGGTGTAGCATGACAGTCAAATAAAATTATTTGAAACATCAGCCTCAACTTAATTGTGTACCTATTACAAATGTAAATCAATGTGTAACATATGAATGTGTCATCACTGTCTATCTCCACCCAACCCTATAATTCCATATAACAACACCCACTAAATAATGGTATGTGAACATTTCATTAATCATGGACATTTGTCCGTTTCAAAAATATATGCATGCCTGTTTGTGCATGTGCCCTGTTCATACCTGCAAATTTGATGGCCTGTTGCCATTAATCAACCCTGCATGTTGTTTGACTGTGTATTTCTGTTCAAATAATGCATGTGATATTGATATGCCCCTTGTTCAATGGTGTTAATATCTGGGTGTTTGTTTGATGGGAATACCAATGCATGCTGTTACAACTAATCTGAATGGAATAAAATGCCACTAACCCAAACTAACATAACTACTCACAAACCTAGAACGCTTGGGAAGGCAGGTCCCAGCGGACCCACCTCTCCCACCTCAGCTGGCGACTGCACCTGGCACTAGTGCCCAGGCCGGACCCGCTGTCCGGTGGCCCTGTGCCACCTTTGGGTGTAAGCGCTGCAGGGGATGGGGCCCGTCCCCCCTCTGCAAGTGTGGCCGGAGGGGTTCGTCCACTCACCCTCCAAGGTGTCCGGTCTGTGGTGTGAAGGGAGATCCAAGACTCTGTTCTTGGGCCCCTACGCCAGCTCGAGGCTCGTGTGGCACAGCTAACGGCCCCGGCCGTTGCCCCGCCTACACAGCCCCCAGCACAGCCCCGTCCTGGGCTGTGAAGGAACAGTGACAACTGCCTATGGGTGGGGATATCAGTTCCACTGTTGCCATCTGTGGGCTCATGCATCTCGGATATCCCAACCTCCGTCCCTGTCAATTGTGTAACCCCCCCACGTGTGTCATACACCGCCCCTGTATGCGTCTTGTCTGTCTTGTCTGTTAACCTACCCAACCTACCTCCTCATCTATACCGACTTCCTTCACCTGACATACCACTCTCACCTGAGAAAAAAAAAAAAAAGGGCACTCTGTACCCACAAAAAAATTACGCCCCATACATAGCTGTCCATGTCGCACACATGTCTGCTTGACATTGAAACAGTTAATTACAATTGGCTCTACAACAAATATTAATGTTGCCCTGACACCTCTCTCAGGGGTGAAAGGTTTCCAATGTCTCACCAAAATACATGGAAATGCATAGCTGTTGCTGCCAAAGACATGGGCATCTATGGGCCTTACCTACATCCCTCCTGCAAATCCCACGCTTGTTTCCCTACTGTCTTACCCTCTTTGTGACCCCTTTTCACCACTTTCCTGTCACCCCTTTTTCTTTCTTTCAAAGAAATTAGCTGGTGTATGCTTGTGTTAGCGGAGCTCACCGCCAGTGCATGCGTGAGCTCCAAGCAAACGAGCAGACCTAGTTTAAAGTGCTTAAAAGTGCCTTTATGGCACTTTGATTGACAGGTCCTGTACTCAGTTTGAAAGTTTGCAAAGAAAAATAAATTCCCACTGTCAGTCTCGAACCCAGGACCTTGGTAACATTAGTCTGTATGACCTACCACTAAGCCATGCTTTCCTTACAAGAACACAGTGCTAAAATAAATATAACATGTAATAGTAAAAATCAGTATAAAAGCAATATAGGAGATGTACTATCTGAAGCATGTCAGGCAGAGTTTTAATGGCCAAATTACTGGATTCCCATACTAGGTCAGTGTTAACAGAAACAGCCCTGCTACTTGTTAGCTTGTACATAATAAAGTAAGGTAATGTACATATATGAAGGTACATATATCTACACATACAGATATATAAATATATATAAATACATATGAAATATAGTTGTAGGTGTCAGTATCCATACACACTCACTACAGGAAACAGTGAACATAAATGCAGCAACCTGAATCTGCAACACAGCCTGACCCCTGTGTGACCTACTTACCCTTCTAACTGCTTAAAGGTGGCCTCAGCACTTTGATTGACAGGTCCTGTACTCAGTTTGAAAGCTTGCAAATAAAAAGAAATTCCCACTGTCAGTCTTGAACCCAGGACCTTGGTAACATTAGTCTGTATGACCTACCACTAAGCCATGCCTGCCTTACAAGAACACAGTGCTAAAATAAATATAACATGTAATAGTAGGAATCAGTATAAAGGCAATATAGGAGGTGTACTATCCAAAGCATGTCAGGTAGAGTTTCAATGGCCAAATTACTGGATTCCCATACTAGTTCAGTGTTAACAGAAACAGCCCTGCTACTTGTTAGCTTGTACATAATAAAGTAAGGTAATGTACATATATGAAGGTATGTATAGCTACACATACATATATATAAATATATATTAATACATATGAAATATAGCTGTAGGTGTCAGTATCCATACACACTCACTACAGGAAACAGCGAAGATAAATGCAGCAACCAGAATCTGCAACACAGCCTGGCTCCTGTGAGACCTACTAACCCCTTTAACTGCTTAAAGGTGCCTCCAGCACTTTGATTGATAGGCCCTATACTCAAGTCAAAAGCAGAATATAAGCATACTAGTAGGCCCTACCACAAGACCATTGTAACACTAGTCTGTATGACCTACCACTAAGCCATGACTCTCATACAGGAATATAGTGCTAAATAAGTGGAACATGTAATAGTAGGAATGAAGATAAAGGCAATATAGTATGTCTACTACCCAAAGCATGTCAGGCAGAATTTTATAGTCCCAATTACTGGATTCCCATACTAGTGTAGTGTTAACAGAAACAGCCCTGCTAATTGTTAGCTTGTACCCAATAATGTCAGCTAATGTACATATATGAAAGTATGTATATGTACACAGATATATACATATTTATATAGCAATACATATGACATATAGTTGTAGGTGTCAGTATGCAGACACACTCACTACAGGGAACAGGCAAGAGAAATGCAGCAACCTGAATCTACAACACAGCATGAAGCATGGGAGATGTACTAACCTTCACACTCACAGAACACTGTCAACAGCATACCAGCATGGTCCACGCCCTACAATCTGAAAGGGCAACGCCTATCTCACATACCCTTTTATAGCAGTGTCCTGAAATCACAGTGAGACATGCAATCAGTACACACCTGGCTGCATGCAATTAGCAAATGCTGCCTTACAATTGGTGCAGAGGCCATCACATGGACCTATGCAGATACCTACAAAAGCATTGAGTACCCACACTACACTCATGCAATACATTCATTGCACAAAACCTACATTGAAAGAGAGAGAGAGACAGAGAGAGAAACAAACAAATATAACGACAGCCAGCAGCAAAAGCAGCAGCAAGCAGCAAGCAGCAAACAGCAAGCAGCAAGCAGCAAGGAGCAAGCAGCAACAAGCACCACTGGCACAGCAACAGCTGCCACAAACACAGGTAATGCAAAGTAGCAGGTTAATTCTGTGTATACTGTGACACCTCCAAATGTATCATAGTTCACTATCTATAAGTATGCCCATGAGATAGGTTGTGTGTACATAGTCCTGAAATATAAACATATGTAATATTGCTGTACATGTTGCCCATACTTAACACTTCCATAGCTTAGAACACAAGGCTAGTTGTGCATATGATGCAGTAGTTCCCAGGGTCAGTAGAGGTTCCTCCTCATTGGTGTGGGACCACTGTGTATGTATGGCACTGTTCAGGTACATATCCTGTAGTATGGCCAGGGATTAATATCAGTCTGTCATGTGGTGCTATGTCCTCCAGGGGTGAATGTAGCACACATCCAGGGATACCATTTCGTAACAGTGATGCTATGTGTTCTGCAATGATGAAGGTGGCTCTCACCTGGACATGTGAGAGGATAGGGAGGTGACAGTCATCTGGGATAACTAATACCACATGTGTAGGAGAATGGGGGGGGTACCTGCACCTAAACTGTCTGCAACAATGTTGCCAATATCTGTGCATTTGGTGAATGTGAAGCATTTTAACACTGCTGACCACAGATGCCTTGCTGTCATGTGAATCTGCCCTGTGCTGCAGTAGCCTCCTACTATTGTTATACAATATGCCTGTATCTGTACTCCACTGGGCAGGATTAATAAGTGGTGTGCAGTTGTTCTGGGTTAGATATGTGTGTGCACAGTACATGCAGTATGTGGGATGTCTGTGGTAAGCATATGCAAAGGTGCTGGCGGTGTGTGTTGTGGCTTCCACTGGCCCAATGGGCTGCATGGATAGCATCACTGTCATAACTACTGAATAACTGTGTAATTAAATGCATACATAGCAAGGTAGTGTACTGTGCTTGTGGTGTTGTTCGGATTTGTAAATCCAGGCTGAGTAATGTGTGCACATCACAGGGTTGGGCTGGATGGCAACACACATCCAGTATGTAGGGATGAACACCCAGAATGTGTCAGACGTGTCGCCTGTGCAGAAGTATCCGGCCATTACCTGTGCATCCCCCACAACACACACACATGCAACATATGGCAGAAGTACTATAGCAGTACACACATGTTCATAGGTTCATACTAGGCTATTTGCCCTAGGGCATTGGTAAGCCTAGTAGAATGTGTTTGTCTTTCACCACCCAATTACAAGTTATGCTGCTATGCCCTTGTCCGATGTTAGTATACTGTGCCTCTGTCTAACAGTGACATAGAAGTGATACCTGGGGTACAACTATGATCTACATCCAGTCATCCAGATTCCAATGGAAGAGAGTCAATGAGGGACTCTGCCTAACCTGTAGTGTGAGCTCATTACAGAGTGAAGGGAGCCTCTCGGTTAGGAATATGCCCCTCCAGCATGTCCATATATGTCAGTGCTGAGGTCCAGCTCTCCTGAGCATGTGGCTGTATGGGACTCTGATTGCCTGAGGTGCAGCATGTTCATTACTGCTGGGTAGGACATGGCTGTATATGGCGTGCACAGATTGCCTCTGAACAGGCAGTAAGCCACTGAGTCCAGCTGGATTTACTTTACCTGGGCAGCATATGACATCTGTGTGAGCCATTGCATCCCCTTGATGAGGTACTGTTGTCCTGTACCAGTTGCTGTGGGTGTCTAGTTAGGTACATCCCAAACAGTGCATTGTACGCAATTATAGGCTTGATGATGGATGAGTAAAGAGGCACAATGACCTCCCCTGCCATACATGTGAATCCCTCATGATTAGCTGGGCTATATAACAAGTCTTTCAATCCACATTGGCCATGTGGTTGACAAATGACAGACCGCTACCATGTTTCTTCCCCAGGTCCCCAACTATGTCTTCTGTTCTCAATGGCCTAACACCTATGTTGTACTGTGCCACCAATGTGGAGGCATGGGAATCTGCATTGAATACTGATACTACCCCTCCTTTGTTCAAGTGTTGGGGCTGACAAGAATGGTAACAGCTATAACCTGGTAGTACTGGTGTGCTCCTGTGAAACCTGAAACAGGTTCATGTTACTGCACAGATATCGATGTCCAGAATGTTAAGTAGGGTTTTGAGTGAGTGCATCCTTAGGTCTAGACTTCTGGTGTTGAGTAGCATCACTCTTACTTCCTCATCCTTTGTGATACAAATGGATGTGGGTTTGCCTTATGAGCCTTGCCTAATACAGGCACTATGGGTGTAGCAAGAGGCTCTGCCAAATTCCAATAGGACAGGGATGACAGGTGCAAGCTGTCCCTAGCAAAGCATACCACCCCAAGATGGCAGGCATTGGCACACCTGTGAATGACACCAGTATGTCAGTCAATTGTTGGAAGGGATCATCGTGCCTTGATATTGTGGCATGGTTCTAGGTGAGGGTAGGATGCTACTCAAGGTCAGGGTCAAACTGTCTTGGGCTACGTGCTCAGAGAGCTCTGTACTGTCTCATGTCATGTAGTCCAGGGAGGAATGTGTCAGGCCATTCACACCAGCATGGACATTGACTGAGTCATACCTGTACTTGCCTTGGGGTTACCTGAGTGTTTGTGTTATGTGGCAGGTCATAGTGGCCGACAGGCTGCACACCGTGACCCTCACCTCGTTAAGCCTGGTGAATGTGATGTTAGTGTGCCTGATGATAGAGGCACCTAGTACAGGTGTATGAGGTGTGTTGTTTACTGTTAATGGCTGTGAGTGTTCAGCACATTGGCTTTGTGTGATATGTGTTGCACATGTTCGTTTCCGTGGTAGTGGTTGCATGGATGTCTGCTTAGGAGGTCTCTGCTGCATAGGCATAGCTGTGGTCCAAGCCTACAAGTATGTTCATGTGTGATCATGTGTTAGGTCCGCTGTTGTGGTAGGTCTATGTGAGACTGGAAGTGTAGTGTGTGGTCTCCTTGGCTACCTGACTGGTTATGGCGGTATTGAGTAGACAGAGCCTAGCCTCCAGTTTGGTATATGGTTGCATCACTCACATGAGTTTGAATTTGTTGTTAGGAGGAGGGGGTTGTCTGTGTACATGCATCTCTTCCAACATTGTCTCTGGAGCACCACACTCACCAGCTGGACTGGGGAGGGAACTGACAACTGACCTCTGGGCATGCTAGAATACTATTCTGAATTCTGTAATAATTAATGATTGAAAACAAGGTTGAGTGGGGAGTGAGGGTGTACTGACATTACCTACAACTGCTGACTGATATAAAAGCATCAGTGAGCAAGTGCCAGGTAACCTAAGTGCAATGTGTCACAATTAAGTAAATGCAACAATGAGAAGCAGTCACTTGCTGTCATGTGTAACATGGAAATACGTACAGTAAGCAATGCAGATGTTGAGTTACAGACGTGTTGACAAGCTGTGTACTATGTGGAAGTAGCATACCAGTGAAATAACAAGCTAACAAATAACAAGCATATAAACAAAGGTAGATCCAGGAGGCCTGGATGTAGTGGTTGCTACAGCAAACAAGGTGTAGCAATGTCAGTAAGATACAGCTCAGATATGCAGGCACTCGAAACCTGAAACCAGATGTCCCCATCTATGAATGGCAGAGTACAGCCTATTGTCACACACGAGTGCAGACCACAAACCTTGTTAATGTTAAATAACTGGCCTGAAGGCCAACTGCCCATACCAGAACTAATACACTTGTACACTGGGCCCTCAATCAGCAGTTCCCAACTTCAATGGATGAAATATATGTGTCCTGCCACCACAGTGCTTGCCACCAACCTCCCTAATGTAAAACAACTGGTCTGAAGGCCAAGTGCTTAGTACAAATGACATAGAATGATAGCTACACTGTAATCAAGTTTTAACTAAGCAGTAATAAGTAGAAGTTAATACTCCCTGTATAGAATGTGTACCATGTATTGTTGAGATACTATGCTGATAACCTGTTTGTGTACCTTTCCAGCTTGACATGGCTCCAAAAAGGAACCCATCATATTCTGCTGCAGAGGATGACGTGATTCACCAGAGCCTGGTGCGTGACTATGCCATCCTGTTCTCATGCACCACCCAGAATCAGCAGGAGAGGTCTGCACTGTGGCAAAACCTCGTTAGCAGGATAAATGATGTTGGCATGCATGATAGGACATATGAGCAGGTGAGACATCACTGCAGTGATTTGATAAGAAATGTCCGCCAGCGTGCTGCAGATATCTGCAGGCAACAGGTTGCCACAGGTGGGGGGGTGGCCACACATCCCCCCCTCACCAGACAGGAGGGGCTACTGCTAAGTGTTGTGGATCCAGCCCCAGAACAACAACAGCAACACTCATGCATCATGATGGAGGTTGGATCCACACAGCAGCAAGACACCAAGTGTGCAGGTAAGATGCCATATTCATTTATTGTTATTACTTTTACATTTGTTGACCCAGATAGTCTAGCTGGATATATGTCCATTTTCAGTAGAGGCCTGTGGAGAAAAGCTCCACACATAACGTAATAAAGGCAGACGGACAAGTTGTTAATACAGACAGCCAACATGATAGAATTGTACACCAGCCTGTTAACTAAATCAACATACATGTAAGGAACTCAAACAGTTTAGAGTCATACACAATGTACCGTTGGTTTAAAAGCAATCCTACCTAAAGCATAACGGTTATGCAATAAGGCAAAAGCCAGATACATAATAGTTAGGGCTCAGAAGGGTAGAGAAGTAGAAGGAGTATAAAAGATACAATGATATGGAAGAGGCAGGAGTCAAGAAGGGAAGTGAGGAAAAGAAGGAAGACAGTCAAGAGGATGTGGGAGGGATGGGAGAAGTAGGTCAGAGCATAGAAGGACATCAAGGTGAAAGAAACAGGGTAGAAGCTAGTTTCTATGCACAATGAGGGGTTAAAGGTAAAGAGAGGGTACGGAGAGGGACGTTAGCCTGTACTCCAAGAAGAACAAAGCCAGTGGTTTCGGAAGTACAGTTTGAGGTGTCGTTTGAAGAGAGGTAAGGGTGAGATTAGAGTTAACCCCTGGTATGTAGATATGACTGTTCTGTACACTGTTACTTCATGCACGCATAAGGTGTGCATGTGGTATGTATCTGTCATCATGATATATATACAGACATTATGTGCAGCTGATGTGTATAAGGGAACTAGTGTACTACTGTACTGTATCGTGTGCAAAACAAATGGCACACATGTGCCCACTGACATTACTCTCTTCACACTTCCAGGTCCCTCCCATCTAGCAACGAGGCAGGCCATACATGCTGGTGAGTCTTTTTAACATTATCTGTAAAGCAATTTATAAAACTAGGAAGAGTAGTGTAACTCTGTAGTAGACTTGCTGGTGACTGTGTTCACAATACCCGTAATACAGTTGTAGTAGACTGAGTAGTGTAACACGGTACTGATGTGTGTGTTTACTGTGGGGTGTGCATGTGTGCAAGTGCGCCTGTGCCCAAGTGTGCATGTGTGTTAGTGTCCATGAGTGCATGTGTCCATTTCTGAATGTGTGCATTAGTATTAAAATGCATCTCTGTCAAATATGTATGGAGACTGTAATCTGTGCTCCATGTTTTCCTCGTGTAGGTTCTGGTGCTGCTCTTGTGACCTGCAGCAGGGAACCTGAGTCTTGTGCCCCAGGTAATGATGATGATGAAATGTCTGTAATGGTGCAGGAAGGTGTGTCTGGGTCCACCATTGGTCAGCCAATTGACAGTACACAGCTTTCAACCCCGTCAATGCGCACAGTCATCCTGCTGTTACATCCTTTGTCACCATTGTCCCTAGGTGATGGACAGTCTGCAGTGGGCATAGATCAGGGTAATGTGGTACCTGTGGTACATGCATCCCCACAAGGCAGCCATGAGCAGGGGCCTCCAATGGTACCACGCAGACAGTCGCCCATGGGTTCTCGTGGGGGCATCCGTGGGTCGTACTGCCTCTGGCTGACGTGCCCAAGGAGGTATGTCAACCTCCACTATGTTTCGAACTGTCATGCAGGCACAGGCACGTATGGAAAGGTACACCAGACAGGGTCTGAGGGAGCTGAGAGCATGTCGCACAGCCATGACAGATGGCATGCGTGACGTTGCGAATGCTATCCGTAACTTCACAGATGTCGTTGACAGACGTTGTGGGGGCATAGAACAGCTGCTCCACAACCAGATGTCCATGGGCCAGGGCGATGGTGTGCGTTTGCGACGTGGCCGTATGCCAGCAACAGCACCAGCTGGCAGTGGCCGCGGACGACAACAGGCCCACTCGCGCACCTCAAGTGCCAGCACCAGCCCCAGTAATGCTGGGTCTGTGCTGTCATCAAGACGCCCCAGGAGACGACGTGCGCGTGGCTCTGGACAGTCCCAACAGGGAACTGTGTCCAGTCAACACACCCCTGCTTCCGATGACAGTACCCAGTCTGGGTTAGTACTGGATACGGCCCGTAGCACCCCTGCCAGGCACAGGTACCGTGTCCATGCCCACAGACACTGATCTGGATGACCTGACAGGTGCAGTCTGTGGCTGTCCACAAAACCCTGTACATGGCAGCCATTATGTGGGACTGTGTGCGTGCTTACACACATGCAGAAACCTAACACCTAGGGCAAACACATACACAAACACACTGCACCAACACCGGTCCACCCTGTACTGCTGCCCCTCACAAACACACATACACACACATGTCAATTGGTGTTACCAGTGGCTGGCTTGAGCATACCTAACCCACACCCTGTGCATATGATGACACTGTGCCACCTCCTGCATACTACAACATCAGTGCAGGTAAAGGTAAACACGTTGCTGATGCACAGAGTGACTACATAGATGTGTATAAGTAGTAACATGTTGGTAACTGTTCACTGTTCCAGTATAATTGTGTGTATATCCCAGCAGTCCTGCTGCAGTAACTGTATGACTGTCCTCAATTGTTATATGCACCCATACTACTTACCAAAGTGTACCAGCTGCACACCATCACATGCTAACATTGACTATGGCAATGCGAATCTTGTGCTGTTACGTAGATTCATCTATATGTAACTGTTCTGTCACACATGCATTTATACACACCCTGCTACCCACACACATGCACACGCTCACCTGCCATTCCCATTATTTATCACCCTACATGAGTAGCTGTTGATACATGACAGGTACACATTTGAGAAGTGCACTATGTTGTTTACTACTGGCGTCCCCTTCTCTACCTGTACTCACAGGGTGCAGGCAAACTCATCGGTTGAAAGATGTAATGTGCATCAGGTACTGTAGTACCCTGATTGCCACATCAAACATGTTTCCCATATGGAAATGCACACACAGACACATCCCACATCCACACACTTGCCACATTCAGGCTTCAGAACACTATCTAGGTATAGTTGTTTACATGTGCGTGTTACAGTAGCATGTAACACTATACTGAGTACTGGCAGTTGTCTGTTGTCATGTTGTCTGTATAGAATAAAAGAATTGTTTGATTATCCTACTCCGTTATGTGGACATTACTTGAAGAAGTGTTACCTTACATGTGTTATTGGTACCACCACCTTCTCTTTTGTAGTTTTGTTTGTACAGGGTGCTATCAACATCACTGCTTGTTAAGGGTAATGACCACCCTGCAGTGCATAGCCCCATGTGGCAAAAGCCACATCCCACCCCATCATTGTGCACACACACTAACCCCACCAACAGTAAAACACATACTTTCCATTTGCAAGATTCAAACCCATACCTAACGGTGTTATGACAGTAGAAACAAACACATTAGCAGAGTGTGCTATTTGCAGTAGTTGGAGAAATCCTTACTAACGCTGTACTTAGAGGGTGCTGACATCATCTGTGTGTAGGAGGAGGGATGTGCACCCTGTAGTGTGTTCTCCCAGTTGTCAAAAGGCAGTTAACCCTCCCAGCATAGTGCACACACATAAACCCCACTCATACTAACACACATACATTCCTTTTGCAGGATTCAAACCCCTACCTAACTACGTTATGACACTGGAGAAAGATGCATTAGCAGAGCGCGCTATGCGAATTACTGCAGGACTTGACTACAGGTAATATAGTTATACAGTCCTGACATCATCAGTGTTTCAAAAGGAGAATCTGCATCCTGTACTGTACTGACAAGTTGCTAATAGGGACATTTCCAACACACACATCGATGTGTTTGAGGTTTGCATATGTAGGGGATCCAGTACTCCAGAGTGATGAGTATATGGTTTGATTGCAACAATGAGGGATATACTCCCAGTGGTGCGCAGTTTGTACTCATGGTTGTGATGATCAGGTCTAGTATATCTGCCCATCTTGTGGGAAGGTTGGTTACCTGTTCCATAGCCAAAGAATGTCTGATCTATGGGAACCCTAGAGCTTGGGTATTGTGGCTTGTGTAATGTTCACAGTCTATGTTTGGGTAGCTGACGTCACCCAGTATGATGGTGTTTGCAGAGTAATCTAAACTGTCCTGTGTCAGCATGAAGGCTGTGTGGGAGTCCTGAGTTTGAGAGGGTGCTGTAAGAGCTCCTCTGTGTCTCTTGCCATGTGGTCCAGGGAGGTACATCTCAGGTTGTTTGCACCAGCATGGACAATGTCTGCCTCATAGCTGTACTTGCTGTGGAGTGACCTGTGTGCCTGTGTTATGTGGCACATGCTATCACCCGACAAGTAGCTAACTGTGACCCTCACCTTGCTCTGTCTGGAGGGCGGCACGTCTGTCAACAGCTCATGTCAAGCAAGTTCACACCCCTCATAAATGATGTGGAAACCTTCAAAGGCCCAAGGCCTGTTGACAATATGGACCAGACTGCAGATACCTGTATAAAGGCATTCTATGGACACATTCAGGAATGCATGGATCATGAAGCCACATATGAAAGCATGACCCAATTCTCCAAAGGCAGATGTCCTGGGTGCCGGACACCAGCCATAAACACACTATACAATAGAAGGATGATGCCACTACATGATACAACAACCTCCCAAAATGTGAAGGCACCACTGATGAGTATTGGAAGACAACTACAGGCACCCATATGATTGTCTAAGGCCATCTTTGAGAGAGTGTTCCACAAGCCACTGAGGATAATCACAAGGCTGCCTGTAGTTATGTTAGTAACCTGGGTGGTACTACCCAGATATGCTCAGAGGTAATCCAAGATGTCACACAAAATACAAAACATGCAGACATTGCCATCATCCTAGTGGGCAGGTTCAATGCTGCCTTCCCCCCCCACCACACCAAAAGGGCACATATGTCTCATGGCACAGTGCTGCCCCCCCTGACATCACAGATGCTCAGGTAAGAGATGCCCTTCCCAAAGCAATAAACACTGCATCAATGGGACCAGACAGTGTCCCAGGCTGTGTCCTACATGAACCACGAGAAGAGCTACACCCAGACATAACACCACTGTTCAATCCCAGCCTTAATACACAATATGTGGCCAGAGAGTGGCATACAGCAACAATGGTCCCTCAACATTCAGGTGGTGCCTTCACGGATCCTGGACACTACTCGACCCATATGTCTGACTAGCTTTGTCTGCAAAGCTATGGCAAGGATCATCATGAACCTCACATATCTAGATATTGTGGACCTACAGACATGTCACCATACACAGTTTGGCTTTGTCAATGGCAAATCCTGCCTCTCCAACCAGTTTGATTTCTTTGAAACAGTCACCAAGGCCACTGTCAAGGGGAAGGAGGTCTACACAGCCTACCTGAACCTTGCATAAGCCTTGGATACAATACCCCAGTTGTGCATTCTAGGGAAGCTCACCAGTGTACATATTAACCCCTATGTCACTATGGGTATTGCACAGTGGCTCAAGGGCAGAACACACATGGTAGAATTGCTGGAGCCATGTCAGCCTCCAACCTGGTACAAGTGGTGTCCCACAAGGCACAGCCCTGGGAGCTGTCATCTTCATTATATATTTATCATAGGTACAGGCCAACATGGAAGTACTGTGGCTCAGCAAGTCACAGGTGACTGCAAACCGGACACCATAATCAACTCACCAGCTAACACACGCACCCTCCAAAAGGGACTCTTGCAAACACACGACTTGTGCCACAGCCATGGCCTCAACGTGAATGACAGAAAGTGTATAGTCATCTCCTTTGTCAAACACAGAGTGACCACAACGTACCACATATGTGTTAATCCATTAAGTGCAGACGAAGGAATTATGGATCTTGGGGTACACAGGTTGATAGCATTCTACCATTTGACAACAACATGGACAAAGTGGTTAGGTAAGCATGTTATATGGGCCAAATCATCATAGGATCCACATGTAGATCAGGGGTGGACATTGTGCCCCTTTACTCATCCCTCATCATGCCCATAATTGACTATGATGAACCTGTTGGCATGCACCTTACCAGACACCTGCAGCAACTGGAGATACCACATATGTACCTCGACAAGGGGATCAAAGGGCTCAAACAGATGCCACATACTGACTGGTTAAAGTAACAGCAGCTCTACTCAGTGACATACTGCCTCTTCATAGGCAATCTGTGCCTGACATAGAAGGCCAGGTCATACCCTCGGTTAATGGCCATGCTGCATCTCAGAATATCCAGATCCCACCAGGATACACGCTGGAAATACTTGAACCTCAGGAGTGATATACACAGGACATGCTGGAGGGGCACATTCACAACTCAGAGGCTCCCTTCATTCCTGAATATTATCCTAATAGAGGTTAGGCAGACTGACTCAGTGACTATCTTCAAGAGTGATATTAATGACAGGATGTGACATTGTAGGGTAACCCTGGGTATCACTTATGTGTCACTGTGAGACAGAGGCACAGTATACTAACCTTGGAAAAGGGCATAGCAAGACAGATTCACAATGCATGTTGAAAGGCACACACATTCTGGCTAGGTGGATACATTCCCTGGGCAGACATCCCTGTACGAACCTATGGACCTATGTATCTTTATCACCATTGTCCCTATGTGCTGTTAATCACCAATGTAATCTCAATACTATGGTAGCATGTGCAAAGGTCAGTTGTCAGTCACCTCTATGGTACAGTTGTGGAATATGTGTGTCATGTAGTAATGTCACAGCTGCCACATGTACACAGTCAACCCTATCCCTACCCATGGATGTACATCACATGTATGAGATGGAAACACATGGCCAAACTGTGGACTAAGCACTCTGAACCCAGTACTGGCATAACCTGTCTGGTGGCATGAAATACTACAGTGACAGCAATACCAATCTGATGTGGACCTACATGGACAGCAATACAAGCATGGAAACACAACAGGTCAGTTGTGAAGCCTAAGGATAGCATCCTGCATGACTGGCAGACATCTCTGCAGCTGGCACACAGGCATACATTAGGCCTGCACACAGCACGCATAACACATAGCACACAAATCCTGTGTGTCAAACAAGCACAGTCTGTACAGCTATACAACACTACTGCCACAGTTGTGTTAGGTACTTTTATTGTCCAGTACAGTGAGATAATGCTCACCAGGCTGGAAAAGGTGTAGGTCACAGTGATATGCTCATGGGGCACTATGGTTCACCACATAACACAAACATACAAGTCAGTCAGATGCATGGACACATATGACTCAGTCATTGTTCATGCCACCACAGCTGATGTGAAATGTCCCTCACTGGGATACATGATAGGGAACATGGAAGGGATCACTGAGCAAGTGAAACAGGCTGGTAGACCCCTGACCTTGGTTGGCATCAGACCCTCACCAGGGATTCTGACAAATTACTGAATGCTAATGACTTAGTGTAGCTACAACACCCTAGCTGAATGGTTCTTAGCATGCAGTCACTGCATTGCTATGGAATACTGTCTTACCACTCCCACAACAGGTGAAAACATGCAGCTCCTGTACATCAACAACATGTAGACTATATGCCCCAGACCAGGTGTGCATCCCTCACTACTAGGCTGATAGCATCTACATCTCACACTGTATATACACATCCCACATGCTGCACCTGCACAGAAGACCACAGTCATAATGTTACTCTGTGCAAATACCATGTATTCACATGTGGCAGGCATCACACATGGTAACTATTGAAGGTCACAGGTACATATGTGTATTTGGTACACACATACATCATGTGTGCATTGCCATAACTGGTTTAAAAAAATGTCATGCATTATTGTGAGTGACAACCCACACACATGGGCATTCTGTGTGTGCAAAGCACACGTGGCATGTCTGTAATCAAAAGCCATACATGATTGTGATATCGTTTAGAAAGGGGTATGTGCATCCTGTGGTGTGTTTTCCCAGTTGCCAAAAGGGATGTTTCTTTCATACACACACACACTTAGCCCCCTTCACACACACTTGCCACCTGCTGGATTCAAACCCCTACCTAACTATGTTATGATACTGGAGACGGATGCATTAGCACAGCTCGCTATTTGCATTATTGGGGGATTTCCTTTCCCCTGATATACTTATAGGGTGCTGACATCATCAGAGTTTAGAAAGTGGAATGATCATCCTGTGGTGTATTTTCCCAGTTGCCAAAAGGGATGTTTCTTTCATACACACTTACTTAACCCCCTTCACACACACTTGCCACCAACTGGATTCAAACCCCTACCTAACTACGTTATGACACTAGAGACGGACGCATTAGCACAGCGCGCTATTTGCATTACTGGGGAATTGCCTTTCCCCTGATATACTTATAGGGTGCTGACATCATCAGAGTTTAGAAAGTGGAATGATCATCCTGTGGTGTGTTTTCCCAGTTGCCAAAAGGGATGTTTCTTTTATACACACTTAACCCCCTTCACACACACTTGCCACTTGCTGGATTCAAACCCCTACTTAACTAGGTTATGACACTAGAGATGGACGCATTAGCGCAGCGCGCTATTCGCATTACTGAGATGTTTTCTTTCCCCTGATATACTTATAGGGTGCTGACATCATCAGAGTTTAGAAAGTGGAATGATCATCCTGTGGTGTATTTTCCCAGTTGCCAAAAGGGATGTTTCTTTCATACACACACTTAACCCCCTTCACACACACTTGTCACCAACTGGATTCAAACCCCTACCTAACTATGTTATGACACTAGAGACGGACACATTAGCACAGCGCACTATTTGCATTACTGGGGGATTTCCTTTCCCCTGATATACTTATAGGGTGCTGACATCATCAGAGTTTAGAAAGTGGAATGATCATCCTGTGGTGTGTTTTCCCAGTTGCCAAAAGGGATGTTTCTTTCATACACACTTACACCCCTTCACACACACTTGCCACCTGCTGGATTCAAACCCCTACTTAACTAGGTTATGACACTACAGACAGATGCATTAGCAGAGTGCACTATTCAGATTACTGAGAGATTCCTTTTCTCCGATATACTTATAGGGTGCTTACATGATCAGTGTCTAGAAAGGGGAATGAGCATCCTCTGGTGTGTTTTCACAGTTGCTAGGAGTAACATTTGGACCAAGTGTGTGAACATGCCCAGTTCAGCCTTCCCATGGCATGTTGTGTGAAAGATGTCTCATTTATCTAAGTGTGTGAGCATGCCCAGTGTGGGCTTTACATATGTTGAACTCTGCAGCCCATCACATTTGTGGATGAGTGTGACCTTCAAAAAATACCTCCAGTTTATGGTTGTGTGTTCTGTGCCATGTTGTGTAGTTACTGTCCGAATGCTTTTTGTGTGAACAAAACAGGGAGTATACTGTGCCTGCAGGTTTTGCATGGGATACTTTGCACACAATTGTCAACATCCGTTCATACTGACCTAACACTGTAGCACTGTATAGTGTAGTGTTTCAGTACTTTCACTGTGGTGGTCAGTATCCTGGGCTTTAGTCCTATCACCACTTTACATTTCCATAGTGTGCACAACAGCCTGGTTAGGGTCCAGTTGTGCACATCTGCACAAAGGCAGTGCCTCTACAGACCCTGGTAATTACTGCCCCATAAGCTTAACAAGTGTAGTCTGCAAATCTATGGAGAGGATCATAATTGAGCTCATAAACAAAGATATAGGGGACATGCAGACATTGTACCCATCCCATTTTGGCTTGGTCAGGGGCAGATCATGCCTTTTGTACTGGGTTGACATCTTCAAATTGGTCACTTAGGCCATTGTTGGGGAAAGGCAGTCCATACAGCCTACCTTGGCCTTGCAAACACTTTCAACACAATACCCCACTCAGGTATTGTGGAAAACCCTAACAACTGAAATGTAAACCCATATGTCACAAGATGGGTTGCAAACTGGCTTAAGGACGGGACCCACAGGGTTAGAGTTGCTGGCACTATGTTAGACTCCAGGCTGGTCACAGGTGGTGTCACACAGGGCTCAGTCCTTGGCCCCCATTGTTTGTCATGTACTTCCCAGAAGTACAGGCCAACATGGGAGGACTTTGGCTGACAATGTTTGCAGATGACTGCACACTGGGCACCATGGTGGACAGTGCATCACACACGGATATCCTTCAGAAGGGACTCACAGTAACTGATAGCTGGTGCCAGGGCCATGGCCTGAAGTCAAAGTGCACAACATGTGTAGACATACCCTTCAGGAAAAGCAAGGTGACCCCAAGCTACCATATAGGTGGCAATCCTCTAAGCACAGAGGAGGTTATCATGGACCTGGGGACCCAGGTTGACAGTCACCGTTCTTCTGAGACTCACATTGCTAAAGTGGCTAGAAAGACCTTCTACATTGCCCACCTGATCAGGATGGGATTCACATCCAGATCTAGTGGGTCATTGTTCCCCTGTACTCTTCACTTATCAGACCGGTGATCGAGTCGAATGCCCTATTCTGGCTGTATGTCACCCAACATCTGCAGCAATTGCAGACACCCTGAATGTCCCCCACCTAAAGGATCAAGGAACCCCAACAGCTGTCATATGCTGCCAGATTAAAGACACTCCCACTCTATTCATTCACATACCGTCTGCTTAGAGGTGACATGTGCCTGACATGCGAGGCCATGTCCAAACAGGGATTAATGGACATGCTCCACCTCAGAATCGGCAGATCCACCTGAACCACTAGTGCAGGTGACTTACACCTTAGCAGGGATGTATGTTGGACATGTTGGAGGGATGCAGTTATCACCCAGAGACTCCCTATGCTGTGTAATACAATCCCGGTCCATGTGAGGCAGAGCACCTTGCTGGCTGTGTTCAAGAGGTATCTTGACCTGTGGATGGAAGGTCATACGTTTAACCCGGGATCGTCACGGTGTCACTGCTGGAGAGAGGCATGACACAATAATGGGCACAGTACTGTTTCCATATAAGGAGTGGTGTATGCCAATGAACTCTGTGCTAGGCTTATACCTGCCTTAGGGAAAATAGCCTAGTATAAACCTATGTACCTATGAACCTATCTGACCATGTTGCATTATGTTCAGATGTGAACTACTTACAACAGCCTCATCCAACATCAGTAGTGTATTCCACAACATGGGTGTACATTGGCGAACACTACTGATGTGCCCTAGGCCATTTCTAATGCTAGTCGGAGAGTGTGTTTGTCCATCAACACATTGTAAGTGAAGTTTGCCATGACATATGTCTTGTTTAGTATACTGTGCCTCTGTCTACCTGTGACATAACATTGATACCCAGGGTAAACCTCCCATCTCCCATCCACTCATTAGGATTCCTGTTGAGGGGACTCAACGAGTGTCTGTACGGACAACCTGTACTGGTAGTTTACTCATGTGTGGGGTGGCTTCTGTGTTTTGGATAATGCAGTACAGCCTGTCCTATATATGTCAGTGCTGGGGTTCAGGTCCCTCATGTGCATAGCTCCCTGCCATTCAGATTGTACAAGGTGCAGCATGTGCATTGATTCCAGCTTGGACATGGCTTTCTACATCAGGCACAGCTTGCATCTGGGTGGACAGCATGGCAGTGTGTGGAGCTGCACTCTGTTTAATCAGACTACACATTACATGTGTTCCAGCTCTGTCATACTCCTGGTGAGGTACTGTTGTGGACTTTACAGGTGCTGGATGTGTCTGCATGAGGTACACCCCACAGGGGCTGTTGTGGTCATTTCTAATGCTGATGAAAGATAACTGCAGAACCACAATGACCTCCCCTTAGCTAGATGTCAGACAGCATGGACCATGCAATCACAAATAAAAACACGACCCTCTACACAAAGGGAAAGTGTCCTGTCTGGTGGACCCCAGCCATAAACAAACTGTATGACAGATGAAGGTTACTAATGCAAGACAGAGCTACATCTCCAAAAGGGAAGACAGCTGTGATCAGCACTAGTAGAAAGCTACATTATCTCATAAAGACATGCAAGGTCAACTTGGGGACATAAATCACCAAAGACAATGAAGGTAACCACACTGATTTCTTCAGTTATGTCAGACACCTGGTTGTGAACCCTCGGATATGCTCAGAGTTGGTACACAACAACATATATTCCAGTGACCTGACAGATATTGGCAACATTCCGCGGACAGCTTCAGTGCGATTTACCCCTCCCTCACCCCAAAGAAGATAGTTATCACTGCTGTATGTAACCTCACTGTCATCTTGGATGTCCATGTGAGAGCCACACTCAGCAAAGACAAGTACACAGCATCCATGGGACCTGCTGGTATCTCCAGTTGCATGCTATGTGAACTCCAGAAGGGGCTGGACCCGTATATACAACTGCTATTTAACCTTAGTCTTGCTACAGGATATGTACCTGAACACTGGCGTACGGCAACAGTGGTCCCACTCCACAAAGGAGATGCCTCCAGAGACCATGGCAACTACCACCACACAAGCTTAACCAGCCTTGTCTGTAAAGATATGGGAAGAGTCATTATGGAGCTATTACACAGACACATTACTGACCTACGGACCCTTGTTCCCACCTAGTTCAGCTTTGTACAGGGCAGATCCTGCCTTTTGCACCTAGTTGACTACTATGAAACTGTCAGTAGGGCCATCGATGAGGGCTACGCAGTCCACACAGCCTACCTGCACTTGGCTAAGGCCTGTGACACAATACCACACTCGGGCATCATAGCCAAGCTCAACAGCTGACATATAACAGCATATGTCGCAGGATAGGTTGCAAAATGGCTAAGAAACAGAACCCATAAAGTCAACATTGCAGGTGCCTTGTCAGATTCAAAGCCAGTCACAGGTGGTGTCCCACAAGGATGTGTCATGGGACCCCTCTTAATTGGTATTTACTTTTCAGATGTGAAAGCAAGGGGGGTTGTGGCTGACAAAGTTTGCAGATGACTGCAACCTAGGCACCATAGTGAATACATCAGCCGGCACACAAATACTACAGAATGCCGTCACAAAGGCGGATAGCTGGTGCCAGACGCATGGCCTGAAACTGAATGCAACTGATGTGTATTCATCCCCTTTGGGAGGAACAAAGTACCCACAGATCAATACATAGACAGCAACCCACTGAGCACAGACAACAAATCAGACACCTGGGGACACATGTAAATAGTGACATCTCTTTTGACACCCCTGTTGCCAAAGTGGTTAGGAAGACTTTCTATCTTGTCCACCTTATCATGGAGGGTTTTCCATCAAGATCATAGGAGGTCATTGTTCCACTATCCTTATCAGGCCCATGATTGAATACAAAGCCCCATATGGTATGTACCTCGCCCAGCAATTGCAACAGCTGGAGATACCCCAAAAGTACCTACCATGAAGATCAGGGTTCTTCAACACATGTCATATGCTTCCAGAATAGAGGAAATCCAGCTTTGTTCAGTGTCATACCGCATACGTACAGGTGACCTATGCCTGACATACAAGACCATGTCCAATCAGGATTTGGTGGACATGCTCCACTGCAAGCAATCCAAATCCACCAGAGCCATGAGAGCTGAGGATTTGAACCTCAGCACATACATGTATAGGACATGCTGGAGGGACAGAGTCATAACTCAGAGGCATCTCACACTCTAGCAGAGTATCCCAGTCCATGTTTGACAGAGTCCCTCACTGACTCTCTTCAGGAGACATCTGGACAACTGCATATGAGACGGAGGCACAGACTAGACAGAGGCACAGTCATGTTATTCAATTACGTAAGGGGGTCATACTGTGTCACTACTAAGTCAGAGGCACAATCTTCAGAATCTATTCTGTACACTTATTACCAGTATAAGGGGTGGCAATAGCCACATCACTATGGCTAGGCTTATACATGCACTAGGGCAGATAGCATAGTAGTAGACTATGACACTATGAAACACCGGTGTATGTGTAGCTATTGTCAATCAAACAGTATGATGTGGTTTGGGGGGCTTGATATCTCCCTGTATTCCAACATTGTTTTGTCTATTCCTTCTAGCATGTCTAGAGATCAGTTGCTAGTGTCCTCACCTGCTCAGCTGGTGAACCTGGGAATATTGAGGCAATGTTACACTTGCCTCATGTACACTGACAACCCTCTCCTTCTGCCATAAAACACACATACATGTGAGAGATGCAACTATATAGCCAAAGTGGAGGCTGAGCTCTCTCAACATAGGACTAGCAAGACCAGAGAGAAGGTGAAGGTAACCACACACACATCACAAATCCAGTCTCACATGGCACTATCACAACTTAAGATCATACACATAGACACACAGAGACACTCTCGGAGGCTCTGATCAGAATTCTACCAGAATGGCAGTGGCCACCACAGCAGACACTCACACAACTGCCTCCACAGGGCACAGCAAATGCAACACATTGACCACAGAGTTGGTGTGCCAAACAGTCACAGCCCTTAAGGCCAAACACAATGCCAGACACACTTGTCATAGGTGACTCCATAGTCAGACACACTGACGTCCCGCTCACCAGATCGGGTACGGAGGAGGTCACAGTAAGCTGCCTATCGGGCAATGGAATCCACCACATAATGCAAGCACTCAGGTCACTCAACTGCAAGTACAGGTCTGACCCAGTCATTATCCATGCTGGTGTGAACGACCTGAGATGTACCTCCCTGGACTACATGGAAAGAGACATAGAGGATCCCTCTGATTATGTAGGCCAGGCAGGTATGACCCTGACCTTCAGCAGTATCCTACCTTCACCAAGTATGATGCCACATAAACAGAGACAAGATGATCAGCTGTAATATTTTGCTTAGACTATGGTGTCATTCAAAGGGGGTCCAATGTCTGTCTGCCTGGGATGACATGCTGGACAGGCCACGGTGATTTGCAAGGGACGGCTTGCACCTGTCACCCTGGGCTTCCGGATTTCGGATGATGCTCTTGCCACCCCATTGTGCCTTTTTATGCAAGATTCAGATTCTACACCTACCACCCTAGAACACAGTAAAGGAAAGACACTAAGGGTACTGCTGCTCAATGCCAGAGGTCTCAACCTCAAGCTTCACACACTCTATGCCCTTCTCAGTATGTAGCACATTGATGTCTGTGCTGTGCCTGAAACCTGGTTCACAGCTTCTGACAGCACCCCGGCACTATCGGGTGTTACCTCATATCATGCATTCCGGCACCAGCATCCGGACAACACCAAGAAGGATGGTGGGTGTCCATATTCATCAAGGACACCCTCACCTCATTGTTGGTGGCAACACACGATGCATTGGAGACCATCCAGATGCCAGTGACCGTAGGCAAGACTGCTCTGCAGTTTGTAGCATGTTACATGCCACCCTCTCAAACTCAGGTACCTCACACAGCTATCCTGCAAACACTGAAGGGGATAAATGTATCTCCAAACACCATCCTACTGGGTGATTCCAACTATTCACATATAGACTGGGATCACTAATCATGCCACAACACTCTAACACAAAGGTTCCAAGAGTTCATACACTGAAATGCCATGGAGCAACTGGTCCCAATCTCCTCAAGTGGAGGCAACATACTAGAACTCATCATCACGAACATGGGGTCACACTGTTCAACACCAGAAGTATACCCATCATTGGTGAGATCAAATCATGGACTACTCTCAGTGGGAGTCCACATCCCACCCACACCCCAGATGGAAAAACAAACAGTGAAGACCTTCTCAAATGCCGACTTCACATTTCTAAGGACTGGTGTGGTCTCTTTCAAAGCCCCCAAGCCAGCGGACACCATTACCCAAGCCACTGTATCACTTAGAAATGCCTTCTACCAGCACCTCCAGGACTGCATGGATCAGGCAATCCCAAACAAAACAAAGACTCTTTGTACCACAGGCAAGCATCCAGTCTGGTGGACCCTAGCCATAAACAAGCTCTACAACACAAGGGAGGAGCTACTACAAGATAGAGCGTAATCCGTAGGAGGGAAGACACCCCTGCTCATTGTGAGTAAAACACTGGGTTCCCCCATACAATCATCCGAGGCAAGTTTTGAGAGTAAACCCACTAAGGACTCAAGGGACAATCATGAGGCCTTTTTTGCCTATGTTTGAAACCTGGGAGGGAACTCCCAGATATGCTCAGAATTAGTTCGGAATGATGTAGATATCACTGCACCTACAGACATTGCCAACATACTGGCTGACAGGTTCATTGCAGATTTCTCCCCCCCCCAACTGGAGGGGTATCTACACCAGAGGATTGTAGCCCCCCCAAACATCTCCAATGCTGGGGTGGGAACTGCTCTATCCAAGGCAGAAAACACTTTATCCATGGGACCAGATGGTGTCCCCAGTTGTGTGCTCCATGAACTCAATGAGTAATTACACCCGCAGTTAGAGCAGCTGTTTAATCTTAGCCTCACCTCAGGATATGTGCCCAAGGAGTGGCATACGGCAATGGTGGACCCACTTCACAAAGGAGGTGCCTCCACCAACCCCGGAAACTACCATCCCATCAGCTTGACAAGCCTGTTCTGCTAAGCTATAGAGAGGATCATAATGGGAATTATAAATGAAGACATAGGGGACTTGCAGACATTGGATCCAATCCAGTTTGGCTTTGTCAAGGGCAGATCATGCCTTTTAAACTTGGTTGACTTTTTCAAAACAGTCACCCAGGCCATTGACGTGGGCAAGGCAGTCCACACAGCCTACCTTGACCTGGCAAAGGCTTTCAACACAATACCCCACTCAGGTATCATTGAAAACATCACCAGCTTAATTGTGAACCCATACATCACAGCATGGGTTGCAAACTAGCTAAGTGATGGAACACACAGGGTCAAAGTTGTTGGTGCCATGTCACACTCCAGAGCTGTCACAAGTGGTGTCCCACAGGGCTCAGTCCTGGGCCTGCATTTGTTCAGCATCTACTTTTCAGAAGTACGAGCAAACACAGGAGGATTATGGCTGACAAAGTTTGAAGATGACTGCAAACTGGGAAGCATAGTTGGAAACCCATCTGACACAGACATCCTTCAGAAGGGTCTCATAGACACAGATAACTGGTGCCACAGCCATGGCCTTACATTAAACACTAAACAATGCATAGCCATACCCTTCAGGAAGAACAAGGTTACCACTACTTCCCATCTAGGTGGCAATCCTCTAAGCACAGAGGAGGTTATCAGGGACCTGGGCACCCAGGTTGACAGTAACCTTTTGTTTAACACTCACATTGCCAGGGTAGTTTGGAAGGCCTTCTACATTGGCCACCTCATCATGCAGGGATTCACATCTAGATCAAGGGAGGTCATTGTTCCCCTGTACTCATCACTCATCAGACCAATGATTGCATACAATGCCCCATTCAGAATGTATCTGACCCAACACCTGTGGCAATTGGATGGACCTACAAATACCTCAACAGGAGGTGAAAGGGTCTCAAACATATTTCTTATGCTGCCCGACTGAAGGAATTCCAGCTGTATTCAGTCACTTACCGTCTGCTCAGAGGTGACCTGTGCCTGACATACAAGGCTATGTCCAACCCAGAATTATTGAACATGCTTCACCTCAAGACCTCTACATCCATCAGAACTACAAGGGCAGGAGACCTAAACCTCAACACAGATATTAATAGGATGTGCTGGAGGGACAGATTCATCACCCAGAGAGTCCCTATGCTGTGGAACAACATCCTGGTACATGTGAGGCTGAGCACCTCACTGGCTTTGTTCAAGTGAGATCTTGACCAATGGATGGGAGATTGCAGGTATACCCCAGGGATAACCTCAGTATCACTGCTTGACAGAGGCACAGCAAAATAATGGGCATATTATCCATCGACTTGAAGGGGTGGCAGAAGCCACAAAACTCTGGGCTAGGCTTATTAATGCCCTAGGGCAGATAGCCTAGTATGAACCTATGAACCTATGAACATAGGCCTGGGGCAGTTCCTGCTATTAGGACAGTGGTCTGCAGCAAGCTATATAGCAGTAGTCGGTTTTAGCCATTGGTTTTTGACCATGGCTATTCCATGTTGCTTCTTGTTGTGGTACAAACATGGGTGTGTGGTTATCCATGCTATTTATTGCTAGTCACCCTCATTTTGTATCTTGTTCCATGTTTTTGCACATGTACATCACTGTATGACGTGTGACCTGGTAGTGTCAGGGTGCTGATGTGGGCTTTGACCCTGTTTTCTATTACAGCACTGATATCTACATTCTCTATACTGTGTGTGTTTACACTGCACACATCTTGATGTTTATACTTCTGGCATTGGGTAGCATTACATCTAGGTTCCTATCCGTTGTGGTACCCATGAGGTGGGTTTGTGTTTTTGTGGTTTATGATTCTTGAGGGTGGATGTTAGTTGGGGTCCTCAGGTGTGCATATGGTACATGATATTACATTACTTAACACATGGCATTCATGCCTCAGGTGGTGCTGCAGGGCCACCTCTGTCGGATACACATACTACACTCCCTGTACATGTTTGGAAGCAGGTTGTGTCATGTTAGGCATCCCTGTTACTGTATGAGTGAGAAAAGGTTTTGAGCAACAAAGCAAACCACAAAGATAGGAGGAAGTGCCACAATGGTATCCTGGCTGGCGGGTGCCAAAAAGTTCACAAAAACAAGCGGTGAGGTAACCTTGGCAGAAATAGTAGGAAACCACGCTACTCCGAAGTAGTAAAATCCAGTAGTTTAATAAAAACTGTACCACAATCCAAAGACAGAACAGTATCGTAATGATGAGTCAGTCAGAGCGGGTATCAGTCCCAGTGTTCCTACTGACCAAGCGTATGTGCTATGCGTTGCCTCTTTGCCAAGGCCAGGGCATACTGGGCACGCCTCCTTCTGCCTACTGGGACAAGGTCAGGTTGTTCCTCCTCCGAGTCACCCCCTGCCTGTGGTGGCCTTGGCAATGGTGGGGGGATGTTTGGCCCAGCCCTGTGCTGGTCCTGCTGCAGCTGTTTCCGCAGGATCATATTATGTAGCATAGCACATATCATGATCATTTGGGTACATGTAGTTGGTGTGTACTGCAAGGCTCCACCAGATGTGTCCAGACACCGGAACCGTGACTTGAGAAGCCCAAACACACGCTCTATGATATTACGTGTTTGTGCGTGTGCCTCATTATGGCGTTCCTGTTCAGGTGTGTGTGCATTTCTGATGGGTGTCATCAGCCACGGCTCAAGTGCATAACCTGCATCCCCCACTAGGTGTCCATGTGGGAAGTCCCCATTGGCAAATGATTGGTACAGCTGCGTCAGATGCCAGATATGGGAATCGTGGTAGCTCCCAGGGCAGCCAGCACACACATTCATTATTATGCCCTGGGCATCACACACGACCTGGCAGTTGATGGAGGGGTATCCCTTGCGGTTAATGTAGGCTCTACCCCGCTCACCGGCTGGTGCTTTGATGCATATGTGCGTGCAGTCTATTGCACCCAGCACCTCAGGATATCCCGCTATTTGCTGGAAGAGACGCATATTGCTGGCCACAACCTCACGGTCATTAGGGACATATATATGATCACTGACATGTGCTGACATGGCATCCAGGAACTGGTGCAGTACTCTGGAGGCTGATGCCTGTGATATCCCCATCATATCACCAGTTGGTCTCTGGAAGGTACCTGTTGCTAGTATTCTTAGGCCAACACATACCTTGGTTTCTACTGGGATGGGTTCCCCTCTGTTGGTTCTGTGTGTGAGATGTGGCCTGCACAGTTCAACAATCTGCTGCAGAAGGTCTCTGTCCACTCTGTAGCGCTCTACTATCTCCAGCTCATGTAACCCATGGTAGGTGACCCTGGGCCTGTATACTCTTCTCCTTCTCCTCACTCTGGGTTGTCTGTCAGCATCTGCATTGTCACCACCCTCAGCAATTCGCCTATGCCTGATTATAATAGCTATGGCAGCCCCTAGCATTTCTGCTCTGAGTTCAGCTTTTTTCAGTTTCCAATTCTGATAGCTTAGTTTCTGGCAGTATCTGTTGTGAGAAACAGCCTGCACTGCTCTTTGCAGTGTTTTAAGTGCTGGGTTGGGCTTCTAGTCTGCCTGTGTAATTGCCTGCTTCTAATTGTTTCCACCAATTAACTCCAGTAGTATCTTCTGGCAGTTTCCCTGGATTTTAGTTGTTTCCTGTTTCCTTTCTGTTTCCTGAGGGGGAGCAATGTGCACACCAGCTTAAACACGCTCACAGTCACTTAAACACGCGCACACATCCCTACACAGTGTTACACGCGCGCACACATCCTTACACGGTGTGAACTAGGCTGATTCATGCTAAAACGCGTGCACACTGCCTTACACACGTGCACGCCCACGCAAACCGTTGTAAACGGTTTGCAACACGCTCCCACATGTTGAACCTGCCTTACACGCGCGCACACGCACGCATGCACGTATTTCAAGAAACTTTGAGTGTAGGGATAGCGTATACCCTCAATTTCTTGACTTTCCTAGTGTTCTGTTGGGACACACCTCCCTCCCTGATGTCTGTCTGTCATCTGTTACCTTACATTGCCCTCCAATCTGGTACATTTATTGCTATCATTCCCCCCCATGATGTCACCTACCTCTTACTCTGTTCCTCCCCCTTCTCTAATTCTTACACTACTCAGACAGTGCTCATTACCTATGTGACAGTGTGATTCAGTATTGTAACCCTCATTTACATAGGATTGCCTAGTAATGACTAGTTACATGTCTTACACGGAGCTTCCCCCCCTTGACAACCACTAAACGGAGGCCATATTGTTTTTGGTCTGCAAGTCCCTCCATTGACATTCAATGTAATACATAAATCCCACAATTGTGGGCTTATAAGCTTCGGTTTTCAGTTTTAGGTAGCGCACCCGCTTTGCTGGTGTGCTGCAGTTAAACAAAAATCCCGTGAAAAAAAAAAAGTTATATAACATATTTTTGCAGCACGTTTACATGCCAATGGCCACATATTTGGCCATTGGCATGCTTAATGCAACATATGCACCCTTTATTTGGAGCTGACATAGCTCCGTTTTTAATTTTGCAGAAATGTACTCAGTTGTCAGCTGAGTACATTTCTGCAGCTAACACGTCTGTTACACGGACTGGTTTCTGCTTCGTGGATCGCTCAGATACCTCATTTGCATATCTTTGAGCTGCAAATGAGGTATTGAGCATTTCCACGCCCAGTCCGTGTAAGAGACGTGTTAGCTGTCTCTTACACGGAGATTTGGGCTGTTCCTGAATCAGGAGGCTTACACGGAGGCTTACAATCTGGCCCATAAACAATTCTTACACTGATATCTTGAATCTATCTTACACACTTAGAGATATAACCTTTTGATTGAACTTAACAGCACCACCACTGCCCTAATGTCCTTCATGGACACTGTGTCCAAATCCATTGACTCTGGTAATATCACGTCTGTCTTACTACTAGATTTATCAAAGACATTTGACACAGTGTCCTACAGCAAACTTCTTCATCAGCTATCCATTTTTAGCCTGCACCCCACCATCCTTCCAATGGTTTGCAAGCTACCTATCCAACTGCCAGCAATTCATTAAATGGCAAAATAGATTATCCCGATATTAAACCAACACAACTGGGGTACCACAAGGGTCCATACTTGGACCCTTATTCTTCAATGTTTTCACTAACTACCTTCACACTTCATCACCCCTTAGCTCCATTATTCAATATGCAGATGACACTACCATAATTTCCTCCTCTAATAACATACATCTCCAGCAACTCACCCAAACCACTTTCACCTCAATAGAGACAAGGCTGAGAAAAGCCAGCTACTCCTAAATCCTAAAAAAAAAACAAAGCTCTTGCTTTTCTCGGCAAAAGCAATCTCAACTGACTTTAAGATATTCTCTCAGGATAACACAGAAATTGGAACAGTACCCACAGCTATGCTACTAAGCATTACCATAGACAACAAACTAACTTTCGAACACCACTTCTGCAATAGCATTAGAAAAAAACACATCAAGCTAGGGACACTCTATAGACAAAAAACTTTCTTGGATAACTCCACCAGAAAAACCCTTGCTAACAAATATTTGCTTCCCTCTCTCTTATATACAGCCCCCTTATATACCAATTTACAATCTTCTCTTAAAAACAAGCTCTAACCCTGCTAACATAAAATTGAAAAATTTGCCACAGGCTATTCCTACCATTCATAGTTTCATAGTTTCATAGTATAGCACTAGGCTCTCTGCCCTGGGGCATTTGTAAGCCTAGCCATAGTGATGTGGCTTTTGCCACCCCATGAAATGGTACAAAAAATGTACAGAATAAATTTAGAATACTGTGCCTCTGTCTAGTAGTGACACAATGAAGGTCCCCTTATATAATAGAATTAGTTTACTGTGCCCCTGTCTAGCAGTGACACAGATGTGACCCCTGGGGTAAACTTACGATCTCCCATCCACTCGTCAAGATTTCTCTTGAAGAGAGTCAGTGAGGGGCTCTGCCTAACACGAACTGGGATCTTGTTCCAAAGCATGGGAAGCCTCTGGGTTATGAATCTATCCCTCCAGCATATCCTATTCATACTTGTGCCGAGGTTTAAGTCTTTAGCTCTCGTGGTCCTGATGGATTTGGATTTTTTGAGGTGGAGCATGTCCATCAGATCCTGATTGAACATGGCCTTGTACGTCAGGCAGAGATCACCTCTGAGCAGGCGGTATGCTACTGAATAGAGCTGAAGTTTCTTTAGTCTGGCAGAATAAGACATATGTTGGAGACCCTTGATCCTCTTGGTGAGGTACTTTTGTGGTCTCTCCAGCTGTTGCAAATGCCAGGTGAGGTACATACCAAATGGGGCATTGTACTCAATCATGGGTCTGATGAGGGAGGAGTATAGGGGTACAATGACATCCTTGGATCTGGATGTGAATCCCTTCATGATGAGGTGTGCAAGGTAGAATGTTTTTCTAACCACTTTGGCAATGTGGGTGTCAAATGAGAGGTCGCTGTCGACTTGGGTCCCTAGGTCTCTGATTACTTTTTCCATACTCAGTGGGTTGCTGTCTATGTGATAATTTGTGGGTACTTTGTTTTTCCCAAAGGGGATGACTATACATTTTTTGGCATTTAGTTTAAGGCCGTGACTCCTGCACCAGTTGTCCGTTTCTGTGACGCCTTTTTGTAGGATGTATGTGTCCACTGGTGTATCGACTATGGCGCCTAGTTTGCAGTCATCTGCAAACTTTGTCAGCCACAGCCCTCCCATGTTTGCTTTAACATCTGAGAAATAAATGCCGAACAAGAGGGCTCCCAGGACAGATCCCTGTGGGACACCACTTGTGACTGGCTTTGAGTCTGACATTGCTCCAGTGATTTTAACTTTATGGATTCTGTCCTTTAGCCAGTTTGCAACCCATCTAGTGACATAAGGGTTTACGTTTAAGCTGTTGAGCTTATCTATGATGCCTGAGTGGGGTATTGTGTCGAAGGCCTTAGCCAAGTCCAGGTAGGCTGTATGGACTGCTTTGCCCTCATCAATGGCTCTAGTGACTGTTTCGAAAAAGTCAACTAGGTTCAAAAGGCAGGATCTGCCCTTTACAAAGCCGAACAGGGTGGGGTCAAGTGTCTGTAGGTCCCCTATGTCTCTGTTTATGAGTTCCATAATGATTCTTTCCATAGCTTTGCAGACCAGGCTGGTTAAGTTTATGGGGCGGTAGTTTCCGGGGTCTGTAGAGGTACCCCCTTTGTGGAGTGGGACCACTGTTGCTGTACGCCAGTGTTCAGGTACATATCCCGAAGTAAGGCTAAGGTTAAATAGCATTTTTATGTGTGGGTTTAGCTCCTCTTGGAGTTCATGTAACACGCAACCCGGGATACCGTCAGGTCCCACTGATGCTGTGTTTTTAACTTTGTTTAGGGCGGTTCTCACTTGGACATCTGAGATGACAGGGAGATTACATTCAGCTGGGATAAGTATTTCTTCTTTTGGGGGTGAGGGAGGGGAGAAATTTGCACTGAACCTGTCAGTCAGAATGTTGGCAATATCTGTGGGTTCAGTGTATTTTTTGTTGTTGTGAACCAACTCTGAGCATATCTGAGGGTTTCCGCCCAGGTTTCTAACATAGCTGAAGAAGGCTTTGTGGTTATCTTTAGTGTCCTTAGCGATTTTTCTCTCAAAGTTGGCCTTGGATGTTTTATGAGAGAACGTAGTTTTCTGCTAATGTTGATCAGAGATGTCTTCCCTTCATGGGATTTTGCTCTGACGTGCAGTAGCTTCCTTCTTTTGTTATACAATTTGTTAATGGCTGAGGTCCGCCAGACAGGACGCTTGCCTTTGGTGGAGAGGGACTTGGATTTATTTGGGATTGCATGATCCATGCATTCTTGGAGATGTCCATAGAAAGCATTTGTGAAGGATTCGGCATTGTGGGATGTGGTATCCACTGGCACAGTGGGCTTAAAGGATACCATCTCAGTCTTAAGAAGAGTGAAGTCTGCTTTTGAGAAGTTTTTCACTGTGGTCTTTTGTGCTGGGGGTGGAGGTCCCGTCACTCCCTAGCTCTGATAGAACTAAACTGGCTTGAACTCACACACCACCTAAACCTAGTTCAGCTGTCTTCTGCACATAAAATGATATATACATCTGACAGTTGCCCAGCTCTCAAATCTGTCCTAAAACCCTACATCTCAATTAGAGCCCTCTGCTCTGAAAGCAAACAACTCCTAACCTTCTACATTCCAGACAAAAGAGCTGGACAGTGCCCGTACTCTCATGCTACCACCAAGCTCTGGAACTCTCTGCCAACAGACATTACTACCACTGAGTGCTTTAACAACTTCAAACACAACCTAAAAAACATTTTCTTCATAATCATACCTGCCCCTGCTCTTTCCCTAACAGGTGAACTGCATTCACTCTGTAGGGCCTTTCTTTTCAACATCTCGAGATTCCTAGACCATGAATTTAATCCACTTACTACTACCATATCAAACTAAGAAACTTGATGTTTTTCTACACCCTTAACTATTCCCATCCTATGCCCCAAATTCTTCTAAGCATATGCTATTCTGACCCTAACTCTTTACCGTAATCCTTCCTGATGATTAAAAAAAAAGGTTACCACATTACTTTTATTTAGTATTGCCTATCTAGTACATTTTATTATTGCATCTACCTCTCTGTACTTATTTAGTATTCATTGCTTATGTAATGAAAGCTTTAATACTTGTATTGTCTTGTTGATGTATAATGTCTTAACTTTCATGAAACATTTGGAGCTTTTCTCTCCATGCCCCCACTGAAAATGGGTTCCTGACCCAATCGGACTTTCCTGATAAACAAATGGTAAATAAATAAATAAAAGTGACTTTTCTTTGAACATATAATCATTGACACATAAAGAGCAAACACTCTAAAGCGCAAATGGCCACGTCCGTGATTTTTTTCCTTGGGAAAAATTTCAGTTGGCCGTTAACGAGAATTGCTCTTTTCCCCAATGTATAGCAATCTTGGAGTTGGTATATTTAGTTAGGGGGGTGGGGGGAGCATTTGATTAGAGTTTTGAAGTTTGTGTTTTTTGTGTACGGCCCCTTGAATTCTTCCATAGGAATATATTTGCAAAAGTGGCCATTCACACTTTAGAGTGTTTGCTCTTTATGTGTCGATGATTATATGTTCAATGAAAAGGCTCTTCGAGTATATAATAAAGACCCAATTTCTTTCATGGTCACTGTTAGAACTTTCTGAAAAAAAAATATTCTCCTTGTATCCCTTAGATCTGTACCACAGTTGTTCTAGTCTAAGTCTTTCACTAGTATCAGCTGCATATTAGACATCAGATTACTTGCTTTCTCTTCACTCCATCATATTGCCTAGGAGGTGTGAGCACTCAGCATGGCTGAATGAATGATGCCCACTAACTCATAAATTTGTAGCCTACTTTGGTCACCTTCTGCCCCTATTTTTCAGTCAATCCCTCCAGCTTTGTGCCATCTACTCTTTACACTAACTTCATACCATCTTCTCCTGCCATCCATTTCCTTCATCTCAAGCCCTCCACTTCAGCAGATCCCTATATCTCCTCTCTCTCTCTCTCTCTCTCTCTCTCTCTCTCCACACAAAGAAATATATAACTGTGTCATCAAGCTTACATTAACTCTGTTGTCATTTCTCGCCTTGTTACTCTCTATTCCAGGGCATACCTCTCAAATGTCCTGATTTTCACAGAGTCTCCAGACTTTTGCCTCATATTTTTGCTCTGTTCCTTGCAACATTTGTGATTTTTCTTGTGAATCATTAAGGGGACTGATGTCACTAAATAATGACAGATGTTTAAGTTTCAGACTTCATATTCTTCATAAAATGCATCTAAAGCATAACTTGTTATTCTACCAACTTTCTAAGTTTATAAGAGCAATAATTAAAAATTGATTTTGGGCCTTTGCCCTCCCATTAAATCTGCTTTTGTACAGGTTTCCTGTACTAAAAGACTGAAAGGTATTCACCAAGGTAGTAACAGTAAGTCTGCAGCCTTCCTTACTAAAAATCCTGCATCTATCTGTGCTTGAAAGACCTTACGACAGTAAGGTAAAAAAGCATGGCATTGCTTTGCTGTCCCCATTTCTTCAAAGCAGTATTCTTTCCAGCCCTCTAACCATTACCAAGACATCTTTAACTGTCACCTTTTATTCATCCACACACCCTATACATCAGTTCTCAACATTTCTTCCACTCTCGTGCAATGACATCTCAGACCTTCTTCTTAAAGAGATACCACAGAGATCTGTACTGTCTCTTATGGAAAAATGAATCCAGTCACCTGTGGTGGGAAAAGATCTGACAGCTTTCAACACTAAAGGCATATGAGCTATCTGCTGTAACAGTGATACTGCACCCTTTTTTTCTCATCTTAAATTTTAGGTTAATTGCAATTGTTCATATTGTTTTGCATTGCAAAACAGATCAAGCCAGTGCAAACCAAATGAGTTTAGGTAGTAACTTTAAAGGATCTTGTTTACTGTTTTTTAGAACTTCAACTTAGGGATAATTTTACTACAGTGTGGCTCATAGGTTCATACTAAGCTAACTGCCCTTGCAAGCCTAGCCAATTATCCCTTGTGAAACTCAAACTCTGCACCTTGTGCTTGTAAGGCAAACACCTTAACCATTTGGCCACTTTCCCAGTCTTTGCATACCCTCTTCTTTACAGCCAAATGATCCAAAGGCTTGATCAGTGGCATTTTTTTTACAAATTCTTCTTGTGAATTAGTTTTGTTCATAATATACAGTATACAAATATTATTTAGAATCCCCCTAGACCATAATATCTTCCAGGAAGGGTTAACCCAGACAAATGACTGGTACCACAGCCATGGTTTAAAACTCAGTGCCAAGAAATGCATAATAGTGCCCTTTGAGAAGATAGCTTTCCCAGAAAGTAACTCATTGATAACCTACCACTAATAGACCCAGTAGTCATGGATATGGGGATATATGTAGACAGAAACCTGCCTTTTGACCAACATGTGTCTAAGGCAGCAAGGAAATCATTTTATGTAGCTCAACTTATATGCAAGAGCATGATGTCTAGGTCCAGGGAAGTCATTGTTCAACTGCATTTGCCCTTATGAGACTCATATTTAAGTACAATGCCCTCTGTAAGATTAGGTTTCATTTAAAAACATAGAAATGCATCCATATTAAAGCAGACTTAAAGAAATGTTTCAGTAACCCTCAGCCAAGAATACTGATAGGAATAAAATGTGCTAACAGAATGTGCAGTACATTAAATACAAACAGGCTTGGCAACCAAGGTTAAAGAAGGATGTAGAAATGTACAGGGTTTTGGTATTATTAGGAGATACTTCAGACACAGTGAGTCATTTAGTTAGTTCAGACTGATACACAGAAAGTCATTGCAGTGCAGTCCACAGAAGTTTGGTACAGCCACTTGAGAGTGAGTGCAGAAGTCAGGTCAAATACCCAGCGTTCAGGAATATTAATTATATTACTCAGTAGAAAATAAATAATTCTGATTATAATGAGTGCAGAAGTTACTGACATTATAATTTAATACATTTCAGTTTGTTGGAAACAGTAAGATTTGACATTCTGAGTACAGAATTTACAGACTTTACAATGAGTTCAGAAGCTAAAGGTTATTTCAGTTTATCAGCATTGTTACTGGAGACAGTAAGATTTGATTCTAATATTCTTGTCATCTAACTGAACTACAATGTATCTACAATGTTTACATACTTTTATTCTGAAAGGTACAATAATATTTGGCACATAAAGGAGAGACTGGGTACTTTTCTTAACAGTTCTGAGTAACTAAAAGACAAAGGCATTCATTCCAGCTTCATTCCAGTTTCGTTCAGTTATATGCAGCTCATTTCAATATTCTACAGTACTATCAATTCTTTCAATGGTGAGCCACCATTGATGGGCGAATAATATTTGCATTTAAAATATGTCCCAAAACTTTGCAAATATAGCAACAAACAGACTACAGGTATTTTACAGAGCAGCAGAGTTCCTACTTCAGAAAATCTATAGTAAAGACTCAAATAACTTTAGACTCCCCAAGATAATACTGTAAAAGACATTATCCAATGAACAGCAACGTATCAAAAACTGTCACCATCTCCAAAGCAGATGATAGACTTTGAGTGTGATGACACAGGGCCAAGGGAATCCTTACAACAGGGAGTTTGAGAAAGCTGCAAGACACCTGGCCACCTTCACAACACATCTTCAACTTTCCTTATGTGAGCATTCAATTTTTATTAAATGCATTTTCTAGCTAAATTGGACAGTAAATCTCAGAAAAGTATAAATACATCAATAAATGAAAATGATCTAAATATGTCAAACAATACTTGTACAGTAAAGATACCAGTAAATATTTGGCTTAAAGTTAAAAACTGGCTAAAGCAGCCTACAAAACTGTGTTCCAGAAATGTTTGTTTACATCTCAACATTATCAGTTCAGGAATGCTACATCTTTCTAGATGCAAAAGGGTTAAAGCACACAAGCACACTGAAATGAGTGAGGTAACAGACACACTTTCTCATGATTCACAGTATGATTCAACTTCTAATGTCTGTAAGGTTTCAGACTTAAACATCATGCAAATTGTAACAAATTCTAGTTTACAGTCTTTAGAATTCAGCGTAAATACTACAGCACACATAATTCAGAATGCAGAGTTAAGAGGCAGTATTGCAGATACAGACATAAACACAATCATTGTATGTAACATGCAGATTTCCAAATAAAACACAAAGCAAAAATTTGCAATACCTCTAATTTCACATTATCCCCCAGATTCTGCAAGCCTTGCATGGCATGCAGGATTAGTGCAGGAGCTCTAGCAGGCAATATGTCTGCTGTGTGATCCAGGAATAGCCCGTGGGGGCATGTACGAGGGCTCCTGCACTAGTCCTGCACGGACTCAGCCCCTGTATGCAAATTACTCCATTTGCAGGAGAAATCCATGCAAATGAGGTGAATTTGCGATCCAGGAAGCTGGAAACTGGCCGTGCATGACTAGTTTAATCTGCAGAAATGTACTCAGTTAGTAACCGAGTACATTTCTGCAAATTCCAAAACGGAGCCGTGACAGCTACATATAAAGGATGCATATCATTCAGGAAGCAAGCCAAGTATAAGGCCATTGGCATTGAAAACAGTTTAAAAAATAAAAAAAATCACCTTTTATTTTTTTTAGCCGATCTCGGCTGTTTAAGCATAGGGCAGCGGCGGGCAAACGGGATCGGGAGGAAAATAAGAAAATAAACCTAAACTAAGCATTCTAACTAAAATCACTATTCTGCCATTATAGTTAATGGCAGGCAGAAGACAACATGGTCAGTGAGTAGTGGTTGCTAAGGGGGGAGGCTCAGTGTGAGACATGTAACTATACATTAGCACGCAATCCTATGCAAATGAGGGGAATGATAGTGAATCCCAGATTTCCCCAGCATGCTAGTCAGCCCCCGACAGTGTAAGAGCAGGAATAGCTTGGTGCAAGCCTAGGAGTTAGCTTATATCATGGGGGGGGGTCAAACATACTGCAAGCAGATTGGAGCCCTGTGGCTCAAGTTTGCTCCTAGCTTAGCACAGCTAGGCAAGGAGGTGTGTCTGAGTCTGCCTAGCATTTTTTACATTGCCTAAGTGGGTGTGCACGCCACGCACTGGGTTTTAAAGAAAAAAAAAAGTTTAACAAGAAATAGCAGCTCTGTACACATTTGAGCACTGTGTTTGCGCGGCGCGCCCCCGGGCTTAAACAGAACAGCAATGGGAAGGGAAAACAGTAGTAGGAAGTTAATCAAGGAGAACTAGCATAGCTGCAGGTGAAATGTATCAGAATCAGCCAATTACACAGGCATACGACCAGCCCAGCCGAGAACACTACTATAAACTATGCAAACATCTTCCATTCTGGTTTTCCCATACTCTACACCACCAGTGTATACAAGCGGGGAAGTTTTAACAGACAAAATAACAAAATGATAAGGGTTGCAATAGCTATCATACAACAACTTGTGGAAGAGGCTGAGGGTGGTGAGGATGTGAATGCTGTTGACCAACCCACAGTGAGGAGACGGAGAAGAGTGTATAGACCCAGGGTAACCTCCCAGGGGCTACATGAGCTGGAGATAGTGGAGCACTATAGGGTGGACAGGGACCTCCTACAGCAAATTGTTGAGCTGTGCCGGCCACGCCTGACACACAGAACTAACAGAGGGGAACCCATCCCAATGGATACCAAAGAATGTGTAGGCCGAAGAATACTAGCTACAGGTACCTTACAAAAGCCAACTGGGGATATGATGGGGATCTCACAGGCATCAGCATTCAGGGTACTCCACCAGTTCCTGGATGTTATGTCAGCACATGCCGGTGAGCACGTATATTTCCCCAACATCCGAATAGTGTTGCCCAGCAATATGCAACTGTTCCACCAAATAGCAGAATACCCTGAGGTAGTGGGTGCTATAGACTGCATGCACATATGCATCAAAGCACCACGCGGTGAGCAGGGTAGGGTCTACATCAACTGCAAGGGCTTCACCTCCATCAACTGCCAGATTGTGTGTGATGCCCAGGGCATAATAATGAATGTGTGTGCTGGCTGCCCTGGAAGCTATCATGATTACCATATCTGGCATCTGCTGCAGCTGTACCAGAGATTTGCCAATGGGGGCATCCCTAATGGTCACCTAGTGGGGGATGCTGGATACGCACTGGAGCCTTAGCTAATGACACCCATCAGAAATACACACACACCCGAACAAGAACTCCATAATGAAGCACACGCACAGACCAGAATTATGATAGAGCATGTGTTTGGGATGCTCAAGTCTCAGTTTCGGTGCCTGGACACATCCAGTGGAGCCTTGCAGTACTCACCCGCTACATGCAACCAAATTGTCATTGTATGTGCCATGTTGCACAATATGATCTTGCAGAAACAGCTTCAGCAGGAACAGCATGGAGCAGGGCCACACAGCCCCCCACCATTGCCAAGGCCTGCACAGGCACAGAGTGACTTGGAGGAGGAACAACCTGAGCCTGCCCCAGTAGGCAGAATGAGGCATGCCCAGTATGCCCTGGCCTTGGCAAAGAGGCAACACACAGCACATACACTGACACAGGAGGGACCCAGGGAATAACACCTCTCTCTGACTCTCACATGCAGTAAAAAGGATGCCAAACATGACACTAACTGTGCTCAGCCATGTGTAGGGAGTGTACTATGTGCATCCGACATAGGCAGCCCTGCAGCACCACCCTCAATACTGGGACACCCACAAGGTAAGTTACAAACAAATGCCAGTCACGGGGGTTCACATACCCAACAACAGTCACAGCCAGCAGGACAGGTGTAGACAAACACAAACAAAGTCTGTGCTATGGCCTCTGAATAATGCCTATGGGTAACCCCCACCCCCCCAGACCTACACAGACAGACTACAGCAGGTCAGGCAGTGGGATGTTAGTTCTGAAGGGTAGGAAGTCAGAAACTAATATGTAGGTCAATCAAAGCTAAGACCTGTAGTACACTGATATACATCTAGTCAGGAGGATAGGTTAGAATACAGAATGAAATGGATTACCTGACATACCAGTACAGTCATAGCAAATGTGTACAAGTGTCAGGTGTGCCCTCCCCATCCTACATAGAAATGTAATAACAGTCAGGTGTGTCCCACCAATCCTGTGTAGAAATGTAGTAAAAGTCAGGTGTGCCCCCCCCAATCCTGTGTAGAAATGTAGAAACAGTCAGTTGTGCCCCCCAATCCTGTGAAGAAATGTAGAAATAGCCAGGTGTGCCCCCCCAATCCTGTGTAGAAACATAGAAACAGTCAGGTGCCCCCCCCAATCCCATGTAGAAATGTAGAAACAGTTAGGTGTGCCCCCTCAATCCTGTGTAGAAATATAGAAATAGTCAGGTGTGCCCCCCCCCAAATCCTGTGTAGGAATGTAGAAATGGTCAGGTGTGCTCCCCCCTCCCTACGTATTTATGTAGTAACGGTCTGGTGTGCCCCCCCCCAATACAATGTACACACGTCCTAACAGTCAGGCGTGCCTCCCCACAACCATATGTAGAAATGTAGGAACATGTGTGTGTAGGCATAATACCAGTGGAGCACAGATGCACAGAGGTGGTCAAGGTAGCAGGATAGGTTGTAGCATCTGCACAATATGCAGATATGTGTGTCTTAGGTTGGTGTGTTTCATATTGTGTAAGAGTAGTCGGTATGTATCCATGTTGAGGTAAGACCTGGTGGCCATTGTCCACTACCGCTGATGACAGGGACAAGTCCTCACAACTACAGTGCCAAACACAATACCCACCAGTATAACACAAGCTAGCAGTAAGCCATTGCAAATGTATTATGGTAATATGTGTCACCATTTGAAAGACTGACATGGCATAGCTGTTGGGCTAGATATACAAGCAGTACACAAGGGAAAGTACTCCAGACATACAGTATATATTGTGTCACTGTGAAATGGACACACCCTTGGAATAGTATATACAGGTATACATCACATTATCTAGTCCTGTAGTTGGGGATACCGGTGTTTTCTGCCCAAACACTCGCAGATCACAAAGGAGGTAGTACTGATTTATTGGGAAACAGCTGATGTACCCGCACATGCAAGCATAACTGGAATGCCCAATGCATATCTGTGTGTCAGATGCAAGAAGTGTCCATAGGACACATGCACCCAGCTCATGCAAACACCACCTGCAGGTACCTCTCTGGTTGTACCCCTGCTGTGTGGAATGGGTACAATATGACCCCACCTGTATATGGCAATAGCAAAAGAATACAGCATGCAGTGTAGGTGTCCCATGCAGGAGTGTCACCAGCTGTAGGTAGCACCCTGCCAGCATCCACACCACCTGATCAAGACTGATAGAAGGTATTGGCATGAACATAAGGCACACCTACCCTGTCACCCCAGGGGAATATACTGTATGGCGGTCTGAGACTGTAAGACTGACAGAATGCAATGGCCTGCCACATCTGGCCCGCATCAACAGCTAATGGCCCACAGGCCTCTGCCAAGGACCTGTGTCTTACATGTACTGCCAATGCATGTTATGTCATGGACACCCAATTAACAACACAACACACTCCACATACACCATATGCAAGGCCATATGGACAGACTACAGTAACATGTCCACCATGCCCCGCTGCATGAACTGTGGACCAACACCAACGCACAGCTGTGATGTGGTGATAGCCATAGGGAAAGTATCAGAGAATGTATGCATAATGTAAGGAATAGGAGAGAATAACGGGGGGGTAGGAGCATGGGCAGCATGGACTGGGCAAGGTCCAAAATACAGCTGTGTGCACACACTATCCCTGGCTGTAAACACATAAATGGGCGGCTACATACCTGCCCATAAACCATAATATGGATAATGTCCTGACTCATGGCCCCTGCCTCTGGGTAACCTGTGCAAATCTGTACAGCTGGGAGGTATTGCCATAGCAATATAAACGAAAATGAACCTATGAATATAAGGCCATACTGTCATGTTGATGGATGTACAAGCATTGGATCCCCTGCCAGCAATATACCAAAGTGCTATGAACCAGATACACAGACCCAGCAGCAAGTGTCTGCAGCACCCCCTACAGGATGGCATAACCTACCATGAATATGTAGGTGTCTGCCCACAATAACACACACAGCTGCAGTCACCCTTGTCCTCCAAGACATCACTGTGAGCAGGAATGTCCACCTGACAGTACATGAGGATAGAAAACATCACAGTGTCTAACAGTACACGTCTGAATATGTCTGCTAACAGCAGTACCATGTAGCTGAAGCAGCACAGACACAATCACTTACATTATACACTATCCACTGCACACTTTGCCCCATATTGCCAAATGATCGACGGATACCCTCCAGAAACAGTTTGCTACCTGTAGGTGTACAACACAAAGGTCTGCACTGGAGTACAAACTACCTGGAATCGATCCACACATGCAGTAGAGAAGGGCATACTGGGCATGCTCACACACTTAGAGAAATGAAAGCAATGTCAGACAGCAACATACTGAAAGGTCATACTGGGCATGCTCACACACACTTAAACACATGAAGCCCATGTCTGCAAACAACAGTAGACCACACATATCTGGCAGTTGCAGATGTTAGTGAAGACACTCCTCAGTATGCATCAGTCATGCTTTGCACACACAGCAGATAGGAATACAGACATCTATCAAAGGACAACACACTATAATAAACCAAAGGTAAACATACATAGATGTGTGATAGAGAGAGACTGTGACAAGGAGCCATCCAGGCCTGTCCCACCCAGCACACAGCCAATTGGCTACAACCACATGAGGTTCAGATGTCACTCATTGTAGATACCAGACACTGGTATCTGTTAGCATTACAGACTATGTGGTGCACGTGTTAGCTGTGCAACATGACTATACAATGAAGTAATCATCTAACAGCTGTATACACATACCTGTGGAATATGACCCTGCATGTGCCCGCATGTGGTGTGTCAACATCTAGATGAATGGGTTATGGCCCATGCACACAAACACTGCCCCCCCCCCCATAGCCCTACTATGACAAGCCTGCTGAGGTCATCCACTGTGAAATACACCTTTGGGAAAGTTGTAGCCCAGTAATCTATGTGGCGCATCCTATAACTGCATACTGCTGTAGTGTGATAAAATAGTTAGGTAGGAGTTCTAGTCTCAGAATTGGCAATTGTATGTGTGTCCTGTCTGTGTAGAGAGCAATGCTTTTTAGGCTAGTTACACTCCCTACAATTTAAATGTCCTAGTATGGCAAGGCTGCTGATGTCATCCACCTTGAAATACACCTCTGGGAAAGTTGTAGCCCAGTAATCTTTGTGGCACATCTTATAACTGCATAGTGCTGTCATGTGATCCCAGACATGTCAAGTGTGTGTGTGTGTGTGTGTGTGTGTGTGTGTGTGTGTGTGTGTGTGTGTGTGTGTGTGTCTGTATAGAGAGCAATACATTTTAGGCTAGCCACACTCACTACACTTCAAATGCCCTACTTTGGCAATCCTGCTGATGTCATTCACTGTGAAGTACACCTTTGGGGAAGGTGTAATACAGTTATCCCCCTAGACTGTCCTATAACTGCTTCATGCTGTAGTGTGATATAGAACTCTGACAGGGATTCTATCCCCACACATGGCAGTAGTGGATGTTTTGTGTGTGTTTCGATGTCTGTGTAGGGAGCAATGCATTTTTGGCTAGTCACACTCACTACACTTCAAATGCTCTACTTTGGCAATCCTGCTGATGTCATTAACTGTGCAATACACCTTTGGGGAAGGAGTACTCCAGTAATCTCCATGCTGTGTCCTATAACTGCGTAGTGCTGTATTGTTATAAACTAGTTAGGTAGGAGTTCTAATCCCAGACAAGACAGGTGTGTGTGTTTGTGTGTGCGTGCGTGTGTGTGTGTGTGTGTGTGTGTGTGTGTGTGTGTGTGTGTGTGTGTGTGCGTGTGTATGTGTCTGTGTTTGTAATTCGTATCCTGTGTGGAGGTGGTTCTGAGTGTGTAACAACTGGACTCAATGGAGACTGGGTTTTGTATATTTCTTACATGGTGGCCCTATTATATATCACAATGTCCACCATACAGAGATAACAGATGTGAAATAGCTGAGAGGCTCGGGTGTATATCCATACCCCTACATGTGACATCAAGGCTAGGCGAACAAAGTGAGTGACCCTAGTATTACCCAGATAACATTCTCAACCCATGTCTCATACACACACACACATACACACACACACACACACACACACACACACACACACACACACACACACACACACACACAAACACACACACTTTCCTAGGCAACAGCCGCTATGTTGGTAGTACCCTGCATATTGCCCACTGATAGTAACCATGGTGTGATTGCAGTGGGTTACAGTGGGCATGGCACCCCGACCATCACTCCAATAGGCACATACATGCCAACAGTGCACCTTCCCCATGTTCCCCACTAGACACCAGTGACACCTGTGGTGCCTTCAAATTTGACCCACAAAGGTCATACCATGCCTGAAAACATGCCCTCTATGGACAGATGCCACTGACACCAGGGAATACCAGCATCATGCTATCAAAGTATGTGCTGGGACAACCTGCCATCAATTAACAGTTCCCACCACATGAGGCAAGGACTGGCACATCTGCTGATAATCTATGTACACAACATGGGCCAGATACCCCAGGTACAGTTCCACATGTCACCGTACATGCATGTGTGAAGTGTGCACATCCCAGACACCATCCATGTAATGGAAAAAGGAACACATACATGGTGAGCAATGCATAGCATTGGCCACACGCAATAGTCACCCAGGTGACTGGATGGTGAAAACAATACCCACCTGTGTGGTCAAATCCAGACACTACATCCCTGAGCCACAAAGCAGACCAATGTCATGTGGCCTGATGCCAAGGTATACCCATCACCTAGCCTTTTATAGCTGTCTGGCACAGTCGACCAATACATGCCCGTGAAGCAATGCACCCATGTATGTCAGTACTGGCACCCTGTGTCTGTGCGTGCTTATGACCACATTCACACTCATGACAACCCCATTGGTATACTGAAGCATGCTGTCTGATGTCACACACCTCCACATACCCTTTGCCCATATAAACTCTGTATGACCCCTGTGGTGCATGTGATACCTGCAGATTAATGAGTTGTGGCAATCTCACTAGTGGTGATTTGTATTCCTGGCCCTGCCAAGAGTTTCAATGTGTGTGCATCCCTGTGAGAGAGTGTTGCTGTGTTGACGCTGGCACCTATTCATGAAGACAGGCATGTGTACTACACCTACTGCATAGCTACCATATCCCTGTTACAGATGTCACTCACCATCACATATATGTTTTGAGGGCTCCTCAACATGTAACCTATGTGGTGCATCCCATAACTGCATAGACATGTGAAAGCACTACATAATCATTGGGGATTTGATACCCTGTACTGGTAGGTGCTTGACACAAACATGCTTATGTTTTACTCTCCTACCCCTCCCTGATTTTCTGCCTCTGTCTGCCTCTCTCACTCCCTCTCTGGTGGATGTGGAGACTTAAACCTGCTTTGCTTAGGCAGCAGCATGTGCATTTTAAGTGCTGCTCATGATCAGCTGATGGCCTCTACATGAATTGCAGCCCTCCTCTAGCTGATTGCATGTGGAACAGCTGTGGTAACATGCCCATAGCCAATTGCATGGAAACACACTCCAATATATGGGAACATCATGTTGGTGTTGGGCCTTTACATTCACTGTGAGCAGGAACTTGATCCGTTGTTTGGCAAACAGCATCTCAGATGGATTGGGGATCTACCTCCAACAACATACACTGTGGAAAGAGGGCAACACACAGGAGGTGGATGTGTTTGACCTGACTACAGACTGTAAGTGCTGCTATAATGCATTTGGAGTAATGTTGGTTTAACAGGGTGTGTGTGGATATGGCTGTCTTACATGTTTTAATAGCTGCCATGTCAGTGCTATGTTTATGGGGAAACCCCCATCTGTAGGTTCATCTGCAGACTGGGCAGTGTGTGGTGCCTTTGTTTCATGTGTTACTCACAGAGCACCTATCTATGAACTGCAGAAGGTAGTGTGAGGATTGCAGTCTGCAGTAGATGGTGACAGCCATGAGAGTTACTGACTTCATATCTCTCATAGGACATATGTTGCAAAAACTCTGTTACAGCAGTAAATGTATGAGGGTATCACAGCAACATGTCAATATTGGCCCTGTATATGTGCCTCCAGCCACAACCCTGTCAACCTTTGTATATATGTCTTGCAGTAAGAGGTGCATATGTGCTGTACACCATAATTAGTGTCATCATATCTGATAACAAGCCAGTGATATATCAGACTGCTGCACATGTTATGTGTAGTAGGGGTTACATTTTCATAGGTGCATAGGTTCATAGGCTGGAAGTAGGCTATTGGACCTAGGGCCTATACAAGCCTAGCCAAACAATTACCCGGTTATTTATTCCCACAATATTTACTTCCCTGGACCCCTGTCTAGCAGGGCAACTAACGTGATCTCTGGGGTGAATTTTATATCTCCCATCCAATCATCAAGTTTCCTTTTGAAAAGGGCAAAGGAGGCACTCTGCTTGACATGTATGGGCAGTCTATTCCAGAGTATGGGGAGTCTCTGGGTCAGGAACCTATCCCTCCAGCATGTTTTGTTCATTGTGATGACAAGGTTTAGATCCCTGGAGTGTGTAGCTCTGAGGGATTGGGATTTCTTTAAGTGCAGCATGACCAATAGCTCAGAGTTTGACATGGCTTTATATGTTAAGCAGAGATCGCCTCTGAGTAGACGATATGCCAGAGTATAGATGGAGTTTTTTTAGGCAGTCAGCATAGGTCATTTGCTTTAGGCCTGTGATTCTTTTAGTGAGATATTTCTGTGCCCATTCCAGCTGTTTCAGATGTCTTGTGAAGTACATACCAAATGGGGTGCTGTACTCTATAATGGGTCTAATGAGGGATGAGTACAGTGGGGCAATGACCTCCTTTTTTCTGGATGAAAAGCCTTTAGTGATGAGGTGTGCCACATAGAAGGATTTCCTGACTGTTGTGGCGATGTGTTTAACGAAGGTGAGACCACTGTCCACCTGTGTCTCTAAGTCTCTCATCACACTTTCAGTGTTTAGTGTACTGCCACCTATGTGATAATTCAAGGGTACATGTTTTTTTTCCCAAAGGGGATAACTATACATTTCCTGGCATTAAGCTTGAGCCCATGGCTCTGGCACCAAGCATTTGTTTCTGTAAGGCACTTTTGTGGAATATCCTTATCATTTGGGGATTCAATAATAGCTCCAGTTTGCAGTCATCTGCAAATTTTGTTAGCCAGAGTCCCTTAGTGTTGGCCTGTACTTCAGAGAAGTAGATGCCAAACAAGAACGGTCCCAGGACTGAAACCTGATGTACTCCACTTGTCACTTGTCTGGAGCTGGATTTGGAGTTGGTTACGTTTACAGTCTTGGTTCTTTCAGTAAGCCAGTTGTCAACCCATCGAATGACGTAGGGATTTATGCCCAGCTTAGTAGGTTTATCTATGATTCCAGAGTGGGGGATGGTGTCAAAGGCCTTGGCGAGGTCCAGATAGGCTGTGTGGACTACCTTACCCTTGTCCACAGCTCTGGAGACTGATTAGAAGAAGTCAATCAGGTTCAGTAGAAAATATCGGCCCTTCACGAACCCAAACTTGGTGGGGTCCAGTGTTTGAAGGTTTCCAATATCTTTGTTTATAAGTTCCATGATAATGTGTTCCATGACCTTACAGATCAGGCTCATCAGACTGATGGGATGGTAGTTCCCGGGATCCAAGGTGGATCCCCCCTTGTAGAGCGGGATAACTATAGCTGTGCACCACTCAGTGGGCATGAAGCCTGAGGTGAGGATATGATTAAACATGACACATAGGTGAAGTGCCAGTTCATTTTGTAGTTCATGTAGTATACAGCCCAGGATGTCATTTGGTCCCATGGATGCTGTATTCTTAGCTTTGGAGAGTGCGGTTTCTGCCTGTGTGGCTGTGATTACTGGAATTTGGCAATTTTTCGTAATTGAGATAGGCCCTTTAGGGGGTGAGAGGGGGGTGAAGTTGGCACTAAATCGATCTGCCAGGATATTGGTAATATTTTTGGGATCAGTATATTTAATGTCATTCTGTTGCAGCTCAGAGCATATTTGAGCCTTGCCATTTAGATTCTTGAGATAACTATAGAATGCTTGTGGTTGTCTTTGGAATCTTTGGCAATTTTATTTTCATAATTAGCTTTGGAGGATTTTATGAGGGATCTCAGCATCTTACTGAGGCTTTTAAGGGAGTTTTTTGCATCCTGGGATTCTCCTCTTTTCTGCAACAGTTTCTTCCTTTTGTTGTATAGTTTGTTTATGGCAGGGGACCACCAGATTGGCTTCCTTTTTTGGAGGAGAGCATCTTGATTCTATTTGGGATGGCACAATTCATGCACGAGTGGATGTGCTCATACAGTGCTTTAGTGTAGGATTTAGCAGTCAAACTTTCAGCTCCCATCTGCATGGGTGCCATCAAGTTTGTCACTTCTGACTTAAGTGGCATGAAGTTGGCTTTGGAGAAGTTTTTATAGAGGTTTCCTTACTGGGGGGTTGAGGTTGGATGTGGATGTCAAGGGTGATTTGTTTGTGGTCAGAACTGACCAATGAGGGGGTGACCACTGGTGTGGAGCATCTATCTTCCATGTTGGTAATGACCAGGTGTAGGATATTGGAGCTCCTGTTGGGATAATGGATTAGTTGATCCAGGGCATTGTAATTTATGAATTCCAAGAACTGTTGGGAAAAGGTGTTAGTACCAGAGTAGTGTTCCCACTTAATAGCAGGGTAGTCGAAATCACCCAGTATTAGGGTGTTTGGTTGTATCATAATATTTTCCTGTATGTTTAGAAAGGTGTAGTGAGAATCTTGGGGCATGCTGGGGGATCTGTAGCAAGCTACAATTTGGATTGCAGTCTTACCTAGTGTTAGTTGCACCTGGAGAATTTCAGATGCATTGTGTTGGGCATATAGCCTGGAGGTGTGAATATCCTTGGTGAATATGGACACTCCTCCACCTTTAGTGTTTCGGTCTTGGTTTGGTGGCCAAAAAGTGTGGTAAGAGTTGTAGCCTGGTATTACAGGGGTGTTCTCTGGAGTCCTGAACTAGGTCTCAGTTACTGCACAGATATCAATGTTCTCCATTTTTAGGAGTGCCTTGAGAGAGTGCATTTTGAGGTATAGACTTCTAGCATTGAGTAGCATTACCTTCAGATTTTACATGCTTGTATCTGTTACAGTGGTGGTTTTGTCCTTTGAACCTTGCCTAAAAAAGGCACTATAGGGGTGGCAAGAGCTTTAGCCAGTAACCCGAATCCCAGGGGTCACAGGTGCTAACCATCTCTGGCAAAGCATCGTGGTTTGTTGATCATGTCATCCCAGGCAGACAGCTAGTGGATCCCCTTTGAATGACACCAGAAGCTTAGCCAATTTTTGAAATCAATCATTTTTTCCTTATACTGTGGTATCATTCTGGGTGAAGGCATGATGCTACTCGGGGCTAGGGTCATACCTGCCTGGGCCACATGATCCAAGAGCTCTTCCATGTCTCTTTTCATGTAGTCCAGAACCTGCCCTTGCCATGACCCTACCTAGTCTTCCTTCCCTTTATGTACCCTCAAAAGGACCATAAATAGTACCTCATTACACCTCTCTCTCCAATGTGTCTACTATGCATTTGCACAATTTTCTATAAACAAAAAATGTTAATTGTTAACCTATTGAACTATATCAATGTAAAATTGTTACTTAGCTTCTTTTTAATGCAACTTTAACTTTATGCATGTATCCCAACATATGTGAATCATTTTGCTATAACTGCTATTATATCAATATTGTTTGAAATTGTACTTTTTAAAATGTATTTCTGGAGCTTTTCTCCTCGGGTCTCCACTGAAAATGGGCCACAAGCCCAGTTGGACAAACCCGGTTAACAAATGTCAATAAATAAAAAATAAATAATAAATATGTAGTCCAGGGAGGTATATCTCAAGTCATTCACTCCAACATGGACAATGACAGAGTCATATTTGTACTTGTTGTGGAGTGACTTGAGTGCATGCATTATGTGGCCGATCCTGGCACCCAACAGGCAGCTGACTGTAATTTTCTCCTTGCCCAGCCTTGTGAGTGGGACATCAGTGTACTTGACTATAGAGGCACCTATGACTAAAGTGTTTGGAACGTTGTCTTGCCTTAGGGGCTGTTGTTGGGTGGCACACTGGTGTTGTGTGCTGTGTGTCACTTTGGTTGTGACTGGTGTTTGTTTGCGTTTCAGCTTCAGAGGTCCTTGTTGCTTGGGCAGGTTAATGTTAATGGCCTCCGCATATGTGGGTTTAGTGTTGCTATTTGTGGGTGTTGAGTGTGTGTGTTTTGTAGGGCTATGTGTTGCTTGAGGTGTAGTGCAGGTGTTAACTTTCTCCTTTTGACTGTCTAGCGCAATCTTGGCTGGAGAGAGCTTTGCTTTCAGTTTGGCTATGTAAGTGCATCTCTCACAGGTTGTAGTGTTGGGTGGTAGGAGAAGAGGGTTGTCTGTGTACATGAGGAAGTTGCTGCATTGCCCCAGTATGCCCAGATTTACCAGGTGGACAGGAGAAATTGCAGGAAGCTGACACTTGGACATGCCTGTTTAGGTGCTTTTTTTGTAAAGTAAAAGAGCTGTTTTTCCTTACCTTTGCAAGGTACTTTGCAATTATAGGCTGTTTAGTGCCTACAATTAATTTCTCCTTATTAACAAGGAGAGTTGAATGCTTTTATCAGTTTAAGGCTTCTTAGTGCTTTCTAGCAGGTTCTAGAGCAAGTGCTAGTCACAGGGGTTCAGATTTTAGTGCTCCTACTGAGAAACCAGCTAATTCTAAGGGAAAATTTGAAGACCAGACTTTCTGGCACCTGGAATAGTTTAACCATAGACCCGCGGTGCTGCACGATGTGAAGAAATGAGCAAACACACACGCTTTTAAGCCAGAAAGTTGAAAGACATAGAAATCAGCCCAAAATGGCTAATACAATTACAATTTCAGAGCTGGAAACCACTCCTCTAGTGTTAGATAGGCAGTACAATGCTCACCACTCCCACTGGTAATCAGTAGGACTTCCCTTTACCACAGCAAGGTCTGGATAACTCTGAACACAGAAAATAAAGTCCTGAAAGCAGCAACGCTTGGGATCTGGACTATGCTAGCTAGGAAAGGTGGGAAATGAGCAAACAAGATAGTATTTTTTTTGGTTAAAACATGCTAAACAATGCAATAATACAGTAAATAAACACAGAAAAAGCTAACGCACTTGAGTGTGTAGCAATTTAAAACTTTTTGAATGAAGCAAGGCAAGAGCACAACTAAAAAACGATTTTCAAGGAAGTAATACAGTAGAATAAGTAGCTAGTCTACATATACAGAAAAGTCTATATATACAGAAAAGCAGCTAAAGCAGACTAAAACAATTCAGATGCAGTACAACCTAGAGCACTTGAGTTGTAGCAATATTAAGGCAAATAAAGTTTTAATAAATGCACTAAAATATACTCAATATTTCCAAAATGTTTCAGAAGCACAGTCAGAACACAAGGAGATTCAGGCAAATTGTTTTTGTAAGACAGGGAGAAAGGAGGAACAGAAGGTAAGAAACTAAGTGGGTTGGCCTTCTCTGATGTTCTCTCTGTATTAGGTAGAATGAGCTAATGACACTAGATTGGGAGGAGTGTCCCAGATCAAATTTACAGTAGGGGCAGGCAACTGCAAAGCCACCAAGTATTACAGTAAGACACCAACAGGGAGGGAGGGTGGTGACCAATACTAAAGCTAGTAGCCTATACTTTTTTAGACAGTAAACACTACAGAAATGTTTATCACAGCAGTGAGCCAAAAATTAATGTTCTTAAACAGATAAAGGAGCAAGGAGACTCTACAGAATGCTTTTAACTACAAACAAATCAGTTATATGATACACTCCTTGGCAGAAAATCAGAACAAACAAATAGCTGCTTAACAAGTATAGAAAATTACAATAAAATACAGTAAACAGTATGCAGCAGGCAGTAAAAAGTGGTATATATAAATTGCTAGAAGCAATAACCAGTATAAATAAGTAAAAAAAAGGGTACTTATTGTTATATATCTCAGATCAGAGTTGTAGTCATTGCCCCTCCTCCACTCGGCTCAGTGTGTATAGACAGAAATCCTCTCAAAGTTAGGGTTAAATACCAGAAGATTCAACCTTAGGCAACTTTTTTAAAAAAGCTCAAAAGAACCAATGAGTGCTTACTCCAAGCCCTAGACTACCCAACCCCCACTAGCCAGCAGCCAAGCAACACAATCCTGCCACAAAGGTAAAGAAAGGATTCTGCTAATTCAAGATGGCCTAGTCATGTGCTCAGAACAATCACTGCAAAAACAAACAGGCCCAAAGACAGCAAATCTGAATTGGGACAATACTAAAGCTAGTAGCCTACACTCTTTTAGACAGTAAACACTACAGAAATTTTTATCACAGCAGAGAACCACAAAATAAAGTTTTTAAACAGTTAAAAGAGCAAGGAGACTCTACAGAATGCTTTTAACTGCAAACAAATCAGTTATATGATACATTCCTTGGTAGGAAAGCAGAACAAACAAATAGGTGCTTAACAAGTACAGAAAATAGCAATAAAATACAGAAAAAATAAGCAGCAGGCAGTAAAAAGTGTTATATATAAATTGCTAAAAGCAATAATCAGTATAAATAAGCCAAAAACAGGCTACTTATTGTTATATATCTCAGATCAGAGTTGTAGTCAATGCCCCTCCTCCACTCGTCTCAGTGTGCATAACCTGGACATTCTCTGGTTGTGTGTACAGTACTGAGGTCTGTGTACTCATGATGATTGTCAACACTTTGTGTATTATTAATATGTACTTTGGCCTGTGTACAGACTGTGATAGATGTCATTGTTCTTGGTCCTGTTATATCTGATGTTACATACTGCTCCACTGTATGTTACCCTATCAGTTTACGTTTGTAGGGCCATACGCACGCACATGTCCCATACCACAGACAGGCTTCGAACCACACTGTGTAGCGGCCCAGTATATGTATGGTTAGTGTGTGAGTGGCACATATGAAGATGGTGCTGAACAGATAGTCCATATACTGTAATATTACGCTAGCTTACCATATGTGGCTATGGCTGTGTTCACAATGGTTGCGGTTATGCACTTTCACACAGGTGTCTCATACTCTGTGCTGTGACATGCCTGTAGAGCCTACTATACATGCTGGTACATGTGCATTCCCCCATAGGAAATGAAGGCCAGTGTTGAGCCAGTCTGCCTGTAGCCTGCACAGTGTGTTGTTACATGCCTAGCAGCTTAGTGTACTTACCCAATGAGATGTCATGTCCAGATACTTGCCAGATGTACTGCTCCTGGGCTACCAATAACAGTCATGCATGTCAGACAGAGCAGTGAGATGCTGTACAGATGTATGTCAATATCTAGTGGCTAATATGTGGCCATGGCACCTCTGTACCTGTGGTTATCATGTGACAGGACAGACAGGGGTGTGTGAATGCATAATCTATGGGGGAAAATGTATACCAGTAGTTGCGTGTTATACCCATTGACATGGCTGTTAACATCCACATTGTCAGGCCTGGTCCACATGTCTTGCACTAAGGGGTTCTGTGTATACCTCTGGACTGTCCAGAGTGTATCAGACTGTCCACATATATTGGCCAATATCTCTGCTGTATTCCACTTGAGCATTACGTGCTAGCAGTGGTACTGTCCTATGATGTCCTTAGGATGTCTGTCAGCAGCCAATGGTGCACATGATAAAATCAGATGTGACCTTCCACACACACCATGTCTATGCTGCCTTAAGGTATCTGGATGTACATTACCATATAATCCACCTTGGGTAAATGCAGGCCTACCACCTCCTGCCATACAGACTGTTCTGTTTGTCAGTGTGCTTGTGATGGTGCCAGTTATGCCTTGTTATGTAACAGTTACATCCCATTGTGTAAACGGAGGTCTTTACCCCTTAGGGATTGTCTACAGAGTGTAGATAGAGGCTGATGAACTATACATCTGCATTATGTACTATTGATCGTTTGGTATCCTGTGGTCCAATCCGTCTTTACTATTGTACTACTTGAAGGCCTCGGCCTGGACAGCAACATTTGTAAACCTTTCCAGTCTACTGTATTAGTATAACTGTTTCACAGTTGCATTACTCTGTTTATATGGCTGTCAGTGTCTAAACAGCTATGTGACATGGCATATACAACTGTAATAATACACAAATAAAGCTTTCCCATTTATGTAAACCTGTGTGTGGTGTTATATCCTTTGACCTCTCTGTGGGTATATGTTGCAGGCAACGATTGTCATTAGTGTGGGTGGCTCATACAGTGTCCACTTGTTAAGGTGGTAACTGTAGGCATAGTGGCGATTCTATATTGTGTGCACCTTCTACATATGTCTCTTACTATACATATCTCTGCGTGTGTATGTGTAGTTACATATATATATCTATATATATGTATAAATGTATATATATATATATATATATATATATATATATATATATATATATGTATATATATATACATATGTATATCTGTATCTGCATATATGTGTCTGTGTATATGTATCTTAGGGATGTTGATAGCTTCCACATTGTACATTCCCTATGGGAGCCAGACTGTCATGCATGATACGTTACTGATACCAACCTGACATCATACAGGTGGGATGGAGTACTGTTAACATCTTGTGCCCATGTTGTGTCAGGGCCTGGTTAGGGGATCTGCAACAGTCAGTAGTGTATTGCAGGGCAGACGTGTTTGGCTGTGGGGGGTATACCTAATCGTACATGACGTATGTTGATTGTGGCCTCTCAACCCCATTAACGGTGCATGTGAACATATATGTTTTTGTTATGTTCCCATTGTTATCTACAGATGTATGTCCGTATATTCCTATATGGATATATATATATATATATATATATATATATATATATATATATATATATCTTCTTACATATATATATATATATAACTTGCTGTGTATATATATATATATATATATATATATATATATATATATATATATATATATATATATATATATATATATACACACATATAGATGTAGACATATATATTTATAGATGTATGGATTTGTATGTATATATGTATATATACATATATGTTTCTATATTATATCTATATCTACATATATAGATATGTTTTAGCTATGTAGATATTAAGATATGTGCACACACACTTACATCTACATGTTGGAATACATTCCCTGTACTGTTGAATGACTGGGCTGGATGATATGTTTGTGAAAACATCAGGGTTATGTATATCTGACAAGCTTAGTGCTAAATCACTTTGACTATGGTATGCAGGGTCATGGGTTTGAGCATTGCAGAGGCTGCTTATTTTGTTGGATACAGAGTGATTAAGGCACTTTTAAGCAGTTCTAAGTGGGTTTGTGTGGGTTTGCGCAAAGGTAAGCACTGCTAACTTCTAGTTACAGTTTCTTATACTCAGTTAGCTTCTAAATTGCTTAACCTGTGTAGGTATTGCTTACCCCCATGCAAGCAAGCTTAAACCCACTTACAGCTGCTTAAAAGTGCTTACTCCCACTTACCCCCATTCTCATTTATTTAAAAGAAAAGAAAAAAGGGTTGATAGGAAAGTGGTGAAAAGGGGGCGCAAAGAGGGAAAGGCAGTAGAGAAAATAGCTAGGGATGTGTAGGAGGGTGTAAGGAAGGTCCATAGCTGCCCAATTCTTCTACAGCAACAGCTGTGCATATACACTGAATTTGGAGGTAGATTTGGACACTCAAACCCCTGAGAGAGGGGTGAGGACAACAATAATATGTTGTGATGCCAATTAGACCAGATTACATGTATCCAGTGGAAAAATGTGCAAAATGGACAGCTATGTATTGGGCGATATTTTTTGGGGGGAACAGACTGCCCTTTTTTTTCAGGTGAGAGTAGGATGTTGGAGAGGGATAGTAGGTATATTTGGGGAGGTAGGCTGGGTAGGTTAACAGACAAGACAAACAAGATGCATACAGGGGCAGTATATGACACATGTGGGGGGTAAACACATTGATGGGAAGGGGTGTTGGGAAATCGGAAGCCCATGAGCCCCCTAGTGGAAACAGTGGGACTGAGATCCCCAGCCATGGGCAGTCACCACTGCACCTTCACTGCCCCAAAGGTGGCTGTGCTGGGGGCTGAGTCAGAGAGCTAGGCCAACCCACAATTCATGACACGTGGCCCTCGAGTTGGAGTAGAAGATCTCTAAACTGCTGATCGAGCTCTCTATGCACCATGACCCAGACCTGGCGACGGGTGACAGGTTCCTGTCCATGCCTGCTGCCGGGGGGGGGGGCGAGCCCCATCCCCTGAGGTGGTTCCACCCGAAGGTGGTGCAGGACCAATGGATGAGGAGGTCCCGGGTTGGGCTGCAGACTTGCTGGTGCCCGGTGCTACAGCCAGCAGAGGTGGGACAGGTAGGTCCACTGGGACTCACAGTCCCATACGTGCTATGGTGTTTATGGTGTATCAACATATGTGTGTTAATAATAGTCAACACATTCCAGGATTAGGAATAACAGCATGCATAGATATTCCCATTAACCCAGACACCAGATATGGAACAGCTGCATAGCAAACGAAACACTTGCATATATGGGACAACAGTGGTAATAACACCAACATGCAGGTACATTGATGGCATCATGCCACCAATGTTGGAGTATTTCAACATAGCACATGCATAGAAACAGATTTAAATAATTATCAACCAATAGAACATATGTCCCAACATAACAGTGGAGTCATCACATACCAGTTGAGGTGGGTATTTATTGTATTGTTGGAGATATGGTGGGGGTGAGAGAATGATGTCAAATAACAACTAATATATTCCTGTAGTTTGCATTATTTTCCTAGTTAGTGTTGTTATCTGTACCTTACAAGTATTACTACACTACCCTATTGCCTTAGTTTGGACAGTGATATGGCTGTCGACATCTATATACATGAACTGAGAGTATACACCTCTTATCTGGTATACCTGTGGGGGAATTGTTTGTTTACACTAACTAACTGTTTCTCCACATACTCCCAGATTCCAGGTTGATGTTATGCACATACCTGTCCATCTCTTTTTGCACAGACTCCGGCCATGTCTTGACCACATGCAGGTGAACCAGGACATGTGTAGACTATTGCCCTCTTCAACCTTTACTGACTTACAACACACTTATGCAGGACTTCCTACACAGTTATATTGTGTAGCACAGTGTGGGTGACAGTGATCAGTGATATCTTATTATTCAGAGCAACTGCAACACTCACAATTCCATACAATACCAAAGTAAACAGTACCAGTACAGGATATCAAGCTTTTATTTCTCAGCACAGTGTTTGCATCCGACGTACCAGTGGGAGCAATGTTTGTTAGCACTACCTGACTTTTGCCACACAGTGTACCAGATTTAACATTAGTATTATGCATGTACATCTCACTCTGTTACTGTACACACTCTGGTCGCAGTTTGACAACATGGTGGTGTAAATGGGACATATGTGTCTTATTACTCTCATAAGATTTTGGGGAGTTGTTAGTGTGACAGGTTTGTTCTCATAGCTGTATGACATTTAGTTGTATTTCCTGTTTGCTGCCTAAACATCTGGGATCATCCCACTGATTTCCCAGGGGGACAGGATGACAGGCAGCAGATATGGGCCCATATACTGGACATTCTGGACTTATCTGTACAGTTGTGGGGTATGATTCTATATGCAGCCTACATCCACTCCCTGGATTCAGACCATGGCTGTGTCTGCTAAAACAAAAACATTGTCTGTCACAGTTGTGTGGGCTATATAGATATTACTGTCTATGTCCTATCTGATTTCTGTCTTATAATTCTCCTGTGGTTTTACATTCTGACCTTGTATTACAACACTCTTATAAAGGATTTCCTGGACAGTTATATTATGTACCACAGTGTGGGTGACAGTAATGAGTAATACCTTATTATTCAGTGCAACTGCATCAGTCACAATGCCATACAATACCAAAGTAAACAGTACCAGTACAGGGTATCATTCTTTTAATTCTGCACACAGTGTTCGTATCTTACAGACCTGTGGGAGCAATGTTTGTTAGCAATACCTGAATGGTGACAAAGTACCAGATTCCACATTACTATTATGCACATACATCTCACTCTGTTACTGTACACACTCTGGTCACAGCTTGACAACATTGGGGTGTAAATGGGACATATGTGGCTTATTACTCTCATAAGCTTTTAGGGAGTTGCTAGTGTGACAGCTTTGTTCTTATAGATGTGTGACAATCAGTTGTATTTCCTGTTTGCTGCCTATACATCTGGGATCATCCCACTGATTTCCCAGGGGGACAGGGTGGCAAGCAGCAGATATGGGCCAATTTACTTGACATTCTGGACATATCTGTACAGTTGTGGGGTATGATTCTGTATGCAGACTACTACCAGCCCCAGGATTCAAACCATAGCTGTGTGTGCTAAAAAAACAACAGTTCACATTTCAGTTGCATGTGCTATTCAGATTCTGTTGTCTGTCTTATAACTGTTTTCTGTCTATGTGTCTCTCAGTTGTACTAAGTGACCTCTGGGGATTAAACCAGTCATATAAAGAAATTCCTACACATTCTATTTATGTTGCACAGTGTGGGTAACAGTGCTTAATACAACAGTACTATTAAGTGATTGCAAATCTACATTACCATTTGACACCAGAGTAAACACATGCAGTCCAGCAGTTAGACCTTTATTGTCAGGCTATTATGCTTTTATTTACATACAAACTATATGAGACTCTTCCTGCCATATTTTCCGGTGTATGCAATACTTGCCTTAAACAATACAGGTTTTATACTTTTTTTATTTTATTTTTTTTACATTTGTTTACTGGGAAATTCTGACTGGATGCAGGTCCTTTCTCAGCTGATGCCCAGGGAGAAAAGCTCCACATCATGTACATGATAAATAGAGATACAAAGTTGCAGCAATAGTAAACAACATTACAGGCTGTTGGCTTTAATACAATAACAAGATATTGATTATCAACAGTATATACAGTAAACGTTGCAAGTTAAGATAGTTTCTTGTTGTTTATTATATTAGTAACAAAGTTGTCAGAAAAGATTTTAAAGTATGTAAAGACAACTAGCTATTTCTGACTGTGGTTAGTAGTGGTGGTAGTATAGTTGGGTTAAGAGTCTTGGTAGGGGGGTAAGGGTGGGGGTGTTAGTCTGGATTAGAACAAGGACAAAGTCAGTGCAAATTTAAGTGGAATTTGAGCGCAGTCTTGAAAAGGCTGCTGGAAGGTAGAGTAGTTCTAGAGAGTTGAAGATTGTTCCAAAGTTTAGATTTGGTACATGAAAATATGGCTTCTCCTGCTGAGTTTTTGGGTTTGATAACTGTGAGTTAATTTTTGTTGCTTGATCTTAGGGGTCTAGTGGAGTGATAGGGTTGGAGAAGGGTTTGAAGGGAAGGGATGTTATGGGGGTGGTTAATAAGTTTATGAGCGAGGGTGAGTTGATTAAAATGAAGGAGTTGTGGGAGTTCTAGCCAGTTTAGTTCTTTAAGGGAGATACAATGATGGCTGCAGTAGGAGGTTCCAGTGGCAAATTTAGCAGTTTTGTTGTAACAATCATCCAGCTTGGGTAGGTCTGTCTGTATAAGGTTGGTATGTATGGGGGATGCATAGAGTAGGGTGGAGATTAGCTGGGAGTTGGCAATGGCGATTCTAGCCGCCTTGGTTAGGAATTGACAGCTTCAATATAATGCACCAAGTTCCTTGTGAACTTTTTTTATTATGTGAGATATGTGGGTGTCAAATCTAAGTTTGTTGTCTATTTCCACACTGAGTAGTTTTGTGTGTTCTGTTGGAAAGATGATGGTATTGTCTTTGGTGAGAATGTTGAAGTGGGGGGTGTTTTGGGTGGCTTTGGAAGGTTGAAACAGGAGAAATAATGTTTTACTTGGGTTGAGTAAGAGCTGAGCATTGGATAGCCAGCTTTCTACAGAACAGAATGATTCCTGTGTGATCTGTTGTAGTTCTGGTAGAGTGGGGGCAGAGCAGATGAGAGTAGAGTCATCTGTGTACTGTATAAGTGATGCTTGTGTGGTGGCAGTATGTAGGTTGTTAGTGAAAAGTGAAAATAGCAGCGGGCCAAGGATAGACCCTTGGGGAACTCTGAGAGTAACTGGGAGGTGAAGTGATAGGTTATCGTCCCAGATTACTGATTGCTGGTGTCTGTGTAGATAGCTGTGGAACCAGTTGCAGGCTGATTGTGAGAAGTAGAGGTTGGGGAGAATAGAGAGTAGTAGCTCATGAGATACCATGTCAAAGGCCTTTGAGAGCTCTATAAATATAGCAGTAAAGAAGAGGCCATTGTTTTTGTGATGAAGTATAGTGTTGGTGAAGGAGAGCAGAGCATAGGTTGTGCTGTGATATGGCCTGAAACCATGTTGGGTTTTGGAGAGGAGATTATTAGCTAGGAGGTAGTTGGAGACCTGGGTGTTGATACATTTTTCAAGTATCTTGGAGAGAGGGGAGAGGATAGCAATGGGGTGGTAATTGGAGAGATCAATGGAGGGAGTGCCTTTGTATAGGGTAATGATGTGGGATATTTTCCATATCGAGGGAACATAGCCTTTTGTTATGGAACGGTTGATTAGAATTGAAATTGGATAGGCTAGTGTATCAGCTGCAATTTTCAAGTATTCAAAGGGGAGGTTGTCAGCTGCGATTTTGGTGGGTTTAAGTTTTGACAATAGTCTTTTTTTGTTGAAAGTAGGTACTGAGGTGAAGAAGAAAAGAAGAGTGGGGGGTTTAAGGTTAGGAGTTGGGGGGGCTGTTGTAGGGAAGTGTTGTTTGTTTAGAGATGTTATAGTTTCAGTGAAGTGTTTGTTGAAATATTCAGCAATACTGCTGGAGGAGGGGGGAATGGAAGGCTGGGGAGTATCAACCTTTCCTAGGTTGAGGATAGTGTTAATAGTGGTCCAGAATGTCTTAGGGTTGTGGTTGGTAGAGTTTAGGGTGGATTTATAGTAGAGGGATTTGTCTAATTTTATTTGATTTTTGGCTTTATTGCGCAGTTCAAGGAATGTTTGCCTAGTTATTTTTTGTTAGTCACCAGTGATCCCAGGCCTTATCTCTGGATTTCATTAGGGTTCTGGTAGTCTTTTGTAACCATGGGGCATAGCTGGATCTGACTTTGGCATTTCTTATGAGAGCATAGGTGTTTAGGATGGAGAGGAAGGTACTGTTGAAGAAGGGGACCGCCTCATCTAGGTTCAGGTATTTTGGTGGTGACCAGTTAATTTTTTGCAGGGAGGAGATGAAGGAGTTGGGGTTGAAGTTGGACTTGTTCCATATTTTCCTGTAGATAATGGGCTTGAGACTGTTTGTGTGGTGCCGAATTAGAAAAGTGGGGAGTGGTCACTAAGACTGTCAGGTAAGCAGCCTGCTAGGTAAGAGTGAGGGGCATTGTTGACTAGGATCCAATCAAGTAAGGTATGATTGTTAGGGTTTTTGTTGATTCAGGTAGGGGATTGGATGAGTTGAGTGAACCCATGGAGATTAAGGTGAATGGTTGGGAGATTGTTGTTACAGGATAGCCATTTGATGTTAAAGTCACCGAGAATGATGGTTTCCTGGGGTAGAGATAGAGTAGCCCAGCTCAAGAGATTTTCTAGGGATGTAATATTTTGTCCTGGTGTAAAATAGCATTCTATGATATTGATTGTTTTGTTAGGGTTTAGTCTGAGATTGGCATAAAGGAGTTCTTCATTGTTGTGGTGAAGTGCAGATGTGTTCAGGAGTTGAATACTGAGGTGGTGTTTAAATATTAATGCTGCACCACCTCCTTTTTTGGACAATCTGTCTGTGCAAAGAATGTTCTATTTAGGTGGAAGTATTTCCTCACTTTTGATGTGAGGTTTGAGCCAGGTTTCAGTTAGGAAAAGAATATCTGGAGAATATATGCTTATTCTGGCATGTAGTTCATGGATTTTATTGCATATGTTCCTGATGTTTAGAGACATTATAAGTAGGTCTGTTGTTATTTTGTTGGCTTGGAGTAATTTACTAATACTTTTAGATTTATTTTGTATGACAGTACATGCAAGAGTATTACTAACCTGTCTCACGTCGCAACCTCTCCAGGCGACATCTATGGGCCTCCTGGTTCTCGGCCCACTCACTTGCCGCTGTGAAGGACATAAGAGGAATATTTAGCCATACCTATCCATAATATATATGAGCTTGCAATTATTAAACAGGTAGTGGAGTGATACTTACACACAGCTGGGACAGCCCCTGCCATCCTAGCCTCTTGGATCCACTGATCCAAGAGATTCCCATTTCATCGCTTCAGGTCGGCATAGTGATGTCTGACCAGCTTACCAGTTTGGGGTATGCCAGTGGCACTGGTGAGGTCGTGGGCGGGATGGTCCCAGGCTCCTGCCTTATATTGGGAACTCTGGTACTGGCCCTGCAGTAGTCTCTGCTCATGGTCTTTGACTCTGGACTCCTGGATACCCCAGCGCTGTGCCCGGAAGTGCACTCCTTCTCCCCTTTCTGCCATGGTGCCTGCAAGGGGAAGCTACAACCAGTTATGAGATGTATTCCCACCTGTTGGGTTTAAGTAGGGCCAAATTCTCACACTTTGCTGTGATTGGCCAGTTTTGAAAAGGCTAAGCTATGGGAAAACCTGCTTACCTAAGGTTGGCATTGTTTAAAGGCTATACCACTGGGCACATTGAGTTAGCTGGCCTACACATTGCTTACACCTCCTAAGCTGGCCTGTGCAATACTTAGCATTGCTTAAAATTTAATTTGCATTATATTTGCTTTTTGGCATTGATTTATTATTCATTACATCTTATACATATGTATGGTATGTTTATAGGGGTATACCAATGGGCAAACTGATTTAGCTGGCCTACACATTGCTTACACCTAGTAAGCAGGGCTGTGCAATGCTTAGCATTACATAATTTTTAATTTACACACTATTTCCTGCTTGGCATTGATTTATTATTCATTACATGTTACATATGTGCTTGGTATCCACGATTCATGTGTACGCACACTGTATGGGGTCCTTGTGTTTAACACTCTATTACAATTGCACCTCACATCTGGGCTTACTTCAGTATTCCAGTTCACATATTTATGTTATGTAGTAGGTTATAGAACATATGACTGCATACTGATTCCTTTCACATGTTCAATTTGATTTTACTATAGTGAGGGTTTGTTTAGTGATACCTCAATCGTATGTACTGCTGTAATGGCTTGGTGGTTAACTACTGTGACTATAGTGTATAGGAGCCTGGGTTCAAGACCTACAAGGCTGTTCATTTTGTTGCTGGGCAGAATAGTGGCTGTTGGATACAGAGTGATTAAGGCACTTTTAATCACTTCTAAGCGGGTTTGCGTGAGTTTGCATGACGGTAAGCAATGCTAACCTCAGGTTAAATATGCTTACAGAGAGTTAGCTTCCATGTTACTTAACCTGTGTGCGCATTGCTTACCCCCGAGCAAACAGGCTTAAACCCGCTTACTAGTGCTTACACATGCTTACTCCCACTTACTACTGCTTAATAGTGCTTACACTTGCTTACTAGTGCTTACTCCCGCTTACCACTGCACTGATTTAGACAGTAATATCCAATGGCTCTTGAGAAGGTGGGGGATTTGGAAGCTGTATAGAGTTATAATTCATTACACATTTTACCTTCCATTTGTATCCATGATTCCTGTGTACATATAATGTATGTACTATGTACTGTGTACATATACATGTGATTATCTGTGGACTTTGCAACATTATGACACTGACACCTCACATCTGCATTTAATGCAGAACTCCATTTCACAAATATATGTTATTTAGTAGGTTATGCAACTAAAATATTGGTCATAATGTGATATGACATGAAAAATGGAATGTGGTGCAGTAGGACTCGAACTGAGAATGCGTGCTCATAAGGTGAATGCTCTGCCCACTATACTATTGCTATACTGCCTGCTTCATTTGCATACATTTTCCTTTTTATCCTCTTAAGCCATTTAAGCTGCATTAACTGTAGCTAAGCGATGGGCAAACCCGCGCACCTATGGCTAGATTTAATCAGTTTCATAAAAAAAAAAGAAAATGGTATATCGTTATATTGTTTGTGTTTACTATTGCTGTGTACACATGGGGGGATGTTGCTGGGGGCATATGGGCACCTATGAGTGGGCTCGCTAATTTTTTAGGGCTTTCTGCTGTTCTTCATTGTGGGGGTATGTATATTCTGAGAGCTCTGCTCTCAGACACGCACCCTGCACTCTTACACGCTCCATGTAGGATTAGGAGCTCAGGCAGTGTGCCTTCATTAATATGCATGGCGCGCTGCCATCCTGCTCCTAAACGGCTGCTTCCATGCAGTCCTAAGCTAGTCCTGCATGGAAGAATAGTAAATCTGGGGGAATGTTGTTGCTAATTCTACAAAGAAGGATTTTCAGCTTATCTATAAAGGGTGTGTCAGTCCAGCACCAAGCATGAGAGAAATGACAATATTTCATCATTTACAGAAAACAAATTATAGAATAAGTGTCCCAAAATAGGATAAAATCTTAGATGTCTTAATCTAGGCCACCCCATCTCTTGTCTTGTTAACAAAGGCTTTAGTGATAGTCCCTGTTGTAAAACATTTCTGCCAATGTCTTGCATTCCTGTGCAAAAACTACCAAAACTACTTCATCCATAATAATCCTTAAAATATCGACAAATTGTCCCTTTAAACATCTCTTCTGAAACAGGATATGACAGCCCTGGAAATGTTAAAACATTTAAGGTTCAGTCCTATTTTGGGACAAAGATTAATAGTTGACAAGCTGTCTTAGTTGTCTGATTTTACTAAAAGGCTTGTGTTAAGTTATCATCCTAAGAATAGTGAGGTTAAGAAGATAATTTGTAAATATTGGCTGTTTTTAAATTCTAATAAGAATATTTCAGTAGCCATAGCGGAAGGCACTGAATTTGTATATAAAAGGGATAAAAACAAAAATATATTTTTGAAAATTCTGTAAATAGGAATTTAGTACCTATTCCTTTAAGTAGGAATTTAGTACCTATGAAAAGAATGACTAAATGTAGGCATTGTAATCTGTGCCCATACATAATGGAAGAAGACTCTATTATTTTAGATGAGGGTAAACTGAGAATTAAAATAGCTGGTGCATGCAATTGCCTATAGTTGGAGTAGTACATATTGCTATATGTGACCCCTGTGGTGTATTTTACATAAGAAAGTCCGAAAGGTCTTTGAATAAGAGTACATATGAACACAATTACGATATTTGAAACAGAAATTTGAATAATGCATTATATAAGCATACAGCTGTCTGTGAAGGCCATAGGTTATTTAGATTTGGGGTCGTAGAAATTGTAACACCAAACCCCAGGGGTGGTCTTGGGAAATAATTTACAAATGAGGGAACTGCTGTGGCAAGTCCATTTAAACTCATAGACCCTCTTGGCTTGAACAAAATGTTTCAATTGCAAGCATACTATATACAAACAAACTCACTGGCCTCAGTGGATATAAGGTGCCAAATAAATGAGTCAATAACAAAAATGAAAACTGCACCAAAGTTGAGCCGTTAAAACTTAATATACTTTGAGTAAGCACTTTCATGAACCCCATTCGCTTCTTCAGACTCTAAAAACTATTACGCATCCAAAACAGTACTTAAATAAAAATTCTAAAATCGACCAGCTAATAAGATACTTTCAATTGACAATGTAGCTCAAGCATTTAAAGGAATAGTAGCAGCAACCTACAAAAATGACTCAAGTAAATGTTAAAAATAATAACATAATAAAAACAAAGACACATCTATTGATTCATAAACAATTGTAACACTGTACATCATACTGGATGTTAAAATGGTGAAATTAATACCTTCAGTCAAAAAGGAGCAAGTGAAACTAGACTTACCCTATCAAAACATAAGTCAGCATTCTGAATATAATAATCATCATTAAGCTTTACAGTATTCCAATGGAGTTGCCTTAAACTAAAAGGACTCCCTATAAAATATAGACTCTAAGATGCACTATGTAAATGTAATGAGGCATTCCACTATATAGTGCTGGTCCATCTCTAAGCTGAAGCATGACTTCAGCTATTAAAGTAACTCATAAATATCAAACAACAGCTCAGGTCTACAGCCTAACAATAAAACCCACATAAAAATAATGACACCATAAAATATAACACTAAATAAAACTAAACCATTCCTAAAACAGTAACACTCATACACACATATCATTTAGCTGCTGATAGTAATAAACTATTAAACAGCAGCTTAAGTCTATCAACTGTCCATGGAATCTACATTCAGAACACATTTCATGTAAAAGATGGTTCAATCCTACACCCCTAACTTCACTGCAAGTGCAGACTTCACAAGAACAACACAACACTGTCATCAATCACAGGCCAAACTATGAAACACTAGTACTCTGTTAAGCTGAGCCTTTAATATACTACCCACAGCACCATCCACTATCAACTTCACAATATATCACTTAAACTGATACCAAAGAATATAAACTCAACCCTGGGACTGACAGATATTACTATAAAGAGACTGTATCCATCTCACATATACAAATGGCCTCAAACAACCATCAACATATTTGGATTTAAATGAATAGAAATAAATCTGGTGCCCTAATTTGCTAAAGCTAGACCTACTTAACCCATTTAAGATATAACATTCTAGTCAACTTACTACACTCACCTCCTTAGTCTCCTAGCTTGCAGGGCTGGTCTAATTGACACACATTCATTCCACCCAAACCCCTTATGTGCCATAAGTCTAACAATCCATTCGGACTCCAAGGTCTCTGTATGATTGGTCAAATCACCTCCTCAGAGGTGATCATAGCCCATATCTATAACCTGAAACCAAAAGGTATGAAAATCACCTGTTTATATTTGGCTAAGGCACTACATTCTAATTTCTACTTTGCACAATAACTATGGTCATGTATCCTGTCACTTAACTTCCTATTGGTCTTGCCCACATATAATCATGGGCAGGCCACATAGCAGGCTAAATAGACCACATTTGTACTGTTACAATCAGCCTCCATTTTGAACGTAAACATTCTACTGTATCTGGGTGCCTAAACAACCCTCCACACTCAATAAAGCACAACATAAATTACAGCTGTTGTAAATGGTAGTCCCCATGGGAAAACCATCCTTGATTTGATGTGATGTTCTCTCAGGGTAACACAACATACATTTTAGTGATGCTTTGTTCTTATATCTAAACCTAGGGTAGGCGACAGCCACACTAGTAACTTTCTCATCCAGCTGCAAAATCCACCAGTTCTTATGATAAATCTCTCTTAACAGGTGTATATCAGTACCATATGTAATGGTGACCATGTTACCTATATTAGTTCTCTCCACTCCCTCAAGACAATATCACACTTGGAAAAATATGGTCTAGCTCTTGTACATCTCAAAGCCCTTGCCTGATTCACACCCTTATCAATCTCATTCTCTGTATACTCCCTTATTTTCAAATTAGTCTCCAACTGTTTCAAACATCCATCACAAATAGTATCATCAGCACAAAGCCTAGACAACCTCATTGCCTGGCCCTTAATTATGTTGTTAAAATGTGTTGTGTGTAAGGATATCTTACTACACTCCTTCATGTAAAGATCAGTGGTAAGGGATCCACATGAGCCTCTACTAACAAGAACATTCAAACACTCAACTCTTTCAAATAAAGACTTAGCTGTAAATTTAAGGAATGAGGTACTGTCATTCAACATAGATACAAAGGCATCCGATTCACATTCTAAACCATATGAAGAACAAGTCATCTACAAATCTTCCATAAAGCTGAACCTGGGGTACAGGTAAAACAACTCTGGTTTCCCATTCTGCAAGCACCATATCGGTGTAGCTATTGGCACAAGAAGTGCTACATTTCTGCAGATAAAATTCCTCATTGAACATGCAAACATTATTCTCTAAAACTATTCCCAAAAACAGACATATTCAAAAACCAATAATACTGGACACTGCTCGAAGACCAACTCCTTCTGTTTATTGAAATTAGATATACAAATGATGAGCGCTTTCGGGCCTCTGCCCTTCATCAGATAAAGCATCTCCCAAAAACCAACATTTTAAAACAAGCACAACCAATAAAAAATCAGTAAAAATCAGTAAAAAACCCACCTATTCTTAAGGGTGGGTCTCATAGGAATGACTTCATTAAGCCCAGGACTCCTGTGTGCCATAAACTCAATTATCCATTTAGATTCAGCTAGCTCTGTTAATTGTTTAATGTCTCCCCCTCTTTTATTCAACTTCACATTCACTATCACTTTAAACTTGAAACTATGTGTAGGATGAGCTGCCAAATGTCTATATAACGCATTGCGTGTGTCCCCATTTCTAATTGAAGAGAGGTGCTGCAAGACCCTAACTTTAAACATACAATTGGTCTTGCCCACATAAAAACTTGTGCAGGATTGACACTCTGTCAAGTAAACCACATCAGTGGTTCTGCATGTTGCTCTCCCTTTCAAATCAAACAGTCTGCCAGTCACTGGATGCACAAATACACCCCTACTATCTACATAAGCACACGCCTTACATAGCCCACATGGAAAGGTGCCCTGTTTAGTGATAGCCAGATTATCCATACTGGTCTTAGTCTTATCCCTACATAGTAAATCTTTCAAGTTTTTATTTCTTTTATATCTAAAAATCAGTTTGTCACCTAGCATACCCTTCAAACTTACATCACTAGTTAAAATATTCCAATTCCCTCTGATCAGTGCACAAACATCACCTATATTGCTAGCATAAGTTAGTGTCAACCTAGAATCATGTCCACTGGCCCTATCATGTTGTGAGCCTGTGCCTGTGTCAGCGGTTCTCAGCCATGGTTTTTATCTATCCTTCCTATAATGCCTACCAAACTCCATCCTGTTTTTTACCAATTTCCTATCATAACCCCTAGTATGAAAGCAATCCATCAGGGTCCCCAACTCTTGCTCGAAGCATGCTTCATCATTGCTAATTCTAGAAATCCTGGCAACCTGTCCCTGCACTATATTAGGAAATATGTGTCGAGGGTGCATGCTGTCAAAAGAAAGCAAGGTGTTCTTCCAGCAGTCTTTTCTATATAAACTGGATGAAAAACCATTCTCTGTCAACTGTACCCTGACATCCAAAAAGTCAATCTGTGTGCATGAGCTATTAACCGTGAACCTCAAAAAAGAAGTGGTGGTATGTAGGTAGGAGACGAAATCAGCTAAAGAGTTGTTGTCCCCATCCCAAAGAATAAAAATATCGTCCACAAAACGCTTATACATCTTGATATGACCTTTCCATGACATGTCATTTAACACCATACTCCTCTCCCAGAAGGACAAGACAAGGTTGGCATAGGTGTTAGCACAGGGGGTGCCCATGGCTATCCCCTGTACCTGCCTATATGCTTGGTTCACACCTATAAAGACATTATTATTTAGTACCAAACCAAGCAAACCTCTTACGGTATCGATCTTGAACATAGTGACGCCTAACTCCTGCAAAAGCTCAGAAATGGCTCGTATCCCATAATCATTGCCTATGACAGTAAACAGGTTCTGGATGTCCATAGTTACCATAAGTAACTCACCGTCAGACTGTTCCAATTTATAGGCCCCTAAGCTTTTCAAAAAGTGGCCTGTATCTGAAAGCACATTGTCCAATCTATCTAGGTACGGCCTTAACTCCGTCTCCAACCAAATCGAAATATTCTCTGTCACCCAACCTCTGCCAGACACTATGGGTCTGAGAGGTGGGTCAGTATCTGATTTATGTATTTTTGGTAGAGCTTTGAATATAGGTGTCACTGGCTTCTCTATCATAAGAAATTTAAACAAATCTTCACTAATCAGTTTACTGTCCAAAAACTGTCGTAGATTGCTGTGTACCCTCTCTATAATCCCTTTCCCACCTAAAGGATTAATTGGGGGTATACGTATTAGCGTTCTGTAACAAAGCTAGCAATTTACTTTCATACCAGGTGGTATCCAATACCACTACGGCACCCCCCTTGTCAGCCATTTTGATAGTAATATCTGCATTATTCCCAAGATCATGTAGAGCTTGTCTCTGTGTGGGACTCAAATTATAAAACCTACCATGTGTCCCCTCCTGAAAATAGCACATCAGATCTTGTTCACAAGCATTAATGAATAAATTCATAGCAGGTGAGAAAGGGGGGACAAAACCACTGGGCTGCCTTAGCATAGTAGCACTCGGGTTATCACCTCCAAAAATCTGTTTCAAAACTAAGCTACGACAAAAAAACCATAAGGTCCATAATAATATCATTATATACACAAGCCCTACTGGGCACAAAAGTCAGCCCTTTATTTAAAACAAAACACTCATCTTCAGACAATCTGTAAGATGAAAGGTTAAAAACAATACCAGTATCTTGCTTAACAGTCAGTGCAGCAGCTTCCTCCTCTTGTTGTACGCCCTGTCCTCGCTGCAGGAGCGATTCCATGTCCCTTTCTTCTTGACAGGTGCCGGCAGTCTGTCCAAAAAATTCAAACGACCATGTGTGTCCTTCGAGCAGAGCTAGCTGAATCTAAATGGATAATTGAGTTTATGGCACACAGGAGTCCTGGGCTTAATGAAGTCATTCCTATGAGACCCACCCTTAAGAATAGGCGGTTTTTTTACTGATTTTTACTGATTTTTTATTGGTTGTGCTTGTTTTAAAATGTTGGTTTTTGGGAGATGCTTTATCTGATGAAGGGCAGAGGCCCGAAAGCGCTCATCATTTGTATATCTAATTTCAATAAACAGAAGGAGTTGGTCTTCGAGCAGTGTCCAGTCTTATTGGTTTTTGAATATTAACTTTGGTTTATTTGACTGGACTTTGGTGAGGCACAGAACATTGTTTTGTTTTCATAGAGTTTTTGTTGTGTTCTATTGTGCCTTACATGCTTTGGGGATAAGGAGCTTTATCAGAAGGCAATTTCATGTCTACAATGCCTTCAGCAACTTTGGTTGGTGGAATAGGAGATGTAACTGGTCTTCTAAATCGAGAAAACCCTTTTCTAGGTTTGGGTTTTGAGATACAGAAGGACAAGCATGTTGGCAGCAATGTACCTGTTGCCACTGATAAGAATTTTGATTCTCTATTAAGAGATTTTAATTATAAACTGAGCAGGCTACAGCGTCTGCAGTGGCAGACCTTTCACTTGGAAGCCTGCTTAGCTTACGGGATAGTGCCTCGGGGCATGAGGATCTTGTGTATGCCCACACAAGGCGACCGCTATCCCGAGTTATTGGCTAGATGGCAACTATTGAATATTAATACCAGCTATCGGTACATGGAGCTGATGAATGAATTTTTTGCCCCAGAGATCGCCACACTCAAGCAGGAAGTGGAACAATTGCAATGCAGATTTGCGTCTGAGTTCACAGACGCTAGGAGTCAACAATGCCTGAAACAACTGCATGGTTCCTTATTGGAAGAGGAGGAGAAGATTCGGATCCAGAAATTGGGCAAGTTGAAAAGAGACCATCACGATTTCCAGCAAGGGAATATTTTTGTATGGTCCAAATCAAGAAATTCGTCATCGTCGCAGGAAGATAGAAGGGGACCTTGTTCAAACAACGGTGGAGCTGTTCAACGAAGCGGACGCTCGATGACATCATCTTCAGTAGCCGGAGGCGATACAGGTCCCACTACGGTAGATGCGGTGCATGGAAGTACTCGCACCTCCATAGTGTGCACGGATGGGGTCCCAGCAGCCTCTACTAGTTCCATCACCGATACAGGTCCCACCACGGTAGGTGCGGCGCATGGAAGCACTCGCGCCTCTAAAGTGTGCACAGATGGGGTTCCAGCTGCCTCTATCAGTTCCATCAGTGCTTCCGTGGATTTGGGAAATGCCGGCACCAGTAATGTGAATACTGAGATGCAAGCACCGGGTCCTCAAACACCAACGGAGTCCCGAGATGCATGCAGGGCTACTTCTTTGGGTAATGCCTCTAGTTCCAGCAAGGAGGGGACAGCAACCACGAAGGAAGCTATTCAACAGGTTTCAACACGGGGAGATTGTATCCCAACCTTGAGTTCTTTCAATGAGGGCACTAAGGCACCATCCAGTGCCATTGTTTCAACAGATACTGGTTTTGTGTCTGAGGTGTTGGTTTGTGATCCGAGTGACTACAGGACTGGTGCCAGACCGAAGGACACACATGGTCGTTTGAATTTTTTGGACAGACTGCCGACACCTGTCAAGAAGAAAGGGACATGGAATCGCTCCCGCAGCGAGGACAGGGTGTACAACAAGAGGAGGAAGCTGCTGCACTGACTGTTAAGCAAGATACTGGTATTGTTTTTAACCTTTCATCTTACAGATTGTCTGAAGATGAGTGTTTTGTTTTAAATAAAGGGCTGACTTTTGTGCCCAGTAGGGCTTGTGTATATAATGATATTATTATGGACCTTATGGTTTTTTGTCATAGCTTAGTTTTGAAACAGATTTTTGGAGGTGATAACCCGAGTGCTACTATGCTAAGGCAGCCCAGTGGTTTTGTCCCCCCTTTCTCACCTGCTATGAATTTATTCATTAATGCTTGTGAACAAGATCTGATGTGCTATTTTCAGGAGGGGACACATGGTAGGTTTTATAATTTGAGTCCCACACAGAGACAAGCTCTACATGATCTTGGGAATAATGCAGATATTACTATCAAAATGGCTGACAAGGGGGGTGCCGTAGTGGTATTGGATACCACCTGGTATGAAAGTAAATTGCTAGCTTTGTTACAGAATGCTAATACGTATACCCCAATTAATCCTTTAGGTGTGAAAGGGATTATAGAGAGGGTACACAGCAATCTACGACAGTTTTTGGACAGTAAACTGATTAGTGAAGATTTGTTTAAATTTCTTATGATAGAGAAGCCAGTGACACCTATATTCAAAGTTCTACCAAAAATACATAAATCAGATACTGACCCACCTCTCAGACCCATAGTGTCTGGCAGAGGTTGGGTGACAGAGAATATTTCGATTTGGTTGGAGACAGAGTTAAGGCCGTACCTAGATAGATTGGACAATGTGCTTTCAGATACAGGCCACTTTTTGAAAAGCTTAGGGGCCTATAAATTGGAACAGTCTGACGGTGAGTTACTTATGGTAACTATGGACATCCAGAACCTGTTTACTGTCATAGGCAATGATTATGGGATACGAGCCATTTCTGAGCTTTTGCAGGAGTTAGGTGTCACTATGTTCAAGATCGATACCGTAAGAGGTTTGCTTGGTTTGGTACTAAATAATAATGTCTTTATAGGTGTGAACCAAGCATATAGGCAGGCACAGGGGATAGCCATGGGCACCCCCTGTGCTAACACTTATGCCAACCTTGTCTTGTCCTTCTGGGAGAGGAGTATGGTGTTAAATGACATGTCATGGAAAGGTCATATCAAGATGTATAAGCGTTTTGTGGACGATATTTTTAATCTTTGGGATGGGGACGACAACTCTTTAGCTGATTTCGTCTCCTACCTACATACCACCACTTCTTTTTTGAGGTTCACGGTTAACAGCTCACGCACACAGATTGACTTTTTGGATGTCAGGGTACAGTTGACAGAGAATGGTTTTTCATCCAGTTTATATAGAAAAGACTGCTGGAAGAACACCTTGCTTTCTTTCGACAGCATGCACCCTCGACACATATTTCCTAATATAGTGCAGGGACAGGTTGCCAGGATTTCTAGAATTAGCAATGACGAAGCATGCTTCGAGCAAGAGTTGGGGACCCTGATGGATTGCTTTCATACTAGGGGTTATGATAGGAAATTGGTAAAAAACAGGATGGAGTTTGGTAGGCATTATAGGAAGGATAGATATAAACCATGGCTGAGAACCGCTGACACAGGCACAGGCTCACAACATGATAGGGCCAGTGGACATGATTCTAGGTTGACACTAACTTATGGTAGCAATATAGGTGATGTTTGTGCACTGATCAGAGGCAATTGGAATATTTTAACTAGTGATGTAAGTTTGAAGGGTATGCTAGGTGACAAACCGATTTTTAGATATAAAAGAAATAAAAACTTGAAAGATTTACTATGTAAGGATAAGACTAAGACCAGTATGGATAATCTGGCTATCACTAAACAGGGCACCTTTCCATGTGGGCTATGTAAGGCGTGTGCTTATGTAGATAGTAGGGGTGTATTTGTGCATCCAGTGACTGGCAGACTGTTTGATTTGAAAGGGAGAGCAACATGCAGAACCACTGATGTGGTTTACTTGGCAGAGTGTCAATCCTGCACAAGTTTTTATGTGGGCAAGACCAATTGTATGTTTAAAGTTAGGGTCTTGCAGCACCTCTCTTCAATTAGAAATGGGGACACACGCAATGCATTATATAGACATTTGGCAGCTCATCCTACACAGTTTCAAGTTTAAAGTGATAGTGAATGTGAAGTTGAATAAAAGAGGGGGAGACATTAAACAATTAACAGAGCTAGCTGAATCTAAATGGATAATTGAGTTTATGGCACACAGGAGTCCTGGGCTTAATGAAGTCATTCCTATGAGACCCACCCTTAAGAATAGGCGGGTTTTTTACTGACTTTTACTGATTTTTTATTGGTTGTGCTTGTTTTAAAATGTTGGTTTTTGGGAGATGCTTTATCTGATGAAGGGCAGAGGCCCGAAAGCGCTCATCATTTGTATATCTAATTTCAATAAACAGAAGGAGTTGGTCTTCGAGCAGTGTCCAGTCTTATTGGTTTTTGAATATTAACTTTGGTTTATTTGACTGGACTTTGGTGAGGCACAGAACATTGTTTTGTTTTCAAAAACCGACATAAAAGGTCCATAAAGGCTAAGTCATATTCACTCCACTTTAACAAAAGGCTCCTCACCATGTTGATGTCCTATGTAGTGGGTATAACTGTAAATAATGATTGAATACTCATGGTGGCTAATAATAACCACTCTAGGTCTACAGATCATTCCACATACTCAAGCAAGTCTGAAAGGAATTGTTTAGTGTCACTAAGAACATGCACATACTTATCAAGAAAAGGCCTAAGGAATTTCTCTATATAAATGGAAAATAGCTCCATCAAACAACCCCTACTGGTCACTATTGGCCTAAACAGGGGTCTCAATGGATCTTTATGGACTTTCGGCATCCCTTGCATAACTGGCATAAGTGAACCTCTACAACCAAATAACTGAATAGATCATTAGAAATAGTTTGTGTGTTAAGGCAATCCAACAGCTTGTTCATGATATTATTGCACGTGTTCTATATCTGCAGTACTTATAACTACATTTTTTATTTTATTTTTATTTTATTTTATTTTACATTTGTTGACTGGGCTAGTCTAACTGGATACATGTCCATTTTCAGTAGAGGCCCGGGGAGATAAGCTCCAAGAGAACAGATATCAGAAACAAACAAACAGCTCATATACAGACAAAATTCATAAACACTATTAACAGGTAAAAAGAACTTTAAAGGGATAGATTCAGAGATTATCATATAAGCTAGACAATCAATTCATAGTAGAGAGTAATGCAGTTAAAAATATAGACAACAGGTTGTTACATAATACAAGAAAAGGGGCATGATAATTAATAGTTACTATAGTAAAAGGTAGTCTCAATGATGTTAAGCTACAAGAAGATGCAAATAAGGGTGTATAGTAGGACTAGGGAATGTTGTATTCAAGGGGAGTAGGACTTGAATAGAGAGAAGAAGAGGGTAGGCAGGGGCAAGATAGAAGAACTAATTGCTTTGTCAGGCTTTGTACAGGGGCACAACCAGTGAGATTTGAGGAAGAGTTTGAGTTTACTTTTAAACAGTGATATAGAGGGCAGTGAGATAAGTTCATGGGGAAGTGGGTTCCAGGATTTTCCAACAGTAGTAGAGAAGAGAGAGTCCCCAGCTCTGTTGTTGCATTTTGTAATATTTACAAGCAGTTTGTGTGATGATCGTAGGGTCTTTAGATTGGTATAGGGGGTGATGAGGGTAGAAAGTATGGGAGTATTTGTTGATTGGCAAAGGGTCTTATGGGCAATGGTCATTTGGTGGAAATTGAGCTGATTTTGCAGTTCAAGCCAACCAAGCTGCTTTAGATTATAACAGTGGTGGGTTCTGAAAGGGTTTCCTGTTGCAAATCTGGCTATGTTATTGTAGGATTGTTCCATTTTACGGAGGTTGCTTTTAGATAGATTTGTAAATATGGGTGAGGCATAGAGGAGAGTAGAGATTAGATGTGTGTGAGCAATGGTTTACGGAAAACATATGTATTTAAAACACAGAAGCAAAATGCCAAAGGCACCAAAAAGTACTTGAAATAGTCCAAGGCAACCAGAAAATGAACTCAGCCACTGATATAAGGATAATTCCAACTTTATTCAACCAAAAAAATAAAAAAACATAAACGTCCTCTTTATACAGTATGTTTTTGTTAGAACCTTCATCAGATGTATTCAAATCGCCTAGCATCTGTTTCATAGATTCAAAACTAAAAACTGCTAAAAACAAAAACAAAAAACAAGTTCTAGCTTCTTTTCCTGCCTTTCCTGTTACTAGAGTAGTTCAGATACAGATTTGCTGATTATGGACTGTATTGCAGTTTCTGAATTCCCCATACCTTTCTGTGTTAGAGGAAAACCTTTCAGCTTATCATTGAGAGTGGTAAGCACTAGGTAGGCTATCTACCACAAGATGAGTCATTTCTAGCTCTGAAATTGTAGATTATTGGACGTTTGGGCAGCTTTTCTATCCATTTCAACTTTCTGCTTTAAAAGCCTGTGTTTTCATGGGTTTGCGCTTGTTTAAGCTCCGCAGATCCAGTTTTGGCATCATGCAGACTACAAGACCAACAGAAAGGAGAAAGAGAGACTTTGAGTACCTCCATTTTGTTTTTTTCTTGATTCTACCATGTTCTGCACTTCAATTAAGTTGCATTTACATTTAATTGCATTTAATTTAACTGTATTTGCTGTATTATAGCTACACACTCAAGTGTGCTAGCCTGCACTGTGTTTAAAGTGATTTTATTATTGTTTTAACTGTTTTTTCTGCTAAAAACAACAAAAAGTTTTAGCTTGTTTTCCTGCCTTTCCTTTTACTAGAGTAGATTAGATACAGATTTGCTGTATTCCGGACTGTATTGCAGTTTCTGAGTTCTCCATACCTTTCTGTGTTAGAGGTAAGCCTTTCAGTTTATCAGTGAGAGTGGTAAGTACTAGGTAGCATATCTATCACAAGAGGAGTCGTTTCTAGCTCTGAAATTCTAGATTATCAGACATTTGGGCAGCTTTTCTTTCCATTTCAACTTTCTGCTTTAAAAGCCCGTGTTGACATGGGTTTGTGCTTGTTTAAGCTCCGCTGATCCAATTTTGGCATCCTGCAGATTACAAGAAAACAGATAGGAGAAAGTGAGACTTTAAGTACCACCATTTTTGCTGTTTTTCTTGATTCTACTGCATTCTGCACTTCAATTAAGTAGTTTTTACATTTAATTGCATTTACTTTACTGTATTTGCTGTATTACAGCTACACACTCAAGTGTGCTACCCTGCACTGTGTTTAAAGGGATTTTATTGCTGTTTTAACTGTTTTTCTTTCTGCTAAAAACAAACAAAAAAGTTCTAGCTTGTTTTCCCATCTTCCCTGTTACTAGTCCAAATACAAATTTGCTGTATTCAGGACAGTATTGTAGTTTCTGAGTACCCCATACCTTTCTGCGTTAGAGGGAAGCCTTTCAGCTTAGAAATGGGAGTGGTAAGCACTAGATAGCTTTTCTACCACAAGAGGAGTGGTTTCTTGCACTGAAATTGTAGATTATTGGCCATTTGGGTAGCTTTTCTATCCCTTTCAACTTTCTGCTTTAAAAGGTTGTATTTGCAAGGGTTTACTTGCTGCGCAGTGCTGCTAAGCTCGGGTAAACTATTACCAGAAAAGATTACCAGAAAAGTGCCAGAATGTCTGCTCGTCACTTTTTCTCTTAGACCTTGCTACTTCTCATTTCTCTTGCCTATTTTGTCTAGCACTTCAACAAATGTTTGTAGCAATTATTATAGCACCCACAAGTGCTATCAGTACTAAAAGGTTTATAAGAAAACAACTCCAGTCCTAAAAGTCCTACAAGGAAACAACTCCAGTGCTTAGTAATAATGGCCATCCTTCCTGGCATGTCTAGCGGTCAGTTCCCTGGGCTTTCTCCTATCTATCTGGTGAACTTGTGTGTTCTGTGGCAGTGTAGTAATTGCCTCATGTACACAGACAGCCCTCTCCTTTTATCTACAACACTCAGACATGTGAGAGATGCATTTATATCTCCAAATCAGAGACCACACACTCTCCAGCCATGACTGGAATAGCTGGTCAAGAGGGAAAGATCATCACCTGCACCCCACCACATGGAACCCATAGCCCTCCAGAACACACACCATCACAGCTCTCACATAAAAACACAAACCACACACCCACGTTCATGGAGGCTCTCACTAGAAATCTACACAAACAGCAGAGACCTCCAAGGCAGAAATGCACTCAACCAACCCAACACAGCACAAACCATAAGACACATAGCTCACCAACACAGTGTGCCCCTCAAACTAAGCCCCTAAGGCAAAACAGCTTGCCAATACACTAGTCATAGGTGACTCAATAGTGAGGCACACAGATATCCCACTCACCAGGTTGAATAAGGAGAAGGTAACAGTCAGCTGTCTACTGAGTGCCAGACTCCGACACATAAGACACGCATTCAGGTCACTCCAAAACAAGTATAAGTATGACTCTGTCATTGTCCATGTGGGCGTGAATGACCTGAGATACACTTCTCTGGACTACATGAAAATAGACATGATGGAGTTCTCAGATCATGTGACCCAGACAGGTATGACCCTACCCATGAGCAGCATCCTACCATCACCCAGCATGATACCACAGTACAAGCAACAAATGATTGCCTTTAACAACTGGCTAAGTTTCTGGAGACATTCTAAGGGGATCCAATATCTGTCTGCCTGGGATGACATGATTGACAGACTTTGAGGCTTTGCCAGAGATGGCCTTCATCTGTCACCCCTGGGTTTCTGGGTACTGCCTAAGGCTCTTGCCACCCCTATAGTGCATTTTTTAGTCAAAGTGCCAATGACCAAATTACCAATGTAACAGCTATAAATAAAAACATCTGAAAGTCATGCTGCTCAGTGATAGAAGTCTAAATCTCAAGATGCACTCACTCGAAGCACTCCTCAAAATGGAGAACATTGACATTTGTGTTGTAGCAGAGACCTGGTTTATTGCAGCAGAAAGCACACCTGCTCTGCCAGGCTACAACTCATTCCACACCTTTTGGCCCCAGACCAAGGACCAAAGCTCCAAAGGCGGCAGTGTCTTCATATTCATAAAGAATATACACACCTCCAGACTGATAGCCCAACATAACACATCTGAAATACTTCAGGTACAACTGACATTGGGCAAGATGCCAATTCAGGTCATAGCCTGCTACAGGTCCCCAAACATGTCCTAGGACTCTCACTGCACGTCCCTAACCACCATGGAATCTATTAGGGTCCAACAAACTCTCTCATACTAGGTGATTTCAACTACCCTTCCATCAACTGGGTAAACTACTCATGCACCAATGCACTGGCCCATCGCTTCCTGGAATTCATTAATTCCAATGCCCTGGACCAACTCATTCTTACACCACTAGAGGAAGCAACATCCTTTACCTGGTTATTACTAACATGGGCAACTGTTGCTCTACAACAATAGTCAACTCATACCTAGTTAGATTCGACTACAAACTAATCACCATGGAAATTTTCACCTCGCCCACACTCCCCACAAAAGTAACCACCATGAAAAATTTCTCCAAAGCTGACTTTGAACTCCTACAAACATAGGTGGCTAACTTCATGTCGCCCATGCCAATGGAAAAAAGTTGCATGAATGCCGAATCATACACCAATGCACTGTAAGAGCATATACATAAATGCATGGAACTAGCCATACCCAACAGAACCAAGATGCTCTCCTCCAAAAGAAGGAAGCCAATCTGGTGGTACCCTGCCATTAACAGGCTGTACAACAGAAGGAAGAAACTGTTGCAGGAAAAAGGTGATGTCTCAAAAATGGAAAAATTCCCTTATTAGCCTCAACAAATAGTTGAGATTCCTCATCAAATCCACTAAAGCCAGCTATGAAGGCAGACACAAAAAATAAACACAAAGCCTTCTATAGTTATATCAAGAATTTTGGGTTCCTATTATGTTATCAAAGTTTCACAAGTTCAAACACCATATGGTCGAACTTATAAAACTACGAATACGTAAAAAAAAAAAAATAAAAAATAAAAAAAGAAAAATCTTACCTGACAGTTGTTGGCTGCACTACAGTGTAGTATAGGGAAATCTTCCTTTTCCACACTGTACTGCATTGTGGTGTGGTCTCGAAGTTGGTATATTTAAAGAGTGGGTGGTGTGGAGGGTGCAGGGGGCTTGCCCCCTGCTTACAACCTTCAGGTAAGTTTTTTCTTTTTTTTCTTTCTTTTTTTTTACGTTTTCAAACTTTTACAATTTCAAACATATGGGTTCGACCATATGGCATTCGAACTTGTAAAAGTTTGATAACGTAATTGGTATCCAAGAATTTCTATGGCAATAACCAAATCTGCTCTGAGTTACTACACAATGGTACCTCCTATACTGAGCCAACAGATATTGGCAACATACTGGCTGACCGATTCAGTGCCAACTTTACCCCTCTCTTCCCCCAAAGGACCATTCACAATACAAGAAGAATGCTAGGCACCCAGTGTCATTGCAGCACAGGTTAAAGCTGCATTGTCCAAGGCCAAGAATATAGCTTCCATGGGACCCAACAATATCCTTGACTGTGTTCTACATGAACTACAAAGTGAAATGACACAACATCTGTGTGCCTTGTTCAATCACTGCTTCACCTCAGGCTTTGTCCTACCGAATGGTGCACTGCTACAGTCATCCCTGTCCATAAAGGGGGAGCAACTACAGACCCTGGGAATTATCGTCCCATTAGCCTAATAAACCTGATATGTAAGGCTATGGAGTACATCATCATGGACCTAATTAACAAAGACATAGGCAATCTCCAAACTCTAGATTTCATGGAATTTGGTTTTGCGAAAGGTAGATCATGCCTGCTCAACCTCGTTGACTTCTTTGAGGCAGTCACCAGAGCAGTGGATGAGGGTAAGGCAGCTCACACAGCCTACCTCAATCTGGCCAAGGCCTTTGATACCATTCCTCACTCGAAAATTATTGATAAACTCACCAAACTAGGCATCAGTCCCTATATCATTAGGTGAGCTGCAAATTGGCTCACGAATAGAACCCTCAGTGTGAAAGTAGCAGACTCCAAGTCAGACTGCCAACAAGTCATGAGTGGATTCCCACAGGGATCGGTCCTGGGTCCTCTCCTGTTTGGCATCTTCTTCTCAGAAGTCCAGGCCAACACAGAGGGCCTCTGGCTGACCAAGTTCACAGATGACTGCAAGCTGGGAGCCATTAACTCCCCATGTGATACAGACATCCTACAGAAAGGCCTCACTGAAACAAATGACTGGTGTTGAAACCATGGCCTTAAGCTTAATGCCAAAAAATGTGTCGCCATTCTCTTTGGAAAAAACTCAGTTCCCACTAATTACCACATGGATGGGAGCCCAATAAGCACTGAAGGTGTTATACAAGACCTGGGGACACAGGTTGACAGCAACCTCTCCTTCAACCACCATGTTGCCACTGTTGTCAGAAAGTCCTTCTCTGTGGCACATCTCATTACCAAGGGCTTTGCATCCAGGAAAAAAGAGGTCATCATCTCTCTCTCTACTCCTCCCTCATTAGACCAGTCATCGAGTACAATGCCGCATTTGGCATGTACCTCACTAGACACCTGAAACAACTGGAGAGGCCACAAAAGTACCTCACAAAGAGGACCCTAGACCTTAAACACATGTCCTACATGGACAGACTCAAAAAAATCCATCTATTCTCTGTCTCATATCGTCTACTAAGAGGTGATCTCTGCTTGACTTACAAAGGCATGTCTGACCCAGCCCTGTTTGAAATGTTACATCTAAAGAAATCCCAATCCATCCACACCACATGCTCCAGAGACCTCAATCTCATTACAACTATCAACAGAACATGCTGAAGGGACAGGTTCATAACCCAGAGATTGCCCATGCTTTGGAATAGACTTCCCATACACATCAAGTGAAGCACCTCACTGGCCCTCTTCAAGAGAAATCTTGACTAGTAGATGAGAAATAGAAAATACACCCTGGGGATCACTTCAGTGGCTCTTCTCAGTAGTGGCAATGGTAACTAATGTCAGGTGGCACAATGCCAGGGATATCTATAGGCTAGGCTTGTAATGGCTCTAAGGCCATTAGCCTAGTACACACCTATGAACCTATGAACCTAAAATAGTAATTTCTATTTATGACCACCACCGAGCTGCCCTTGTCAGCAGGACATATAACAACACTCTTATCATTCATCAACTCATCCAGGGCTGCTCTCTCAGCAACTGATAGGTTAAAGTATCTACATTTTCTGCTACTATCATTGAATAACTCATAATTATCATGTTCACATTTTCTTGCAAACAACTCTACAATCTGATTGTTCTGTGGAACAAACGCACTAGACTTCCTAAAAATATCATCAGCTGCATCCATGACAATATTATCATTACAGAACATAATTCTCAACATCAAAGCCCTAATATATAATTTCAAGTCCATAATACAGTTAGTCAAGTCCACAGGTTGAGAAGGTATAAAAGTCAAGCCACTGTTCAGGACACTAAATTCATTAGTAGACAACTATCTATCTGAAAGATTCCACACTAAGGTGTATCTCTCACAATCTACATTTTCTTTATAGTGGGATACCCCCTTGTCCCCCTGGTTGTTTCCTATTCCTTGTTTTTCCCCGACTCCTGGACCTCTCTAGCAAGGCTGTCTGTCCTTGCCTGATGGGGCAGGGGAACTGGGGAAAAGCCATCAGTCTTGCACCCACCTTAATCCTTTGCTTAACTGCAGTATCATTCAACTGTATATCACCATGTGTATTGACAGTTTCAGAATCTTGGGAGAGACACTCCTGTCCTCTCTCCACATGGGGTATTGTATGTGGATTAATTCTTTCTAATAGGTTCATTTTCTATAGGTAAAATCCGTGCTACCTCTGACACCTCAGTAGTGTCCATTCCTTCTGCTGTGTTGCTATCACCAGCCCTACTGCTCACTGGTTTAGGCCATGAAAACACAATTTTTTTGCTGAAATCATTCAAGTCCCTTTGCAGATTCTTCCTCTTCTATGCTATCAGTTTCCTCTCATACATGCAAGAATTTTCAATGACCTAACATAAGGTGAGGTCCAGAGCATCTGCATTGCAAGTATTGTACAGATTGTACTGCAAGGACTGAATTCCACTCAAATGCTGCACATCCAGGGGCTTGAAATAATTAGTCAGTAATATTATGTATTTTTGTTTGCTGGAGATGTAATGCAGAAGCAAATGTTGACTGGAACCATATATTTTATGACTGTGCACTATTAAAGAAATTTTGGGAAGAAGTTAACATTTTTTACAGGCAATTTTTACAGACAATTTTATGCTTACAAAATCACTTGTATTATTCAATACACCTGTTCCAGACTGTATACATAAAAACAAATATTCTTTGCTCTGGTCTATACTGTTCATTGCCAGGAAAACAATTACAAAAAATTGGTATTCCTCACCTGCTCCCTCATTTAAAGAGTTTCAAGGTCTTCTCTTGTAAATATCTAAGTTAGAAATGTTAACTATCAAATCTAAATCTAAAAGGAATACAAATTTATATTACAAATGGGAAAATATATATGAATTATTAGTTAAAGAACTGGATAAATGATTAATGTAGTAATCTTTCTTTTTTATCTTTTATTCTTTATCTTTATTTTTCTTCTGCCAAAATTAACTTAATCGGTCTTGTTGTTTGATATATAGTGAACATCATTGTATGTAGTTTTTGTGCTATTATAGTTATTGTATTAATATTTTCTTTTTTAAATATTGTACTTTAAACATTCAACTTATTCAAATTTTTTCAAAATATCTGTTCATTATATTAATGTTTTCAATAAAGCTGTTTTAAAAAATAAAATAATATCATGTATTTGTTACTGGTCTCTATGTTAATCTGCTGCCATTTAGAAAGTAGGTCAGGGTACTGAACCAAATGTTGGCATTTTTAACAACCTCAGTCCCCTGTGTACGATACCAAGTTCAATTTTCACCTTACCCTTTTTAGGTGAAAGGTATTTATTTTGCCATTTTAACATCCAAAATGATGTACAGTCTTACAATTGTTTATGACTCAACAGATGTGTCTTTGTTTTTATTATGTTATTATTTTAACTTTTGCTTGTCATTTTTGTAGGTTGCAGCTACTGTTCCTTTAAATGCTTGAGCTACATTGTCAATTGGAAGTATCTTATTGGCAGGTCAATTTTTGAATTTTCATTTAAGTACTGTTTTGGATGTGTAATAGCTTTTAGAGTGTGAAGAAATGAATGGGCTTCCTGAAAGCACTTACTCAAATAAAGTATATTAAGTTTTATCGGCCATGCTTTGGTGCAGTTTTCTTTTTTGTTATTGCAAGTATACTAAAGCTTAGAGCTATGGATTTATAGGCTTATCTAATACATTTGTAGAATGATTTTATGAGGAGGGTTTTAAACATATAAAAATATCTTTATATGATTTTATTGATTTTACAGTTATTATTATTATGACTGCTTAATGTTTATTTATTGATAAGGGATACAGGTTTAATGCATTAAGATTAATTCTGAAGGTATAGGCAGTATGTCTTTAAGACCATTGTATGACATTGTGGTGAGGAAAGCTTTAAAAAGAGGGTGATATTTGCTTTTAGTTTAGTTCTGATGAAGTTCTTAACACACGGTAAGGATGAAAGTGCTTAACCAATGTTATAATAAAGATTTTCTTTTGGCTTACTGGACATGTGTGACAGTTTTGATTAAACTGTGGGAGTTTTGTCAGCCATTCACCAAATTGGTGTATAGCTCACAATGTTGCCAAGCTGCACTTTGCGTCGAACTTTTTGAACTTATAGAACTTTAATATCATGCAGGAAATTTGCATTCTTTTGTCATAGAAGCAGGCAACAATAAGTTTGTTCATGAAGCAAGGTAAACCGCCACGTTACTGATTTTCACACAAGCCCATACAATTACTCCATTTTAACTACAAGATTTTTATGTATCTACATACATTGAGAGCCAGATTCAGGAAGGCTTACACGGAGTTCAAGAGTAGTGTAAGCCTCCGTGTAAGCCTCCTGATTCAGCAACAGCCCAAATCTCCGTGTAAGAGACAGCTAACACGTCTCTTACACGGAGTGGGCGTGGAAATGCTCAATACCTCATTTGCAGCTCCAAGATATGCAAATGAGGTATGTGAGCGATCCAAAGCTCAAACCAGTCCGTGTAACGGACGTGTTGCAGAAATGTACTCAGCTGACAACTGAGTACATTTCTGCAAAAAAACGGAGCTATGTCAGCTCCAAATAAAGGGTGCATTTGTTATATAAGCATGCCAATGGCCAAATATGTGGCCATTGGCATGAAAGTGTTGCAAAAAAGTTATATAACTTTTTTTTTTTCACGGATTTATGTGTTTAACTGTAGCGCACACCCGGCAAACGGGTGCGCTACCTAAAACTGAAAACCGAAGCTTATAAGCCCACAATTGTGGGATTTATGTATTACATGAAATATCAATGGAGGGACTTGCAGAGCAAAAACAATATGGCCTCCGTTTAGTGGTTGTCAAGGGGAAGCTCCGTGTAAGATATGTAACTAAGCATTACTAGGCAATCCTATGTAAATGAGGCTTACAATACTGAATCACACTGCCACATAAGTAATGAGCACTTTCTGAGTCGTGTAAGAGTTAGAGAAGAGGGAGGAACAGAGTAAGAGGTAGGTGACATCATGGGGGGGAAGGATAGAAAGAAATGTACCAGATTGGAGGGCAATGTAAGGTAAGAGATGACAGAAAGACATCAGGGAGGGAGGTGTGTCCCAACAGAACACTGGGAATGTCAAGAAATTGAGGGCATACGCTATCCCTACACTCTAAGTTTCTTGAAATACGTGCATGCGCTGTGCAAAGGCGTGTAAGGCAGGTTCAACATGTGGGAGCGTGTTGCAAACTGTTTACAACGGTTTGCTGGCGCACGCGTGTGTAAGGCAGTGTCTTGGCGTTTTAGCATGAATCAGCCTAGCTAACACCGTGTAAGGATGTGTGCGCGTGTAACACCGTGTAGGGATGTGTACAGCGTTTAAGTTACTGTGAGCATGTTTAAGCCGGTGTGCACATTGCTCCCCTCAGGAAACAGAGAGGAAATAGGAAACAACCAAAATACAGGAAACTGCCAGAAGATACTACTAAAGTTAATTGGTGGAAACAATTAGAAGCAGGCAATTACACAGGCAGACTAGAAGCCCAACCCAGCACTTAAAACACAACAAAGAGCAGTGCAGGCTGTTTCTCACAAGAGATACTGCCAGAAACTAAGCTATCAGAGTTGAAACCTGGAAAAAGCTGAACTCAGAGCAGAAATGCTAGGGGCTGCCATAGCTGTTATAATCAGACATAGGCGAATTGCCGAGGGTGGTGATAATGCAGATGCTGACAGACAACCCAGAGTGAGGAGAAGGAGAAGAGTATACAGGCCTAGGGTCACCTACCATGGGTTACATGAGCTGGAGATAGTAGAGCACTATAGAGTGGACAGAGAGCTCCTGCAGCAGATTGTTGAGCTGTGCAGGCCACGCCTCACACACAGAACCAACAGAGGGGAACCCATCCCAGTGGAAACCAAGGTATGTGCTGGCCTAAGAATACTAGCAACAGGTACCTTTCAGAGACCAACTGGCGATATGATGGGGATATCACAGGCATCAGCCTCCAGGGTACTGCACCAGTTCCTGGATGCCATGTCACCACATGTCAGTGATCATATATATGTCCCTAGTGACCGTGAGGTTGTGTCCAGCAATATCGTCTCTTCCAGCAAATAGCCCGATACCCTGAGGTGCTGGGTGCAATAGACTGCACGCACATACGCATCAAGGCACCAGCCGGTGAGCGGGTAGAGTCTACATTAACCGCAAGGGATACCCTCCATCAACTGCCAGGTCGTGTGTGATGCCCAGGGCATAATAATGAATGTGTGTGCTGGCTGCCCTGGTAGCTACCACGATTCCCACATCTGGCATCTGACGCAGCTGTACCAATCATTTGCCAATGGGGACTTCCCACACGGACACCTAGTGGGGGATGCTGGTTATGCACTTGAGCCGTGGCTGATGACACCCATCAGAAATGCACACACACCCGAACAGGAACGCCATAATGAGGCACACGCACAAACACGTAATATCATAGAGCGTGTGTTTGGGCTGCTCAAGTCACGGTTCCGGTGTCTGGACACGTCTGGTGGAGCTTTGCAGTACACACCAACTACATGTACCCAAATGATCATGATATGTGCTATGCTACATAATATGATCCTGCGGAAACAGCTGCAGCAGGACCAGCACAGGGCTGGGCCAAACATCCCCCCACCATTGCCAAGGCCACCACAGGCAGGGGTGACTTGGAGGAGGAACAACCTGACCTTGTCCCAGTAGGCAGAAGGAGGCGTGCCCAGTATGCCCTGGCCTTGGCAAAGAGGCAACGATAGCACATATGCTTGGTCAGTAGGAACACTGGGACCGATACCCACTCTGACTCACTCATACAGTAACAGGGATGCCTAACATGACACAACCTGCTTCCAAATGTACAGGGAGTGTAGTATGTGCATCCGACAGAGGCAGCCCTGCAGCACCACCCGAGGCATGAATGCCATGTGTTAAGTAATGTAATACCATGTATCATATGCACACCTGAGGACCATGACTAACATCCACCCTCACCAATCATAAACCACAAAACACAAACCCACCTCATAGCTATCACAAGGGATAGGAACCTAGATGTAATGCTACCCAATGCCAAAGGTATAAACAGCAAGATGTGTGCAGTGTAAATGCACACAGTATAGGAATGCACATATCAGTGCTGTAATAGAAAACAGGGTCAAAGCGCACATCAGCACCCTGACACTACCAGGGTCACACCTCATACAGTGATGTACATGTGCAAAAACATGGAACAAGATACAAAATGAGGGTGACTACCAATAAATGGCATGGATAACCACACACCCCTGTTGTTACCACAACAAGAAGCAACATGCATTAGCCATGGTCAAACACCAATGGCTAAAACTGACTACTACTATATAGCTTGCTGCAGACCACTGTCCTAATAGCAGCAACTGCCCAGGCCTATGTTCACAGGTTCACAGGTTCATACTAGGCTATCTGCCCTAGGGCATTTATAAGCCTAGACCAGAGTTCCGTGGAGTCTGCCGCACCTTCACTCTGACGGATAATTTGCCCATTATATTGCTGTGCCTCTGACAAGCAGTGATACTGAGGTTATCCCTGGGGCATACCTGCAATCTCCCATCCATTGATTAAGATCTCACTTGAACAAAGCCAGTGAGGTACTCAGCCTCACATGTACCAGGATGTTGTTCCACAGCATAGGGACTCTCTGGTTGAAGAATCTGTCCCTCCAGCACATCCTATTAATATCTGTGTTGAGGTTTAAATCTCCTGCCACTGTAGTTCTGATGGATGTAGAGGTCTTGAGGTGAAGCGTGTACATTAACTCAGGTTTGGACATGGCCTTGGATGTCAGGCACAGGTCACCTCTGAGCAGACGGTAAGTCACGGAATCAAGCTGGAATTCCTCCAGTCGGGCAGCATAAGAAATATGTTTGAGACCCTTTCTCCTCCTGTCGAGGAATTTGTGGGCCCATCCAATTGCCATAGGTGTCGGGTCATATACATGCTGAATGGGGCATTGCACTCAATCAATGGTCCGATGAGTGAAGAGTACAGGGGAACAATGACCTCCCTGGATCTAGATGTGAATCCCTGCATGATGAGGTGGGCAATGTAGAAGTTCTACCTAACTACCCTGGCAACGTGAGTGTCAAACAAAAGGTTACTTTCAACCTGGGTGCCCAGGTCCCTGATAACCTCCTGTGTGCTTAGAGGATTGCCACCTACATGGGAACTAGTGGTAACCTTGTTCTTCCCAAAGGGTATGGCTATGCATTGTTTAGTGTGTAATGTAAGGCCATGGCTCTGGCACCAGTTATCCGTGACTCTGACACCCTTCTGAAGGATGTCTGTGTCAGATGGGTGTCCAACTATGGTTCCCAGTCTGCAGTCATCTTCAAACTTTGTCAGCCATAATCCTGCTGTGTTTGCTTGTACTTCTGAAAAGTAGATGCTGAGCAATAGTGGGCCCAGGACTGAGCCCTGTGGGACACCACTTGTGACAGTTGTGGAGTGTGACATGGCACCAGCAAGTCTGAACCTGTCTGTTCTGTCACGTAATCGGTTTGCAACCCATCCTGTGATGTATGGGTTCACATTTAAGCTGGTGATGTTTTCAATGATACCCAAGTGGGGTATTGTGTTGAAAGCCTTTGCCAGGTCAAGGTAGGCTGTGTGGAGTGCCTTGCCCTTGTCAATGGCCTTGGTGTCTGTTATGAAACAGTCAACCAAGTTTAAAAGGCATGATCTGCCCTCAACAAAGCCTAACTGGGTTGGATCTAATGTCTGCAAGTCCCCTATGTCCTCATCTATGACTTCCATTATGATCTTCTCCATAGCTTAGCAGACCCTGCTTGTCAAGCTGATGGGATGGTAGTTTCGTGGTCGGTGGAGGCACCCCATGTGAAGTGGGTCCACCATTGACATATGCCACTCCTTGGGAACATATCCTGAGTTGAGGCTAAGATCATACAGCTGCCCTGACTGCGGGTTTAATTCTGAGTGAGTTCATGGAGCACAAAACCAGGGACACCATCTGGTCCCATGGATGCTGCGTCCTTTCCCTTGGATAGAGCAGTTCCCACCTGAGCATTTGAGATGTTTGGGGGGCTACAATCCTCTTTCATACATATCTCCAGTTGTGGTGGAGGGTGGGTGGAGAAATCTGCACTGAACCTGTCAGCCAGTATGTTGGCAATGTCTGTAGGTTCAGTGATATTTACAGCATTCTGAGCCTATTCTGAGCATATCTGGGAGTTTCCTCCCAGGTGTGTAACGATCTATAAAGGCCTCATTGTTGTCCCGTGAGCCCTTAGTGGGTTTACTCCCAATATTCGCCTTGGATGATTTCATGGGGAACTCAGTGTTTCACCTATATTGAGCAGGGGTGTCTACCCTTCCACGGATATCGCTCTATCTTGTAGTACCTCCTTCCTTGTGTTGTAGTGCTTGTTTATGGCTGAGGTCCACCACACTGGACGCTTGCCTCTGGTACAACGAGTCTGTGTTTTGTTTGGGATTGCCTCATCCATGCAGTCTTGAAGGTGCTGGTAGAAGGCAGTTGTAAGTGATACAGTGGCTTGGGTAATGGTGTCTGCTGGCTTGGGGGCTTTGAAAGAGACCACAACAGTCATTAGAAGTGTGTAGTCGGCTTCTGAGAGGTTCTGCACTGTGGTCTTTTCTATCTGGGGTGGAGGTGGGATGTGGACTTCCACTGAGAGTAGGTCATGATCTGATCTCACCAATGATGGGTATACCTCTGGTGTTGAACATTGTGAGCCCATGTTTGTGATGATGAGATCTACTATGTTGTCTCCTCTTGTGGGGATGGTGACTAGTTCTTCCATGGCATGTGAGTGTATGAACTCTAGGAACCTGTGGGCTAGAGTGTTGTGGCTGTAGTACTGATCCCAGTCTATATTTGGATAGTTGGGATCACCCAGTGTGATGGTGTTTGCAGGTACATGTATCCCGCCACTGTTTTCATGAAAGCTCTGTGAGGTACCTGAGTTTCAGAGGATGGCCTGTAACATGCTACAAACTTCAGAGCAGTCTTGCCTATGGTTAATTGCACCGGATGGTGTACAATGCATCGTGTGTTGCCACCAACCATGAGGTGAGGGTGTCCCTGATGAATATTGCTATTGCCACCCCTCATAGTGGTAATATGTGTACTGCATAGATACGAAATATTGTGCCTCTGACTTAGTAGTGACACATTATGACCACCTTACATAATTGAATAATGTGACTATGCCTCTGTCCAGTCTGTGCCCCTGTCCACATGCAGCTGTCCAGATGTCTCTTGAAGAGAGTCAGTGAGGTACTCTGTCTAACATGAACTGGGATACTCTGCTAGAGTGTGAGATGCCTCTGAGTTATGACTCTGTCCCTTCAGCATGTCCTATACATGTATGTGCTGAGGTTCAAATCTTTAGCTCCCATGTTTCTGGTGGATGTGGATTGCTTGCAGTGGAGCATGTCTACCAAATCCTGATTGGACATGGTCTTGTATGTCAGGCATAGGTCACCTGTGTATGTGGTATGACACTGAAAAAGCTTGGTTTTAGTTATTCTGGAAGTATATGACATGTGTTGTAGATCCCTGATCGTCATGGTAAGGTACTTGTGGGGTCTCTCCAGCTGCTGCAAGTGCTGGTTGAGGTACATACCAAATGGGGCGTTGTATTCAAGCATGGGCCTGATAAGGGAGAAGTATAGTGGTACAATGACCTCCTATGGTCTGGATGGAATACCCTCCATGATAAGGTGGCCAAGATAGAAAGTCTGTCAAACAACTTTGGCAACATGGGTGTCAAATGAGATGTCACTATCTACATGTGTCCCCAGCTGTCTGATTTGTTTCCTGTACTCATTGGGTTGCTGTCTATGTACAGATCTGTGGGTACTGTGTTCCTCCCAAAGGGGATGGCTACACATCAGTCGCAGTCAGTTTTAGGCCATGAGTCCAGCACCAGCTATCTGTCAGTGTGACGGCAGTCTGTAGGATGTGTGTGCTGGCTGATGTATTCACTATGGTGCCCAGGTTGCAGTCATCTGTAAACTTTGTCGGCCACAACCCTCCTATGTTTGCTTTCACATCTGAAAAGTAAATACCAAATAAGAGAGGCCCCAGGACACAACCTTGTGGGACACCACTTGTGACTGGCTTCGAACCTGACAAGGCACCTGCAATGTTGACATTATGGGTTCTGTTTCTGAGCCATTTTGCAACCTATGCTGTGACATATGGTGTTATATCTCAGCTGTTGAGCTTGTCTATGATGCCTGAGTGGGGTATTGTGTCAAAGGCCTTAGCCAAGCGCAGGTAGGTTGTGTGGACTGTGTAGCCCTCATCAATGGCTCTACTGACAGTTTCAAAGTAGTCAACTTGGTGCAAATCGCAGGATCTGCACTGTACAAAGCTGAATTGGGTGTGATCAAGGGTCTGTAGGACACCAATGTCTCTGTGTGGAAGCTCCATAATGACCCTTCACAAAGCTTTGCAGACAAGGCTGTTTAAGCTTGTGTGGTGGTAGCTGCCAGGGTCTGTGGAGGCATCTCCTTTGTGGAGTGGGACCACTGTTGCATCGCCAGTGTTCAGGTACAGATCCTGTAGCAAGGCTAAGGTTAAATAGGATCTGCATATACAGGTTTATCTCCATCTGTAGTTCACATAGCATGCAACTGGGGATACCATCAGGTCCCATTGATGCTGTGTACTGCCTTTGCTGACTGGCTCTCACATGGACATCCAGGATGACAGTGAGGTTACATACAGCTGTGATAACTATCATGTCTTGGGGGTGAGGGAGGGGTACATTGCACTGAACTGGTCTGCCAGGGTGTCAGTAATATCTGTCAGGTCCCTGGGATATAAGTTGTTGTGTACCAAATCTGAGCATATATGAGGGTTCCCACCCAGGCGTCAGACATAACTGAAGAAAGCAGTGTGGTTACCTTCATCGTCTGTGGTGATTTATGTCCCCAAGTTGAACTTGGGTGTCTTTATGTGAGAATGTAGCTTTCTACTACTGCTGATCACAGCTGCCTTACATTCTGGAGATGTAGCTCTGTCTTGCATTAGTATCCTTCATCTGTTATACAGTTTGTTTATGGCTGGGGTCCACCAGACAGGCCACGTTCCTTTGGTGGTGAAGGTGTCATTCTCATTTGTGATTGCATGGTCCATGCTTACTCGGAGATGTCCGTAGAAAGTGTCTGTGCAGGAGTCACCATTGCGTGTTGTGGTTTCCACTGGCCCAGTGGGCTTAATGGATACCATCTCAGTCGAAGTGTGAAGTCAGCTTCTGAGCTGTTTGTCACTATACCCTGGTATCATACTAGCACTGACACAGGTGTAAACAATTCCCAGAATCCATCAAACAAAATGGACATGCAGGCTTACAGATGCCCTAGGGGTAGCCTAGTATGAACCCATTATGATACAGATTGTACAGGACACTACAGTTAACCCCAAGGCTGTTGCAAATGATGGTAGTAAGCATGTTGTTGATTCCTGGATATGCTCCGGATCACACCGATATTACAAACAACATACCAGACACACACAGGTATGGCCAACATACATCCTGACATGTGCAGTGCAACCCCCCCCCATAATGCCAAATACCTTCCCCAGCAGACTGCCGCCTCCCTGACATTATGTCACCCTTACCGCAGTGCGTACCCAAAGAGCAGTGTACAACAACAGTGGGTGTTCTCAACAAAGGTGTCTCCTGAATGGATAGGAAAACAACCACCACAGAATCATGAGAGGTTTGGTCTGCACAGCTATGGAAAGGACCAGCATGTACCACAGACATAATGATATTGTGGATCTATTGACACCCGACCCTACCCAGTGTGGGTTTACAAAGTGCAGACCCCACCCCTAAACATGTGTGACTCAGTTGAAACAGTACTTGAAGTCAGTGATGAGGGCAATGTGGTCCACACAGTGTAGCCGGACCTTGCAAAGCCTTCTGTACAATACCCTATGTGTTCCGTATAGATTTGCTCACCAGCTGATATATACACCCCAATGTCATGGGAGGGTTGCAAACCAGACCAACGACAGAACTGACATGGTCAGACATGCAGCAGCCATGTCAGACTACAAACCACATATAACAGGCATCCCACAAAGCTTGGTCCTGGGACCTTCACCATCTGGTATATATGCCCCATAGGTACAGGCCAACAAGTAAGGACTGTGCTGGAACATGTTTGTAGAGGACAACAAGCCGCCTGACATATCTGATACACCAGCTGACACAAGCATCCCATAAAGGGCCACATAGAAACAGACAGCTGGTGCCATAGCCATGTCAGCATGTTAAATGGTGAAAACAGTATAGTCAGCCTCTGTGGATAATCCAGTAAGTGACCACCAATTCCCACATAGGTGTCGACCCATGACATTCCTAACATGTAATGCCAGAATGGGGACACAAGGTGATAGATATCCTGCATTGGACAAAAATGTGGCTGTAGGGTTAACAGCAACAATCCATATACCAACCTAATCATGAGGGTTATGACATCTAGCTAAGGGGAGGTCATTGTGGTTTTGCAGTTATCTTTCAGCAGCATTACAAATGACCACAACAGCGCCTGTGTGGTGTACCTCAGCAGATAGATTCAGCAACTGTAAAGTCCACAACAGTACCTCACCAGGAGTATCAAAGAGCTGGAACACATGTAATGTGTCGCCTGATTAAACAGAATGCAGTTACACACACTGCCATGCTGGCCACCCAGACACAAGCTGTGCCTGATGTAGAAAGCCATGTCCAAGCTGTCAGCAATGCACATGCCGTACCTTGTACAATGTGAATGGCAGGAGATATGCACATGAGGGACCTGAACCCCAGCACTGACATATATAGGACAGGCTGTACTGCATTATCCAAAACACAGAAGCCACCCCACACATGAGTAAACTAACACTACAGGTTGTCCATAAAGACACTGGTTGAGTCCCTCAACAGGAATCCTAATGAGTGGATGGGAGATGGGAGGTTTACCCTGGGTATCAATGTTATGTCACAGGTAGACAGAGGCACAGTATACTAAACAAGACATATGACATGTCAAACTACTTACAATGTGTTGATGGACAAACACATTCTCCGACTAGCATTAGGTCAAGATACCTCTTGAACACAGCCAGCAAGGTGCTCTGCCTCAAATGGACCAGGATTGTATTCCACAGCATAGGGAGTCTCCGGTGATAACTCCATCCCTACAACATGTCCAACATACATCCCTGCTAAGGTGTCAGTCACCTGCACTAGTGGTTCAGGTGGATCTTCTGAGTCTGAGGTGGAGCATGTCCATTAATCTCTGTTTGGACATGGCCTCGCATGTCAGGCACATGTCACCTCTAAGCAGACGGTATGTGAGTGAATAGAGTGTGAGTGTCTTCAATCTGGCAGCATATGACAGCTGTTGTGGTTCCTTGATCCTTTAGGTGGGGACAGTCAGGGTGTCTCCAATTGCTGCAGATGTTGGGTGAGATACAGCCAGAATAGGGCATTTGACTTGATCACCGGTCTGATAACTGAAGAGTACAGGGAACAATGACTCACTAGATCTGGATGTGAATCCCATCCTTATCAGGTGGGCAATGTAGAAGGTCTTCCTAGCCACTTTAGCAATGTGAGTCTGAGAAGAATGGCGACTGTCAACCTGGGTCCCCAGGTCCGTGATAACCTCCTCTGTGCTTAGAGGATTGCCACCAATATGGTAGCTTGGGGTCACCTTGCTTTTCCTGAAGGGTATGTCTACACATGTTGTGCACTCTGACTTCAGGCCATGGCCCTGGCACCAGCTATCAGTTACTGTGAGTCCCTTCTGAAGGATATCTGTGTGTGATGCACTGTCCACTATGGTGCCCAGTGTGCACTCATCTGCTAACATTGTCATCCAAAGTCCTCCCATGTTGGCCTGTTCTCATGGGAAGTACATGACAAACAATGGTGGCCAAGGACTGAGCCCTGTGTGACACCACCTGTGACCAGCCTGGAGTCTAACATAGTGCCAGCAACTCTAACCCTGTGGGTCCCGTCCTTAAGCCAGTTTGCAACCCATCTTGTGACATATGGGTTTACATTTCAGTTGTGAGGTCTTTCCACAATACCTGAGTGGGGTATTGTGTTGAAAGTGTTAGCAAGGCCAAGGTAGGTTGTATGGACTGCCTTTCCCCAACAATGGCCTAAGTGACCAATTTGAAGATGTCAACCCAGTACAAAAGGCATGATCTGCCCCTGACCAAGCCAAAATGGGATGGGTACAATGTCTGCATGTCCCCATATCTTTGTTTATGAGCTCAATTATGATCCTCTCCATAGATTTGCAGACTACACTTGTTAAGCTTATGGGGCAGCAATTAACAGGGTCTGTAGAGGCACTGCCTTTGTGCAGATGTGCACAACTGGACCTTAACCAGCCTGTTGTGCACACTATGGAAATGTAAATCAGTGATAGGACTGAAGCCCAGGATACTGACCACCACAGTGAAAGTACTGAAACACTACACTAGACAGTGCTACAGTGTTAGGTCAGTATGAGCGGATGTTGACAATTGTGTGCAAAGTATCCCATGCAAAACCTGCAGGCACAGTATACTCCCAGTTTTGTTCACACAAAAAGCATTCGGACAGTAACTACACAACATGGCACAGAACACACAACCATAAACTGGAGGTATTTGTTGAAGGTCACACTCATCCACAAATGTGATGGGCTGCAGAGTTCAACATATGTAAAGCCCACACTGGGCATGCTCACACACTTAGATAAATGAGACATCTTTCACACAACATGCCACAGGAAGGCTGAACTGGGCATGCTCACACACTTGGTCCAAATGTTACCCCTAGCAAATGTGAAAACACACCAGAGGATGGTCGTCCCCCTGTCTAGACACTGATCATGTAAGCACCCTATAAGTATATTGGAGAAAAGGATTCTCTCAGTAATCCGAATAGCGTGCCGTGCTAATGCGTCCGTCTCTAGTGTCATAACATAGTTAGGTAGGGGTTTGAATCCAGCAGGTGGCAAGTGTGTGTGAAGGGGGTAAGTGTGTGTGTAAGTGTGTATGAAAGAAACATCCCTTTTGGCAACTGGGAAAACACACCACAGGATGATCATTCCACTTTCTAGACTCTGATGATGTCAGCACCCTATAAGTATATTGGAGCAAAGGATTCTCCCAGTAATGCAAATAGTGCGCCGTGCTAATGCGTCCATCTCTAGTGTCATAACATAGTTAGGTAGGGGTTTGAATCCAGCAGGTGGCAAGTGTGTGTGAAGGGGGGTAAGTGTGTATGAAAGAAACATCCCTTTTGGCAACTGGGAAAACACACCACAGGATGATCATTCCACTTTCTAAACTCTGATGATGTCAGCACCCTATAAGTATATCAGGGGAAAGGACTTTCCTCAGTAATGCGAATAGCGCGCTGTGCTAATGTGTCCGTCTCTAGTGTCTTAACATAGTTAGGTAGGGGTTTGAATCCGGCAGATGACAAGTGTGTGTGAAGGCGGTAAGTGTGTGGGTATGAAAGAAACATCCCTTTTGGCAACTGGGAAAACACACCACAGGATGATCATTCCACTTTCTAAACTCTGATGATGTCAGCACCCTATAAGTATATCAGGGGAAAGGACTTTCCCCAGTAATGCGAATAGCGCGCTGTGCTAATGCGTCCGTCTCTAGTGTCTTAACATAGTTAGGTAGGGGTTTGAATCCGGTATATGACAAGTGTGTTTGAAGGGGGTAAGTGTGTGGGTATGAAAGAAACATCCCTTTTGGCAACTGGGAAAACACACCACAGGATGATCATTCCACTTTCTAAACTCTGATGATGTCAGCACCCTATAAGTATATCAGCGGAAAGGACTTTCCCCAGTAATGCGAATAGCGCTGTGCTAATGCGCCCGTCTCTAGTGTCTTAACATAGTTAGGTAGGGGTTTGAATCCGGCAGATGACAAGTGTGTGTGAAGGGGGTAAGTGTGTGGGTATGAAAGAAACATCCCTTTTGGCAACTGGGAAAACACACCACAGGATGATCATTCCACTTTCTAAACTCTGATGATGTCAGCACCCTATAAGTATATCAGGGGAAAGGACTTTCCCCAGTAATGCGAATAGCGCACTGTGCTAATGCATCCGTCTCTAGTGTCTTAACATAGTTAGGTAGGGGTTTGAATCCGGCAGATGACAAGTGTGTGTCAAGGGGGTAAGTATGTGGGTATGAAAGAAACATCCCTTTTGGCAACTGGGAAAACACACCACAGGATGATCATTCCACTTTCTAAACTCTGATGATGTCAGCACCCTATAAGTATATCAGGGGAAAGGACTTTCTCCAGTAATGCGAATAGCGCTGTGCTAATGCGTCCGTCTCTAGTGTCTTAACATAGTTAGGTAGGGGTTTGAATCCGGCAGATGACAAGTGTGTGGGTATGAAAGAAACATCCCTTTTGGCAACTGGGAAAACACATCACAGGATGATCATTCCACTTTCTAAACTCTGATGATGTCAGCACCCTATAAGTATATCAGGGGAAAGGACTTTCCCCAGTAATGCGAATAGCGCTGTGCTAATGCGTCCGTCTCTAGTGTCTTAACATAGTTAGGTAGGGGTTTGAATCCGGCAGATGACAAGTGTGTGTGAAGGGGGTAAGTGTGTGGGTATGAAAGAAACATCCCTTTTGGCAACTGGGAAAACACATCACAGGATGATCATTCCACTTTCTAAACTCTGATGATGTCAGCACCCTATAGTATATCAGGGGAAAGGACTTTCCCCAGTAATGCGAATAGCGCTGTGCTAATCGTCCGTCTCTAGTGTCTTAACATAGTTAGATAGGGGTTTGAATCGCAGATGACAAGTGTGTGTGAAGGGGTAAGTGTGTGGGTATGAAAGAAACATCCCTTTGGCAACTGGGAAAACACATCACAGGGTGTTCAGTCCACTTGCTGAACTCTGGTGATGTCAGTACTCTATAACTATATCAGGAAAGGACTTTCCCCAGTAATGCGAATAGCTGTGCTAATGTCCGTCTCTAGTGTCTTAACATAGTTAGGTAGGGGTTTGAATCCCGCACATGACAAGTGTGTGTGTAGGGGGTAAGTGTGTATGATTGATATATCCCTTTTGGCAACTGGGAAAACACACTACAGGATGCACATACCCATTTCTAAACGATATCACAATTATGTATGGCTTTTGATTACAGACATGCCATGTGTGTTGTGCACACACAGAATGCCCATGTATGTGGGTTGTCCCTCACAATAATGCATGACATTGATTACACCGGTTATGGCAATGAACACATGATGTATGTGTGTGCCAAATACACATATGTACCTGTGACTTTCAATAGTTACCATGTGTGATGCCTGCCACATGTGAATACATGGTATTTGCACAGGGTAACATTATGACCGTGGTCTTCTGTGCAGATGCTGCATGTGGGATGTGTATATACAGTGTGAGATGTAGATGCTATCAGCCTAGTAGTGAGGGATGCACACCTGGTCTGGGGCATAAGGTCTACATGTTGTTAATGTACAGGAGCTGCATGTTTTCACCTGTTGTGGGAGTGGTAAGACAGTATTCCATAGCAATGCAGTGACTGCATGCTAAGAACCATTCAGCTAGGGTGTTGTAGATACACTTATTCATTAGCATTCAGTAATTTGTCGGAATCCCTGGTGAGGGTCTGATGCCAACCAAGGTCAGGGGTCTACCAGCCTGTGTCACTTGCTCAGTGATCCCTTCCATGTTCCCTATCACGTATCCCGGTGAGCGACATCCCATATCAGCTGTGGTGGCATGGACAATGACTGAGTCATATGTGTCCATGCATCTGACTGACTTGTATGTTGTTGTTACAGTTTGGCCATGTGTTTCCATCTCATACATGTGATGTACATCAATGGGTAGGGAATAGGGTTGACTGTGTACATGTGGCAGCTGTGACATTACTACATGACACACATATTCCACAACTGTACCATAGAGGTGACTGACAACTGACCTTTGCACATGCTACCAGAGTATTGAGATTACATTGGTGATTGACAGCACATAGGGCCAATGGTGAAAAAGAGACATAGGTCCATAGGTTCGTACAGGGATATCTGCCCAGGGCATGTATCCACCTAGCCAGAATGTGTGCCTTTCAACATGCATTGTGAATCTGTCTTGCTATGCCCTTTTCCAAGGTTAGTATACTGTGCCTCTTTCTCACAGTGACACATAAGTGATACCCAGGGTAACCCTACAATGTCACATCCAGTCATTAATATCGCTCTTGAGGATAGTCACTGAGTCAGTCCGCCTAACCTCTATTGGGATAATAATCAGGAATGAAGGGTGCCTCTGAGTTGTGAATGTGCCCCTCCACCATGTCCTATGTATATCACTCCTGAAGTTCATGTATTTCCAGCGTGTATCCTGGTGGGATCTGGATATTCTGAGATGCAGCATGGCCATTACGTGAGGGTATGACCTGGCCTTCTATGTAAGGCACAGATTGCCTATGAAGAGGCAGTATGTCACTGAGTAGAGCTGCTGCTACTTTAACCAGTCAGTATGTGGCATCTGTTTGAGCACTTTGATCACCTTGTCGAGGTACATATGTAGTAGCCCCAGTTGCTGCAGGTGTCTGGTAAGGTGCATGCCGACAGGTTCATCATAGTCAATTATGGGCATGATGAGGGATGAGTAAAGGGCACAATGTCCTCCCTGGCCTACATGTGGATCCCATGATGATGTGGCCCATATCACATGCTTACCTAACCACTTTGTCCATGTTGTTGTCAAATGGTAGGATGCTATCAACCTCGTGCCCCAAGGTCCATAATTCCTAGGTCTGCACTTACTGGATTAACACATATGTGGTACATTGTGGTCATTTACTGTTTGACAAAGGGATGACTATACTCTTTCTGTCATTCATGTTGAGGCCATGGCTGTGGCACAAGTCGTGTGTTTGCAAGAGTCCCTTTTGGAGGATGCGTGTGTTAGCTGTTGAGTTGATTATGGTGTTTGGTCTGCAGTCACCTGTGACGTGCTGAGCCACAGTACTTCCATGTTGGCCTGTACCTATGACAAATATATAATGAACATGACAGCCCCTAGGGCTTTGCCTTGTGGGACACCACTTGTACCAGGTTGGAGGCTGACATGGCTCCAGCAATTCTACCATGTGTGTTCTGCCCTTGAGCCACTGTGCAATACCCATAGTGACATAGGGGTTAATATGTACACTGGTGAGCTTCCCTAGAATGCACAAGTGGGGTATTGTATCCAAGGCTTATGCAAGGTCCAGGTAGGCTGTGTGGACCTCCTACCCCTTGACAGTGGCCTTGGTGACTGTTTCAAACAAAGCAAACAGGTTTGATAGGCAGGATTTGCCATTGACAAAGCCAAACTGTGTATGGTGACATGTCTGTAGGTCCACAATATCTAGATATGTGAGGTTCTTGATGATTCTTGCCATAGCTTTGCAGACAAAGCTAGTCAGACATATGGGGCAAGTAGTGTCCAGGATCCGTGACGGCACCACCTGCATGTTGAGGGACCACTGTTGCTGTATGCCACTCTCTGGTCACATATCATGTATTAAGGCTGGGATTGAACAGTGGTGTTATGTCTGGGTGTAGCTCTTCTTGTGGTTCATGTAGGACACAGCCTGGGACACTGTCTGGTCCCATTGATGCAGTGTTTACTGCTTTGGGAAGGGCATCTCTTACCTGAGCATCTGTGATGTCAGGGGAAGCACTGTGATGCGAGACATATGTTCCCTTTTGGTGTGGTGGGAGAGAAGGCAGCATTGAACCTGTCCACTAGGATGATGGCAATGTCTGTGTGTTTTATATTTTGTGTGACATATTGTATTACCTCTGAGCATATCTGGGTAGTACCACCCAGGTTACTAACATAACTACAGGCAGCCTTGTGATTATCCTCAGTGGCTTGTGGAATCCTCTCTCAAAGATGGCCTTAGACAATCATATGGGTGCCTGTAGTTGTCTTCCAATACTCATCAGTGGTGCCTTCACATTTTGGGAGGTTGTTGTATCATGTAGTGGCGCCATCCTTCTATTGTATAGTGTGTTTATGGCTGGTGTCCGTGCCCAGGACATCTGTCTTTGGAGAATTGGGTCATGCTTTCATATGTGGCTTCATGATCCATGCATTCCTGAATGTGTCCACAGAATGCCTCTATACAGGTATCTGCAGTCTGGTCCATATTTTCAACAGGCCTTGGGCCTTTGAAGGCTTCCACATCATTTATGAGGGGTGTGCACTTGCTTGACATGAGCAGTTGACAGGCGTGCGCACTCCAGACAGAGCAAGGGAGGGTCACAGTCAGCTACCTGTTGGGACGCACCTCCCTGGACCACATGGAAAGAGACACAGAGGAGCTCTTACAGCACCCTCTCAAACTCAGGTCTCCCACACAGCCTTCATGCTGACACAGGAGAGTTTAGATTACTCTGCAAACACCATCATACTGGGTGATGCCAGCTACCCAAACATAGACTGTGTACATTACACAGGCCACAATACCCAAGCTCTAAGATTCCCATTGATCAGACATTCTTTGGCTATGGAACAGGTAACCAACCTTCCCACAAGAGGGGCAGATATACTAGAGCTGATCTTTACAAACATGAGTAAAAACTAATCACCACTGGGAGTATATCCCTCATTGTTGCAATCAAACCATATACTAATCACACTGGTGTTCTGGATCCCCCACATATGCAAACCTCCAACACATTGATGTGTGTGTGTGGGAAATGTCCCTATTAGCAACCGTGACAGTATCGTACAGGATGCAGATCCCCCTTTTGAAATAGTGATGATGTCAGGACTGTATAACTATATCACCTGTAGTAAAGTCCTCCAGTAATTTGCATAGTGCGCTCTGCTAATGTGTCTTTCTTCAGTGTCATAACGTAGTTAGGTGGGGGTTTGAATCCTGCAAAGGGAATGTATGAGTGTGGTTTATGTGTGTGCACTATGCTGGGAGAGTTAACTGCCTGTTGCCAACTGGGAGAACACACTACAGGGTGCACATCCCTCCTCCTACACACAGATGATGTCAGCACCCTCTAAGTACAGCATTAGTAAACGTTTCTCCAACTACTGCAAATAGCACACTCTGCTAATGTGTCTGTTTCTACTGTCATTGCACAGTTAGGTGTGGGTTTGAACCTTGCAAATGGAAAGTATGTGTTTTACTGTTGGTGGGGTTAGTGTGTGTGCACAATGATGGGGTGGGATGTGGCTTTTGCCACATGGGGCTATGCACTGCAGGGTGGTCATTACCCTTAACAAGCAGTGATGTTGATAGCACCCTATACAAACAAAACTACAAAACAGAAGGTGTTGGTACTGATAACACATGTAAGGTAACACTTGTTCAAGTAATGTCCACAAAACGGAGTAGGATAATAAAACATTTCTTTTATTCTATACAGACAACATGACTACAGACAACTAAGTGCCAGTACTCAGTATAGTGTTACATGCTACTTGAACATGCACATGTACCGAATATACCTAGATAGTGTTCTGAAGCCTGAATGTGGCGAGTGTGTGGATGTGGGATGTGTCTGTGTGTGCATTTCCGTATGGGAAGCATGTTTGCTGTGGCAATCAGGGTACTACAGTACCTGATGCACATTACATCTTCCAACTGATGAGGTTGCCTGCACCCTGTGAGTACAGGTAGAGAAGGGGATGCCAGTAGTAAACAACATAGTGCACTTCTGAAATGTGTACCTGTCATGTATCAACAGCTACTCATGTAGGGTGATAAATAATGGGAATGGCAGGTGAGCGTGTGCATGTGTGTGGGTAGCAGGGTGTGTATAAATGCATGTGTGACAGAACAGATACATGTAGCTGAATCTACATAACAGCACAAGATGCACATAGTCATAGTCAATGTTAGCATGTGATGGTGTGCAGCAGGTACACTTTTTTAGGTAGTATGGGTGCAGATAACAATTGAGGACATTCATACAGTTACTGCAGCAGGACTGATGGGATATACACACATTTATACTGCAACACACAACAGTTACCAACATGGTACTACTTATACACATCTATGTAGTCACCCTGTGCATCAGCAACGTGTTTACCTTTACCTGCACCGATGTTGTAGTATGCAGGAGGTGGCACAGTGTCATCATATGCACAGGGTGTGGGTTAGATATGCCCAAGCCGCCACTGGTAACACCAATTGACATGTGTGTGTATGTGTGTTTGTGAGGGGCAGCAGTACAGGGTGGACCGTTGTTGGTGCAGTGTGTGTGTGTATGTGTTTGCCCTAGGTGTTAGGTTTCTGCATGTGTGTAAGCACGCACACAGTCCCACATAATGGCTGCCATGTACAGGGTTTTGTGGACAGCCACAGACTGCACCTGTCAGGTCATCCAAATCAGTGTCTGTGGGCACGGACACGGTACCTGTGCCTGGCAGGGGTGCTACGGGCGTATCCGGTACTAACCCAGACTGGGTACTGTCATCGGAAGCAGGGGTGTGTTGACTGGACACAGTTCCCTGTTGGGACTGTCCAGAGCCACGTGCACGTGGTCTCCTGGGGCGTCTGGATGACAGCACAGACCCAGCATTGCTGGGGCTGGTGCTGGCACTTGAGGGCCCCCGGTGGGCCCGTTGTCGTCCGGCCACTGCCAGCTGGTGCTCTTGCTGGCATACGGCCCGCGTCGGCGCAAACGCACACCATCGCCCTGGCCCATGGACATCTGGTTGTGGAGCAGCTGTTGTATGCCCCACAACGTCTGTCAACGACATCTGTGAAGTTACGGATAGCATTCGCAACATCATGCATGCCGTCTGTCATGGCTATGCGACATGCTCTCATCTCCCTCAGACCCTGTCTGGTGTACCTTTCCATACGTGCCTGTGCCTGCATGACAGTTCTAAACATAGTGGAGGTTGACATACCTCCCTGGGCACGCCGGCCAGAGGCAGTACGGCCACGGATGCCCCCCCGAGAACCCATGGGCGACTGTCTGCGTGGTACCATTCGAGGCCTCTGCACATGGCTGCCGTGTGAGGATGCATGTGCCACAGGTACCACATTACCCTGATCTATGCCCACTGCTGACTGTCCATCACCTAGGGACAATGGTGATAAAGGATGTAACGGCAGGATGACTGTGCGCATTGACGGGGTTGAAAGCTGTGTACTGTCAATTGGCTGACCAATGGCGGACCCAGACACACCTTCCTGCACCATTACAGACATTTCATCATCATCAGTACCTGGGGCACAAGATTCAGGTTCCCTGCTGCAGGTCACCAGAGCAGCACCAGAACCTACGGAGGAAAACATGGAACACAGATTACAGTCTCAATACATATTTGAAAGAGATGAACTTCAATACTAATGCACACATTCAGAAATGGACACATGCACTCATGGACACTAACACACATGCACACTTGGGCACAGGCACACTTGCACACATGCACACCCCACAGTAAACACACACATCAATACCGTGTTACACTACTCAATTTACTACCTGTCAATTACAGTTTGTGTGGACACAGTCACCAGCATGTCTACTATAGAGTTACACTACTCTTCCTAGTTTTATAAATTGTTTTACAGATACTGTTAAACAGACTCACCAGCATGTATGGCCTGCCTCGGTGATACATGGGAGGGACCTGGAAGTGTGAAGAGAGTAATGTCAGTGGGCACATGTGTGCCATTTGTTTTGCACATGATACAGTACAGTAGTACACTAGTTCCCTTATACACATCAGCTGCACATCATGTCTGTATATATATCATGATGACAGATACATACCACATGCACACCTTATGCGTGCATGAAGTAACAGCGTACAGAACAGTCATATGTACATACCAGGAGTTAACTCTAATCTCACCCGTACCTCTCTTCAAACGTCAACTCAAATTGTACTTCCAAAACCACTGGCTTTGTTCTTGGAGTCCAGGCTAATGTCCCTCTCCCTATGCTCTATTCACCTTTAACCCCTCATTGTGCATAGAAACTAGCTTCTACCCTGTTTCTTTCACCTTGATGTCCTTCTATGCTCTGACCTACTTCTCCCATCCCCCCCACCTCCTCTTGACTGTCTTCCTTCTTTTCCTCACTTCCCTTCTTGACTCCTGCCTCTTCCATATCATTGTATCTGTCATACTCCTTCTACTTCTCTACCCTTCTGAGCCCTAACTATTTTGTATATGGCTTTTGCCTTATTGCATAACCATTATGCTTTAGGTAGGATTGCTTTGAAACCAACGGTACATTGTGTATGACTATAAACTGTTTGACTTCCTTACATGTATGTTTATTTAATTAACAGGCTGGTGTACAATTCTATTATGTTGGCTGTCTGTATTGACAACTTGTCTGTCTGCCTTTATTACGTTATGTGTGGAGCTTTTCTCCACATGCCTCTACTGAAAATGAACTCATATCCAGCTAGACTATATGGGTCAACAAATGTAAAAGTAATAACAATAAATGAATATGGCATCTTACCTGCACGCTCACTGTCTTGCTGATGTGTGGATCCAACCTCCATCATGATGCATGATGGCAGATGTTGTTCTGGGGCTGGATCCACAACACTTAGCAGTAGCCCCTCCTGTCTGGTGAGGGGGGGATGTGTGGCCACCCCCCACCTGTGGCAGCCTGTTGCCTGCGGATATCTGCAGCACGCTGGCGGACATTTCTAATCAAATCACTGCAGTGATGTCTCACCTGCTCATATGTCCTATCATGCATGCCAACATCATTTATCCTGCTAACAAGGCTTTGCCACAGTGCAGACCTCTCCTGCTGGTTCTGGGTGGTGCGTGAAAACAGGATGGCATAGTCACGCACCAGGCTCTGGTGGATCACGTCATCCTCTGCAGCAGAGTACGCCGGATTTCTCTTAGGTGCCATGTCTATCTGGAAAGGTACACAAACAGGTTATCAGCATAGTATCTCAACAATACATGGTACACATTCTATACAGGGAGTGTTAACTTCTACTTATTACTGATTGGTTAAAACCTGATTACAGTGTAGCTATCATTCTATGTCATTTGTACTAAGTACTTGGCCTTCAGACCAGTTGTTTTACATTAGGGAGGTTGGTGGCAAGCACTGTGGTGGCAGGACACATATCTTTCATCCATTGAAGTTGGGAACTGCTGATTGTGGGCCCAGTGTACAAGTGTATTACTTCTGGTATGGGCAGTTGTCCTTTAGGCCAGTTATTTAACATTAACGAGGTTTGTGGTCTGCAGTCATGTGTGACAATAGGCTGTACTCTGCCATTCATAGCTGGGGACATCTGGTATCAGGTTTATAGTGCATGCATATCTGAGCTGTATCTTACTGACATTGCTACACCTTGTTTGTTGTAGCAAACACTACATCCAGGCCTCCTGCATCTACCTTTGTTTATATGCTTGTTATCTGTTAGCTTGTTATTTCACTGGTATGCTACTTCCACATAGTACACATCTTTAAAACACATCTGTGACTCACTACTGTTATCTGCATTGCTTACTGTACGTTCTTCCATGTTACACATGACAGCAAGTGACTGCTTGTCATTGTTGCATTTACTTCATTGTGACACATTGCACTTAGGTTACCTGGCATTTGCTCACTGACGCTTTTATGTCAGTCAGCAGTTGTAGGTAATGTCAGTACACCCTCACTCCCCACTGGACCTTGTTTTCAATCATTAGTGATTACAGAGTTCACAATAGTATTCTAGCATGTCCAGAGGTCATTTGTCAGTTCCCTCCTCAGTCCAGCTGGTGAGTGTGGTACTCCAGAGACAATGTTAGAACAGATGCATGTACACAGACAACCCCTCCTCCTAACGACAAATTCAAACTCATGTGAGTGATGCAACCATATACCAGACTGGAGGCTAGGCTCTGTCTACTCAATACCGCCATAACCAGTCACGTGGCAAACGGGATCACTCACTACACTTCCAGTCTCACGTAGACCTAACACAACAGCGGACCTAACACATGATCACACATGATCATACTTGTAGGCTCAGACCACAGCTCTGCCTATGCAGCAGAGACCTCCTATGCAGACATCCAGGCAACCACTACCACATGAACGAACATGTGCAACACATATCACACAAAGCCAATGTGCTGAACACTCACAGCCATTAACAGTTAACAACACACCTCATACACCTGTACTAGGTGCCTCTATGATCAGGCACACTCACATCACGTTCACCAGGCTTAACGAGGTGAGGGTCACGGTGTGCAGCCTGTCAGGCACTATGACCTGCCACATAACACAAACAGTCAGGTAACCCCAAGGCAGGTACAGGTATGACTCAGTCAATGTCCATGCTGCTGTGAATGGCCTGACACATTCCTCCCTGGACTACATGACATGAGACATTACAGAGCTCTCTGAGCACGTAGCCCAGGACAGTTTGACCCTGACCTTGAGTAGCATCCTACCCTCACCTAGAACAATGCCACAATATCAAGGCACAATTATCCCTTCCAACAATTGACTGACATACTGGTGTCATTCACAGGTGTGCCAATCCCTGCCATCTTGGGGTGGTATGCTTTGCTAGGGACAGCTTGCACCTGTCACCACAGTCCTATTGACATTTGGCGGAGCCTCCTGCTACACCCATTGTGCCTGTATTAGGCAAGGCTCATAAGGCAAACCCACATCCATTTGTATCACAAAGGATGAGGAAGTAAGAGTGATGCTACTCAACACTGGACGTCTAGACCCAAGGATGCACGCACTCAAAACCCTACCTAGCATTATGGACATCGATATCTGTGCAGTAACATGAACCTGTTTCAGGTTTCACAGGAGCACACCAGTACTACCACGTTATAGCTGTTACCATTCTTGTCGGCCACAACACTTGAACAAGGGAGGGGAGTATCAGTATTCAATGCAGATTCCCACGCCTCCACATTGGTGGCACAGTACAACATAGGTGTTAGGCCATTGAGTACAGTAGACGTAGTTGGGGACCTGGGGAAGAAACATGGTAGCAGTCTGTCATTTGTCTACCACATGGGCAACGTGGATTGACAGACATGTTATATAGCCCAGCTAATCATGACTGATTCACATGTATGGCAGGGGAGGTCATTGTGCCTCTGTACTCATCCATCATCAGGCCTATAATTGCATACAATGCACCTTTTGGGATGTACCTAACCAGACACCTACAGCAACTGGTACAGGACAACAGTACATCATCAAGGGGATGCAATGGCTCACACAGATGTCATATGCTGCCCAGGTAAAGTGAATCCAGCTGGACTCAGTGGCATACTGCCTGTTCAGGGGCAATCTGTGCATGCCATATACAGCCATGTCCTACCTAGCAGTAATGAACGTGATGTACCTCAGGCAATCAGAGTCCCATACAGCCACATGCTCAGGAGAGCTGGACCTCAGCACTGACATACATGGACATGCTGGAGGGCATATTCTAACCGAGAGGCTCCCTTCACTCTGTAATGAGCTCACACTACTGGTTAGGCAGAGTCCCTCATTGACTCTCTTCCATAGGAATCTGGATGAGTGGATGGAGATCATAGTTGTACCCCAGGTATCACTTCTATGTCACTGTTAGACAGAGGCATAGTATACTAAAGTCGGACAAGGGCATAGCAGCATAACTTCTGATTGGGTGGCAAAGACAAACACATTCTACTAGGCTTACCAATGCCCTAGGGCAAATAGCCTAGTATGAACCTATGAACTGTTCATTCTCAACTGTTCGAGCTCATTACAGAGTAAAGGGAGCCTCTCAGTTAGGAATTTGCCCTCCAGCATGTCCATGTATGTTGTAGTCAGTCGCCACGCTTGCTCAGAGGTGACCTTTGCCCAACATACAAGGCCATGTCAGACCCAGATTTGATGAATATGCTTCACCTAAAAAATCTAGATCCATCAGAGCCACAAGGCCAGGAGACTTAAACCTCGACACGGCTATTAATAGGACATGCTGGAGGGATAGATTCATCAACCAAAGACTCCCTATGCTGTGGAACAAAATCACGGTATATGTGAGGCAGAGCACCTCGATGGCCTTGTTCTAGAGAAATCTTGACCAATGGATGGGAGATCGCAGATATACCCCAGGGATTACCTCAGTGTCACTGCTCGACAGAGGCACAGCAAAATAATGGGTATGGTTCCCCATACTAAAGGGGTGGCGTAAGCCACAAAACTATGGGCTAGTCTTGTAAATGCCCTCGGGCAGATAGCCTAGTATGAACCTATGAACATGTGTGTACTGCTATAGTACTTCTGCCATATGTTGCATGTGTGTGTGTTGTGGGGATGCACAGGTAATGGCCAGATCGTCTGCACAGGTGACACGTGTGACACATTCTGGGTGTTCATCCATACATACTGGATGTGTGCTGCCATCCAACCCTGTGATGTGGACACAAATTACTCAGCCTGGATATACATATCTGAACAACACCACAAGCACAATACACTACCTTGCTATGTATGCATGTAATTACACAGTTATTCAGTAGTTATGACAGTGATGCTATCCATGCAGCCCACTGGGCCAGTGGAAGCCACAACACACACCGCCAGCACATTTGCATATGCTTACCACAGACATCCCACATACTGCATGTACTGTGCACACAGTTATCTAACCCAGAACAACTGCACACCACTTATTAATCCTGTCCAGTGGACTACAGATACAGGCATATTGTATAACAATAGTAGGAGGCTACTGCAGCACAGGGCAGATTCACATGACGGAAGGCATCTGTTGTCTGCAGTGTTAAGATGCTTCACATTCACCAAATGCACAGATATTGCCAACAATTTTGCAGACAGTTTAGGTGCAGGTACCCCCCCCCCATTGTCCTACACACGTGTTATTACTTATCCCAGATGACTGTAACCTCCCTATCCTCTCACATGTCCAGGTGAGAGCCACCCTCATCATTGCAGAACACATATCATCACTGTTACGGAATGGTATCCTTGGATGTGTGCTACATTCACCCCTGGAGGACATAGCACCACATGACAGACTGATATTAATCCATGGCCATACTACAGGATATGTACCTGAACAGTGCCATACATACACAGTGGTCCCACACCAATGAGGAGGAACCTCTACTAACCCTGGGAACTACTGCATCATATGCACAACTGGCCTTGGGTTCTAAGCTATGGAAGTGTTAGTTATGGCCCACATGTACAACAATTTTACATATGTTTATATTTCATGACTATCTACACACAACCTATCTCATGGACATACCTATTGATAGTGAACTATGATACATTTGGAGGTGTCACAGTATACACAGGATTAACCTGCTACTTTGCATTACCTGTGTTTGTGGCAGCTTTTGGTGAGTCAGTCGTGCTGCTTGTATTTTGCTGCTGTTGCTGCTGCTGCTGCTGCTGTTTTGCTGCTTGCTGTCAGTATATATTTTTTCTCTCTCTGTCTGTCTCTCTCTCTCTTTCTCATTCGGTTAGTGCAATGACTGTATTGCATGAGTGGAGTGTGGGTACTGAATACTTTTGTAGGTATCTGCATGGATCCATGTGATGGCCTCTGCACCAATTGTAAGGCAGCATTTGCTAATTGCAAGCAGCTGGGTGTGTACTAATTGCATGTCTCACTGTGATTTCAGGACACTGCTATAAAAGGGTATGTGAGATAGGCGTTGCCCTTTCAGATTGTAGGGCGTGGACCATGCTGGTATGCTGTTGACAGTGTTCTGTGAGTGTGAAGGTTAGTACATCTCCCATGCTTCATGCTGTGTTGTAGATTCAGGTTGCTGCATTTATCTTGCCTGTTCCCTGTAGTGAGTGTGTATGCATACTGACACCTACAACTATATGTCATATGTATTGCTATATGAATATATATATATATATCTGTGTACATATACATACTTTCATATATGTACATTAGCTGACATTATTGGGTACAAGCTAACAATTAGCAGGGCTGTTTCCATTAACACTACTCTAGTATGGGAATCCAGTAATTGGGACTATAAAAGTCTGCCTGACATGCTTTGGGTAGTAGACATACTATATTGCCTTTATCTTCATTCCTACTATTACATGTTCCACTTATTTAGCACTATATTCCTGTATGAGAGTCATGGCTTAGTGGTAGGTCATACAGACTAGTGTTACAATGGTCTTGTGGTAGGGCCTACTAGTATGCTCATATTCTGCTTTTGGGTTGAGTATAGGGCCTATCAATCACAGTGCTAGAGGCACCTTTAAGCAGTTAAAGGGCTTAGTAGGTCTCACAGGAGCCAGGCTGTGTTGCAGATTCTGGTTGCTGCATATATCTTCACTGTTTCCTGTAGTGAGTGTGTATGGCTACTGAGACCTACGATTATATTTCATATGTATTAATATATATTTATATATATGTATGTGTTGATATACATACCTTCAAATATGTACATTACCTTACATTATTATGTACAAGCTAACAGGTAGCAGGGCTGTTTCTGCTCACACTGAACTAGTATGGGAATCCAGTAATTTGGCCATTAAAACTCTACCAAACATGCTTTGGATAGTACATCTCCTATATTGCCTTTATACTGATTCCTACTATTACATGTTATATTTATTTTAGCAGTGTGCTCTTCCACAACAGGCATGGCTTAGTGGTAGGTCAAACAGACTAATGTTACCTAGGTCCTGGTTTCAAGACTGACAGTGGGAATTTTTTACTTTGCAAACTTTCAAACTGAGTACAGGACCTGTCAATCGAAGTGTTGAGGCCACCTGTAAGCAGTTAGAAGGGTGAGTAGGTCACACAGGGGTCAGGCTGTGTTGCAGATTCAGGTTGCAGCAATTATGTTAACTTTTTCCTGTAGTGAGTGTGTATGGCTACTGAGACCTACGATTATATTTCATATGTATTAATATATATTTATATATATGTATGTGTAGATATACATACCTTCACATATGTACATTACCTTACATTATTATGTACAAGCTAACAGGTAGCAGTGCTGTTTCTGCTCACACTGAACTAGTATGGGAATCCAGTAATTTGGCCATTAAAACTCTACCAAACATGCTTTGGATAGTACATCTCCTATATTACCTTAATACTGATTCCTACTATTACATGTTATATTTATTTTAGCAGTTTGTTCTTGTAAAGCAGGCATGGCTTAGTGGTAGGTCATACGGACTAATGTTACCAAGGTCCTGGGTTCGAGACTGACAGTGGGAATTTATTTTTCTTAGCAAACTTTGGAACTGAGTACAGGACCTGTCAATCAAAGTGCCATAAAGGCACTTTTAAGCACTTTAAACCAGGTCTGCGCGTTTGCGCGAAGCTCACGATGCACTGGCGGTGAGCTCCGCTAACACAAGCGACACCCGCGCTATTTTCTTTGAAAGAAAAGAAAAGGGGTGACAGGAAAGTGGTGAAAAGGGGTCACAAAGAGGTAAGACAGTAGGGAAAGAAGCGTGGGATTTGCAGGAAGGGTGTAGGTAAGGCCCATAGATGCCCATGTCTTTTGCAGCAACAGCTGTATATTTCTATGTATTTTGGTGAGACATTTGAAACCTTCCACCTCTGAGAGAGGTGTCAGGACAACATTAATATTTGTTGTACAGCCAATTGTAATTAACAGTTTAGATGTCGGGCGGACATGTCTGCGACATGGACAGCTATGTATGGGGCGTAATTTTTGTGGGACAGAGTGCCCTTTTTTTTTTTTTTTTACAGGTGAGAGTGGTATGACAGGTGAAGGAAGTCGGTAAAGCTGGGGAGGTAGGTTGGGTAGGTTAACAGACAAGACAGACAAGACGCATACAGGGACGGTGTATGACACACGTGGGGGTTACACAATTGACGGGACGGAGGTTGGGATATCTGAGATGCACGAGCCCACAGATGGCAACAGTGGAACTGATATCCCCACCCATAGGCAGTTGCCACTGTTCCTTCACAGCCCAGGACGGGCTGTGCTGGGGGCTGTGTGGCGGGCAACGGCCGGGCCGTTAGCTGTGCCACACGAGCCTCGAGCTGGCGTGGGGTCCAAGAACAGTGTCTTGGATCTCCCACGCACCACAGACCGGACACCGCGGAGGGTGAGTGGGCCGAACCCCTCCGGCCACACTTGCAGAGGGGACGGGCCCCATCCCTGCAGCGCTTCCACCCGAAGGTGGCACAGGGCCACCGGAGGGGGTCCGCCTGGGCACTAGTGCCAGGTGCAGTCACCAGCTGAGGTGGGAGAGGTGGGTCCGCTGGGACCTGCCTTCTCAAGCGTTCTAGGTTTGTGAGTAGTTATGTTAGTTTGGGTTAGTGGCATTTTATTCCATTCAGATTAGTTGTAACAGCATGCATTGGTATTCCCATCAAACAAACACCCAGATATGGACACCATTGAACAAGGGGCATATCAATATCACATGCATTATTTGAACAGCAAAACATAGTCAAACGACATGCAGGGTTGATTAATGGCAACAGGCCATCGTATTTGCAGGTATGAACAGGGCACATGCACGAACAGACATGCATATATGTTTGGAACGGACAAATGTCCATGATTAATGAAATGTTCACATACCATTATTTAGTGGATGTTGTTATATGGAATTACAGGGTTGGGTGGGGATAGAAAGTGATGACACATTCATATGTTAAACATTAATTCACATTTATCATAGATACACAATTAAGTTGAGGCTGATGTTTCAAAATAATCTTTATTTGACTGTCATGCTACACCTGTTACACATACATCACTATCCTACTTATTTTGAATTTGATCAGACACATCATCCTGCTACACTTTGATGACAGGACAGGGGACAACTATGGCTGTTTAGTCTGTCAGATAATCATTCATTCTATCTGCAAATTGTTTACTGTTATCACCATATACAGATTTTGAGCTAGACATTCAGATTCAGACACACTGAAATCAGTTTGGGATGTTAATTTGTACTTCCCACATGCATTTAGTTCTGTAAAACACACTGAGGCTTATATATTCAGGGGTTATTACTACTTTCTTTATTCATACATGAGCCTTTCTGTCACTCTCACACATTCTGCAACTTCACAGTTCAGGTTGGTACTTCTAGGCTTTGTTCACATATTAGACCTGTGGTGATTCAAACACTTTCCAACAGCCTCACTTCTGTCATGATTCAGCATTTCAACAGGGATATATCTGACATGTGACTACCTCAGATTCTGAAGCTGTACTCTTGAGACTATACTGCAGGTTACAGTATATTTAATTAATGATGGGACATCTGTATTACAGCACTGTTTAATCCTATCAATTATATTTCCAGTTACACTTGCATACTGATGAACTTGTTGCAGCCATACCTGCAGACGTTCAATTCCTGCTTGCACATTATATTACTTTTAATCAATACACTGCACTGTTCTGATACATGGTACATAATAATATTTATTTACAAGTACTGGGTGGGGTTACTAACCTGCATGGTGGCGCCGCCGCACCAGCCTTCTGGCGTGCATCTCGACATTCAGAGCGGACACCTGCAGCTGTAATACAAAGGGAATAATATTGGACTACACATCTCCATGGTATCAGCTGGTTGAAATCCTTACATACATGGGTAAAATGTGACTTACTCAGTAGTGGGGCGTTGGGCATTTGCCGGGCCTCCTGGATCCAACGGTTCAATTGGTCCTGCTTGCGTCTCTTCAGGTCCGCATGGTGGTGACGGACCTGCTCACCAGTGCGTGGAATGCCAGTAGCACTGGTCAGCTCACGAGCCAACTGGTCCCACGCCTCAGCCCTATATACCCCCCATGAGACCTGGCCCTGCATGAGTTGGGCCTCGTGATTATGGACAAGGAGCCAGACCATGTATCTGGACTCCTCAACGCCCCAACGCTGTGCTCGAAAGCAACGTCCCTCACCTACTCCACTCATGCTGACTGCAAGTCTGTTCTACAATCAGTTATGCTGTGTATTCCGCCTATGGGGCTTATATATGCCGCTTTTCCGCACATTTCTCTGATTGGCCGTTTTGGAATTGTATCTACTTCACTGAAAATGCTTTCTCATGCTCCATTCTGGGTTTTATCCCATATATATGCTATTTCTGCTTTTCTAGGTATTGCTGTCATGGCTTGGTGGTTTAGTTCCTTGACTCTAGTGCATGGTATCCTGTGTTCGAATCTGGCAACTGCTTTTTGCTTTTCCTGACAGAAATGAGTTGAAGACCTGTCAATCAAACATGCCAAAAGCACTTTTAAGCACTTTAAACCTGTTCTGCGCGTTTGCGCGGAGGTTACATGCGCACTGGCAGTTAGCTAGTGGAGCGGCGCAAAACGGTGTGCTGGGATAAATCTTAATTGGCTAGTGACACACATGTTCAGCTAATTGCACACAGTTTCAGCCTGTTTATCTGCTGCTTGGCAACGGCACGCAGTTTGCAGCTTTTAAACACTACTCGCCTACGGGCACTCTGTCTCATGGCAGCTTAGCTATCAGTACATTTCTGACTATTTTTATTCTTATGTTACTTCAAAATATATGCTCTGTTTCATTCCATTTTACAAAAGGGAATACATTTACATTTGTACAATACTCTCTGGCGGGTTTTAGTGCTTATTTACAAAAATAAAAAAAGGTTGTTGTAGGGGCTCGAACCCTGCCTGCCTACTCATAGGGCGGTACTCTACCACTAAGCTATTATTTCTTGGCTTACTTTGCATATTTAGTTCTTATAACGTTTTCCGCAGACTGCTAACTGTGATTGCGCTAGTAGCACACCAGCGCACACAGTAGCAAACATTTACGGGTTTAACAAAAAAAAGGTTTTCATTTACTTTTATGACATCTCTTCACTTTATACACTGATGGCCAGTCGGGGCATGTGTTGTATAGTGTGTTTATTCACATTTTCATGGCCTTTCTCGTGGCTGTTTACTTTCAGCCATTCTAGTTTTCCGGGGGCGTGTCCACTTGCAGAGCTTAGCCTACAGACATGCCCCCTACTCCCTTACACGGACCGTGTAAGAGTTACTGGTGTGATTCAGCATGCCTCATGCACCTCATGCATATGCATGACATGCTGACATCACACAGTTTAACTGCAGCCTCCGTGTAAGAGTTATAACTCTTACACGGAGGCTTCCTGAATCTGGCCCTGAGTAGCACAAAACTAATTCCTGCTTTAATGTAACAAGGACCAGTCTATGTTATGGTGTCAACACGCTTGTTTAACAACAGTTGTCCTGTTAAGTTTTTATCAAGCTGTCCAGAACTCAATGGCATTAGCTCTTAATATGAAGAAGATGTGCAATATCCTGTAGAAATACTAATGAGTTGTTCTTCATATATTTTATTCCCCAGAGTACTTTTAAATTTTTGCTTTTTCAAGTTAGGGAAGTTCAGCAGCAGTTTCCAAAATTAGGGTTAGAATATCTAGCATGTTCCTTACAGTTAGTTGCACCAAACAAGGTGACTCATTGTCTCTTATACACTTCCCATTAACAGCTGAATTCTTAACTGCATGAATTCATAAAACAACCCTTGGGTAAGATACCCAAAAGGTATTCTTCCTTGCTTCTGATATCCCACTTTTTTCACAACTCAGAAAGCTTCCTCCTAACCTTCAGAAAATTGCTGATAAAGTTTTCTGAATTACATGGGCAGTAAGTCTCTTAAATCATGTCCCAACTCCATATCATATCTGAACCCTCAATGAAGTCAAAGACCCTATTATTAATGGGCTAGCAGAACATTAACTACCATATCTTTAAATGTGTCCAAAAACAGACTGCTGCCTGGGGTAATACTTGACTGCTGATAAACAACAATGGGCTTTGGAATATAGAGCTACAGATTAAAAAGATAAATAATTACCTGCAATGTCACCCAACTCAGAGTGGCATCAGTGCCTTCCAATGTTATCCTATCAACAGTAATTGTAACTTATCTAAGATTATTTTGCACACAAATACACAAACAACATTTTTCAGCAGGGGTTAATGATATTTCTCAAGTATCAACACCTTCTCATTGTCCTTACAGCAGCACTTCCATCAGCTAAACATTCAAACACACAAAGAAGCACAATCAATGTCCATTGTTAAGGTGATCAAACATAATATAAATGCATGGTATCTATGACTAAGGCAGTCATGATTCAAAAGGCTAAAGTAGACACTGGGGTTCTCATCAGTTCAATGCAAAAATCTGCACCCTAATTCATAAATCACGAGCCAGCAGCTTTTAAAATTAGATATATGTTCTTGAAATGAATAAAGTTAAGGAATGCACTCTGTAAAATAAATATGCTAACATCTTCACATGTGCACAAAGGGATCTACTTGAAAAGAACGAAAGCTGAAACTGCCGACAATGAGAAGACCGACACCGGAAGACCAACAACGTAAATGATCGACAGTCCAGAATCTCAATGCTGAAAACACCGACATGCAAAATGAGCATGACTGTGTAAGTATGCGATAGTGATGGACTTTACGGTTAGGGTGCGGGTAAGGTAAGTGTGCGTTAGTGAAGGACTTTAGGGTTAGGGTGTGGGTAAGGTAAGTGTGCAATAGTGATGGACTTTAGGGTTAGGGTGCAGGTAAGGTAAGTGTGCGATAGTGATGGACTTTAGGGTTAGGGTGCGGGTAAGATAAGTGTGCAATAGTGACGGACTTTAGGGTTAGGATGTGGGTAAGGTAAGTGTGCGATAGTGATTGTCCTTAGGGTTAGGGTTTGGGTTAAGGTTAGTGCATAGATAGTTGTGTATGAAAGGTTTAGTGTAGGTTTGTAAGGTTTTTGATGTGCTTGTGTTGTGCGTGTGTTTTTTGGAAGCAGATTTGTTTTGTTTTGTTGAGTTTCGGGATTGTGGTTTTTCGGGCATTTACACTTTCGGGTATTTCAACTTTCGTTCTTTTCTTGTTAGTGTTTTCATTGTCGTGCTTTTCGCTTGTCAATCATTTCAGGTAGATCTGCACAAAGATACACCAAAAAAATTGATTTAAACCAATGGCATAAAGATGAATTCCAGCTAATGTCTTATCAGTGTATGTCACTACAAATAGCCAAATATAAAGCTAATTTTCTATCTACATTTTACTTGTTAAGTTCAATCAGCACTTGCACAATTTTTTCAGGCAATCTAACTTTTATCATGATCCCTGTCCAGGAATACAGACCATTTCTTTGCAATTCAGGAGGAAGGCAGAGACTGTCTTGCCTACCTTTCTCTCATTCTCTCTCTCTCTCTCTTCTTCTCTTTCTCTACTTAAAAAAAGTCCCAGGCAATACTTTCTGTTTTTCTTCAATCTGAGTGTAACATTTCCTGTCTTTATAGTCACATGCCCTTGCAGGGTAGTCCAAATAAAGTAATGCATTATTGTGACAGCCGTGCCCTGGCCAAGCTATCAAGGAGCCTCAATCCTCACCACTAACACCAGGGAGGGCATCTCATATAAGAGGAAAGGATAACAAATACACACAGTAAAGTACAATTTCCCTTAAGTGCACACAGAGAGCAGTCAGTCTGGGGCTGGTTGCTCCCTTGCTCCCGAGGTCCCCAATAGACTCCCCAATGGCACAGCTATAGGGTCCAGATCACAGCCTAGCTGGCAAGCTAACCTCCAGTACCCTCTCTGTCCCACCAGTGCTTCGTGTCCCTGCCGAGGTAGCTGACACACCACACACACTTTGAGATAAGTATTTATACAACTTCACAGAAACTCCTGGAAAAGGCTGACACAGATTCTCCAGTTGTGCCCCTTTACCCAGGCTATATGGTAGTAATTTCTGCCACCACCAGCTAATACATGTGTTAAGGCCCTTAAAGGGGTGTCCAATTATTACTGTATAATATTATTAACCAATTGGTAATGCGACTAATCAGTCTAAGGCTTATTAGAGTGGCCTTGTACAATAAACTCTATAAATATGCAATGTACTCTAGAGATTACTTATCTCTACACAAACCAGACACAGGTGAAAGGTTTTTAAAATATTTAATAATAAATAATTAAAAACACAAGACAATACTACCACACCACAGTGATTTCTAAGAGTTCAGAGATCACACAGAAACTTAAAACAATACAGTAGGAAAGTTCTGATATAACATAAAACACTTAGCCTAACTTTCTTCTAAGTTCCTAGCTATTACTACTAGAAAACATACTTCCAAGATACTACTTACATAAAGACAGCATAAGGCAGTGCTGATAGTTACAGTCTCTCTCTCAACAATAGTTTTTAAAATCACTAACACATTTCTGCTGGGCACTCCCAGATTACATCATTTTGACACTTAAGTTTTCCCAGTATACACATTACATTATTTTGCCACTTAGTCTGCAGTTCTCGGGCCAAAAGACTACATTATTTAACAATCTAACACCTGCTCAGGAAACTACAACAATAAAAGACATTTCACGTGTACACTCTAGTAATTATTCCTTAAGTTAAGACAATAGAAATTATGTGTTCAGTTAGCCTCTTTGGTACCAATATTTAGATCAAAAGGGTATACAAGACATAATTTTAACTTCAAAAGAACAGATGAAATGCTTGGCTTAGTTTTCCTTACAGCAGATGGCAATGTTGCTACAATCTTGAAGTTTACATTTTACAGTGTTTTCTTTCATTTAAGAAACAAGGCTGCATTTTACATTTATATTCATAAATGCCAGAATTATGTACCAAATTCTTTTTGACTAGGCTGGCTGCCTTCACCCATCTTCCCCCAATCTTCCCATCTCTCCACCCCTGGAGAACTCAAGCTAGTTTTTCAAGTGACCCTTGATAAATGCCACTTGAGAGAGTTAGGTCTATCTGGGTGTACCTCACCCCATTCCCTGTCTTGAAAGTCCATCTGCATTGGCATTGCTACTCCCACTGCGGTGCTGCACTGATATATCATATGCTTGCAACCCTAGGCTCCATCTTAGCAACTTGGCATTTTGCTGGCTGGTTCTGTTTAACAATGTTAGAGGGTTGTGATCTGTCATGGCAGTGAATTTCCTTCCATAGAGATAAGACTGAAGTTTTTGCAGTCCCCACACTATGGCTAGACATTCTTTTTCAACGGCTGCATAGCATTCCTCCCTGGGTTGGAGCCTATGACTGAGATAAACCACTGGGTGCTCTTCCCCTTCTGAAGAAATCTGGCTAAGTACAGCCCCCACCCCATGGTTCGAAGCATAAATCTGTACAACAAATTCTTTGCTGTAATCTGGACAGGCTAACACAGGTGGTCCTCCCAAAGCTCCCTTAAGCTTCTGGAATGCCTGCTCATATGCTGGAGTCTGCACTACCTTATCTGGCCTGTTCTTCCTTGTCAGGTCTGTGAGGGGAGCAGCCATGGTACTATAACTGGGGACAAACTTTCTGTAGTACCCTGCTGTCCCTAAGAATGCCCTCACCTGCTTTTTGGTAATAGGTACAGGTCATGCCTGAATAGCTTCCACTTTGGCAGGTTCTGGCCTTATCTTACCACTCCCCACTCTATGTCCTAGGTAGGAGACCTCTGCCATACCCGCCTGACATTTGCTCAGCTTAATGGTCAACCCTGCTCTCTGTAGTCAGCCCAGCACCTCCCTGACATACTGAAGGTGCTCTGGCTAGGAATGGCTGTAGATGGCAATAACATCTAGGTAAGCAAGGGCAAACCCTCCTGCTCCTGCTAGGATATTATCCACCAGCCTCTGGAAAGTTGCTGGGGCATTCTTTATCCCAAAGGGTATCTTTGTGAACTTGTACAAGCCAAAATGAGTCATAAAGGCTGACTTCTCTCTAGCACTGGGAGTCAAGGGCACCTGCCAGTAACCCTTGGTAAGATTAATGGTTGGAAGATACTTAGCCCCACCCAGCTGCTTTAGGGCCTCATCTGTCCAAGATATGGGGTAAGCATCTGACTTTGTGTGACTATTTAATTTTCTGTAATCCACACAGAACCTGGTGCTGCCATCCTTCTTTAGCACAAACACCACTGGGGAGACCCAGGGACTGTTGGACTCTTGAATCACCCCTAGTTCCAAAATCTCCTGTACCTCCTCCCTCAGGGTCTGACTGACTCTCTCAGGCACCCTATAAGGGGCCTGCTTAATAGGCCTTTGGGGTCCTGTATCCATCTGATGCTGCACCAGGTGGGTGCACCCTGGTTTTCCAGTGAAAATGTCCCCAAATTCCTGCAACACTGCTTGTATTTCTCAAACGTGGGTATGACATAGCTACTGGGACATTGCTACCCCTTCCACTGAGGTGTCAACCCGAGCCTCACTGAGGAGATCAGTCCCCAGATCTCCCTCAGACTCCTCCTGAATCCACTGCAAATGCTCAACACAAGGGCCTCCCTATCATGGTAAGGTTTCATCATGTTACCATGGTACAATTTGAGCCCCTGCCATCTGCCTAGCACTTCCACCATGTAGTTAACATCACTTACCTTCCTTACCACCTTGTAGGGTCCCTCCCAAGCTGCCTGCAGCTTGTTGTGTCTGACAGGAATGAGAACCATTACCTGCTGCCCCACAGCATACTCTCTAGCTTGAGCATTCCTGTAATACCACACCTTTTTCTGTTGTTGGGCTTCTGCCAGGTTCTCCTAGGCCAAGCCCATGAGTTTCCTGAGCCTTGTCCTGAGGTTTAGGATATATGCCACAACAGAATCCTTGTGAGGTTCACACTCACCTTCCAACTCAACTGGAATTACATCTAGAGGTCCCCTCACCCTACGCTCATACAGCAACTCAAAGGGTGAACACCCTGTGGATTTCTGGGGAACCTCTCTGTAAGCAAACAACAGATGGGGCAAATATTTGTCCCACTCCCTCTTAAACTGATCTGCAAATGCCTGTAGCATGGACTTGATTGTATAGTTTAACCTCTCAACAAGACCATTAGTCTGGGGATGGTAGGGGGTGGTCTTCATGTGCTTCACCCCACAGGACTTCCACAGACAAGCCAGCAGGTCTGACATGAAATTGGCACCTTGGTCAGTCAGTATTTCTTTTGGGAAACCTACCCTGCTGAAAATCACTAACAAAGCATTTACCAACTTCTCTGCCTCAATGGAGGACAAAGCCACTGCCTCAGGGTATCGTGTAGCATAATCCACTACCACTAGGATATACTTTTTCCCTATGTAACTTGGGGTACTCAGACGACCCACAATATCCATAGTTACCCTCTGAAATGGCTCTTCAATCACAGGCAAAGGCATCAAAGGAGCTCTCACTTTCTCTCTCGCCTTGCCTACCTTTTGGCACTGCTCACAGGTCCTGCAGTACCCTGTTACATCTCTAGAAATTCCAAGCCAATCGAAGTTCTGCATAATACACCTCTTTGTATGTTTTATGCCCATATGACCTGCAAAGGGAATTTCATGGGCTATGGCTAGAAGCACCAGATGGTAGGCTCTAGGCACTACCAATTGCTATACTCTTTCACCTTCTAGCCCTTCCTCACGGGTCCACTCTCTGTATAGTAACCCTTTGTCCCAGTATACAGATTCCCCCTTTCATTGAGAATCAGGTGCATCCCTAGCTACCTGCCTCAGGCCTTGCAATGTAGGGTCTGAGAGCTGAGCCTGTCTTTACTCTCTCCTTGTAACCCTTCCCAGCTCCCATTCCACTGGAACTCTGGCATCCTCTGATGGTGGTGCCTCACTGTCAGCCTGAGTACTACTACTCACCTCTAGCTTTGCAGTTACCCTTTCCAAGGGAACATTAATACCCACAAACAGCTGTGGCTCACCTTCAGTCTCACTGCTACAGTGTAGCTCCCTCCCTGAAGTAACCACTTTAGCAGTCCTGGCTGCAAGTATGCAGTCTGTCTGGGTCTCCCCCTGGCTACCAGACCCACATGCTTGTCTCCTAGCCTCACTGTGTGTAACTGCATAAGTACATGGTACTGCCTCATCCAAATCCTTCCCTCTCAGGACATTTGCAGGATGGTAGTTCCATACCCTTGTTGCCTCAGGACAACCTACTATTGGCATTTTGTCTTTCCCACTTACTGGCTCCCTCACCTTTGGTTCCTCACCTTGCCTTTGTGGGCACCTGTATGCCACATGGACCCACTGGTTGCATTCAAAGCATTTCACCCTAGGTCCTGGATGTGTACCTGAACTAGTGGCTTCCCCTGCTACTGGCAGATTCTGTTGGGGCAGTCTGTGCTGCCCACCATGGGTTCCTTTATACCCATGAGCAGTATTGGGGGACCCCTTCCTGTGCAGGGCTGTCCTGCATGCCAGGTATAGGTCTCACTTCTTCCCCAACTCATATGAAGTAGCACATTGTCTATCAGCTAACTAGACCCTCATGTCCTCAGGAAAAGTGCTAAGGGCTTGTTCCCTCACCAAAAAGTCTGCCAGTCCTTCAAAAGTGGTGACCTGACATCCACTCACCCAGCTATGAAAATAAGTGCTCAGTTCAGCAACATATTCACATACATTTTCATCTGCCTTGCGTTTATGCTCACAAAACGTTTTCCTATACATTTCAGGTGTTAGCTTAAAACATTCTAAAAGACATTTTTAAAGCAGTATAATCAAAACAGACAGAGTCAGGCATTTGAGACATACAAGTTACAGCTTTCCCATGGAGTAAGGGGTCAGTAACCATACCCAGAGCCTTTGGTCAACACTATAGTGTTTGCATACCCTCTCAAACATATGAATTAAACTATCAAAATGATCCCCCTCTTTAAATTGCTGAAGACATTTACTGACCTGTTGTGCTTCTGGGGTCAAGTTACTCCCTTCCCCATTATCTCAATGACTCTGGCGAAGAGTCAGCATTTCCCTCTCATGCTTCCTCTGACGCTCCTTTACTTCAGCTTCTATCTCCAAACACCTGGCCTCCTACTCAAGTCTCTTTAGCTCCAGATGGATTTTTAAGTCCACTGTGGAAAGGTTGAGGTGTCCATTCTCCGAGGATATCGTAACTCCACTGCCAGTCTGATTGTCCTTCGCAGAAAGGTTGAGCTGGGCATTCTCCGAGGATATTGTATCTCCA